>NC_058408.1:83357349-83427905 GCF_002201575.2 Neomonachus schauinslandi
TATTTATTTATTTATTTATTTATTTATTTATTTATTTATTTATTTATTTATTTATTTATTTATTTGACAGAGAGAGACACAGCGAGAGAGGGAACACAAGCAGGGGGAGTGGGAGAGAGAGAAGCAGGCTCCCCGCGGATCAGGGAGCCCGATGCGGGACTCAATCCCAGGACCGTGGGACCACGACCTGAGCCGAAGGTAGATCCTTAACGACCGAGCCACCCAGGCGCCCAGGATTCCTATCTTTAAAAATATACATGTTAATTGGTATCAACATCATAAAATTTGCATTTTACCATTTGTAATCTGGTAATCATATTTAAATCCTGGGACTGCTATGAGGATTTCATGGAGTAACTTTTAGCTTTCAAGTCACACAACAGTGCCTGGCATATGGATAGGAGCCATGACTACCTGTGTGCACATTGCTCTTCACAACATATTTGTTAATGTCCTTAGTTTATGACTTGTGGGATAGTTTACATAAAGTAAAACACACAGACGTGCATATCTGTGAGGTTTGTCAATTGTATGTAACCTTGTAAACACTGTGTAAAACAAAATAATATTTCCATTCCTCCCAGAAAGCTTCCTGGGCCCCTCTCTGGTAAGTTTCCCCACCTTCAGAGCTATGTTAGCATCACCGGTTACTCTCGCCCCCACCTTTGATATTATATCAGTGAAATAACATGATATCCGCTTCCTCTCCTTTTCATTTGCCTACTCTCACTCAATACGCTGTTTTTGCAATATATTGTTGCATATATTAGCAGATCGGTAGATTTTTGATTGCTGAGCATGAATATATTACACTATGTTTAGCTGTTTTCTTATTGACAGACATTGGGTTATTTCCAGTTTGGGGCTATTATGTATAAAGCTGCTAACATTCTTGTACAAGATGTTTTGTGGGTATACGTTTTCACTTATTTGAGGCAAATACCTAAGCATGGATTTTCTGTGTTGTAGGATAGATGTATGTTTAACTTGATGCTAAACAGTTCTCGGGGGTGGTTGTGCTCTTTACACCCCACCAACAGTGTATGAGAGTCCACTTGCTCCACACCTTGGCTGACGTTTGGTATTACCAGCCTGTTTCTATTTTAGCCATCCTGGTGTATGCAAATGGTAGTTCATTGTAGTTTAATTTGAATTCCCCCAACAACTAATAATTTTGAGCACTTTTTCTTGTACTTACTGGCCATTGATATAGCTTCTTTTGTCTTATAGAGATTTTGCTCTTTTAAGAATTAGGCTGTTTGTCACTCCGGAAAACAGTATGGAGGTTCCTCAAAAAGTTGAAAATAGAGCTACCCTACGATCCAGCAATTGCACTACTGGGTATTTACCCAAAGATACAAATGTAGGGATCCGAAGGGGTACATGCACCCCGATGTTTATAGAGGCAATGTCCAAAATAGCCAAACTATGGAAAAAGCCAAGATGTCCATTGACAGATGAATGGATAAAGAAGATGTGGTATATATATTATATACAATGGAATATTATGCAGCTATCAAAAAACCCCGAAATTTTGCCATTTGCAACGACGTGGATGGAACGAGAGGGTATTATGCTAAGCTAAATAAGTCAATCAGAGAAAGACAAGTATCATATGACCTCACTGATACGAGGAATTCTTAATCTCAGGAAACAAACTGAGGGTTGCTGGAGTGGTGGGGGGTGGGAGGGATGGGGTGGCTGGGTGATAGACATTGGGGAGGGCATGTGCTATGGTGAGCACTGTGAATTGTGTAAGACTGATGAATCACAGACCTGTACCTCTGAAACAAATAATACATTATATGTTAAAAAAAAGAAGAAGAAGAAGATAGTAAGAAGGGAAAAATGAAGGGGGGTAAATCGGCGGGGGAGACGAACCATGACAGACTATGGACACTGAGAAACAAACTGAGGGTTCTAGAGGGGAGGGGGTGGGGGGATGGGTTAGCCCAGTGATGGGTATTAAAGAGGGCACATATTGAATGGAGCACTGGGTGTTATACGCAAACAATGAATCATGGAACACTACATCAAAAACTCATGATGTAATGTATGGTGATTAACATAACATAATAAAAAAAAAGAGAATTAGGCTGCTTGTCACTCTGGAAAACAGTATGGAGGTTCCTCAAAAAGTTGAAAATAGAGCTACCCTATGACTCAGCAATTGCACTATTGGGTATTTACCCCAAAGACACAAATGTAGTGATCCAAAGGGGTACGTGCACCCCGATGTTTATAGCAGCAATGTCCACAATAGCTAAATTATGGAAAGAGCCAAGATGTCCATCAACAGATGAATGGATAAAGAAGATGTGGTATATATATTATATACAATGGAATATTATGCAACCATCAAAAAAAACCCCAAAATCTTGCCATTTGCAATGACATGGATAGAACTAGAGGGTATTATGCTAAGCTAAATAAGTCAATCAGAGAAAGACAAGTATCATATGATCTCACTGATATGAGGAATTCTTAATCTCAGGAAACAAACTGAGGGTTGCTGGAGTGGAGGGTGGTGGGAGGGATGGGGTGGCTGGGTGATAGGCACTGGGGAGGGTATGTGCTATGGTGAGAGCTGTGAATTGTGTAAGACTGATGAATCACAGACTTGTACCTCTGAAACAAATAATACATTATATGTTAAAAAAAAAAAGAAGATAGTAAGAAGGGAAAAATGAAGGGGGGGAAATTGGAGGGGGAGACGAACCATGAGAGACTATGGACTCTGAGAAGCAACTGAGGGTTCTAGAGGGGAGGGGGTTGGGGGGGATGGGTTAGCCTGGTGATGGGTATTAAGGAGGGCACATATTGAATGGAGCACTGGGTATTATAAGCAAACAATGAATCATGGAACACTACATCAAAAACTAACGATGTAATGTATGGTGACTAACGTAACATAATAAAATAAAATTGAAAAAAAATAATTGGGCTCTTTGTTCTTTTAATTACTGATTTAGAGGGATTTAAAAATATATTTTGAGTAAAAGTGCTTTGTTAGGTATATGCATTAGGGATATTTTCAGAGTTTGTGGTTTTGCCTTTCTATTGTCTTAGTTATATCTTTTTAATTTTGTATAATCCAATTTATAACTTTTTTTTCATGATCAGGGCATCTTGTTTTATAAGAAGTCCTTGCCTAAACCAGGTGTGCAAAGATATTTTTCTGTGCTTCCTGAAGGAAGCTTCATTATTCAAGCTTTTACATTTATGGCGATGATCCATCTTAAATTAATTTTTAATTGAGTTAACAAGAACTTTAATTTGGGCTCTTTATTTTTTGTAGTTTTTAAGGAAGTTATATTAAATGTTTAATATAAGTTTTAGATTTCATATAGCAGAACTACACACTGAGAACTGTGAGTCACCTTCTCTATATTTCTATTTAAATTGTATTAGTTATTAGTCTAGTAATGTGGAAAACATCAACAGGGGAATCCAGCAGGCTGAGTATTTATCTCCGTGGCCCTGAGAGTAAATTACTGTGTCTCTTGACAACCTGTTTTCTTTCATCAGGGAGGAATTGTCATCCCAAGGACTTTCTCTTCCAAATGTTACCATAAGGACTTTGAAGTCATTTGTAAGTGCAAAAATAAACACCACACCCTCGATCCCGGATGGGTGGAAGGTCTCCATGTAGACAGGAGTTATAACCCCATGACCATCACATCTTTGCACAGGTGTAAAAGAAAATTCTAATGACTCCTTGCTCCAAAATTCCATTTTACAGATATTTCTTATTTGTGCTGAACCAAGGGATTACTTGCAATGAAATATCTGCATCAGTGTCAAAGAGATGTTTTCAGAGTAAAAGTTTAAATTTTGATAAAGCCAAATGTACCAGTTTTTCCTTTCCAATCCTTTGCCTAAACTCTCTACCTGCTCTGAGTCTTGAAGATATTCTCCTTTTTTCCCCCCTGAAAGTTTTATAGTTTGGATTTTACGTTTAAGTCCTTAATTCATTTTTGTAACAGATGTGAGACTTAGGTTTTTGTTTGTTTTCCCTCTTTGCCCGTAGATACCCAATTCTTGCACAATCATTTGTTGAAAAGTTGATCTTTCCTTCATTCAGTTGCTTTTGAGTTGAGTCCATCCACTGAGTTTTTATTGTAGTTACTGTATTTTTTAGCTCTAAAGTTTCCACTTGGCTCTTCACATCCTCAGTTTCTTTGCTGAAACTTTTTATTTCTTATTTGTTTTTAAGCATGTCTGGGGGCCCCTGGGTGGCTCAGTGGGTTAAGCATCTGCCTTCGGCTCAGGTCATAATCCTGGGATCCTGGGATGGAGTCCCATGTCAGGCTCCCTGCTCAGCGGGGAGTCTGCTTCTCCCTCTCGCTCTGTTCCTTCCCCTGCTTGTGAGCTCTCTCTCTCTCTCTCAAAGAAATAAATAAAATCTTAAAAAAAAAGCATGTCTGAAATGGCTTGTGAAACCTTTTTATGATGGATGCTTTAAAATCTTTGTCAGATGATTCTAACAACACTGTCATCTAGGAATTGGTATCTATTGCTTATCTCTTTAAACCAGCTTAAGATCTTTCTGGTTTCTGGTATGACAGGTGATTTTTCAGCTGAAACACAGACATTTGGGTTATCAGAAGACTGCATCTTATTTATACCTTCTGGTTTAGCTGGCTTCCCGTCACACCACTGTGGCAAGGGTAGGGGGTGGGGTGCGGCCTCACTGCTTCAAGATTGCGGTATAAGTCCAGATTCCCAATCTTCCATTCCACTGATACTTGACAGGGTGGAGAAGGGAAGATCCTTGTTTCTGTTGGGTCCATTTAAGAGCCCAGATTTCTCATATGGTCTTTACTAATGCTGTGGGGAGAGCAGCTCTGCCTTCCCTGACACCAGTCCAGTGGGTGCTTGCAGCGGTTTGTTATACTCGTGGGAGGCTGGAAGTCTAGACACCTCACTCAGCTTTTGCTGGCTTATGTGGGGTGAAGTCATAGATTGATGCGCAGGTGTGTGTGGTCAGGGGTGGGGGGCACATTGCAGTAGAGTGGTTATTTCTGAGAGTTTTCTCGGCCAGAGAGACCGGGCATTTTAAAGGGCTTTTTTCTTTTCTTCTCTTGTTTTCAGCAGCTCTGTGCCTGTTGATGTTTCTATGTTGTAGGCTTCTTCAGCACCCAGACTTAGTTTTGAAACCAAAAGAAAACCCAGTGCTATTCATCACCATGCTGTTCTTCATGCCCCAATGTCTTTTAGCCAGTCTGCTTCTCTCCAGCTTTCAAAGTCTGCTTCTGCTTATTTATATATAATCTCCAAAGTTTTTCATTGTAATTATTGGAAGGAATAGGGAAAAGTATGTTTATGCCATCTTGGAAACAGAAACTTATTTTTTTTAAAGATTTTATTTATTTATTTGAGAGAGAGAGCACAAGTGGGGGAAGGCACAGAGGGAGAGGGAGAAGCAGACTCCCCACTGAGCAGGAAGCCCAACTCAGGGCTCCATCCCAGGGCCCCAGGATCATGACCTGTGCTGAAGGCAGACACTTAACCGACTGAGCCACCCAGGTGCTCCAACAGTACCTTATATTTAACTATCCTTCTCTTTCTAGAACTTTCCCACAATGAGGTCCCCATTAAAATTTATTGATATAATGGCATGCTGAAATGTTTGATCCATCCAAAAGATTTTAACATAACTGGAGCCTAGCTTCGCTCTCACTGGTGGGAGCAGATGGGGAAGGGCTATTCATAAAATTGCACTGGGATCTCTAGAGTTGTTAAAATTGATTTGGGGCTTGACGGAGGGGAAAGGAGAAGGACATAAAGCATGTCTTCTCCCCAACAGATACATCCTGGCATCCCATGTGGTGCCGCAGTAGTTCTAAGAACCCCGAATAGAAGCAGAACAGGAGGTCTCTACCAGGCAGCCATCAAAAATAGCCCCATAGAAATTTCTCTCCATTATCATTCTTGTCTCAGGTGTGTCCCTTATTAGGTGGATTATACATAAACAAGACATTATTATTTTTTTCTCCTTCTCTTAGGCATATCACTCTAGGGAGCTGGGGATCTGTAGTCATAGCCTTTCTGTCCTCTCTCTTATAACTAGCGTGGAAGGACCAACCAGCTCCACAAGCAACCTTCAATGCCTGCGCAGAGATGGACTTTCTTAAAAAAAAAAAAATAGCTTTTCCTGTCTTTCTCTCTTTAAAAAATCTCCATCCTTGACTTTTTCTTCTCAAAGTCCTTTTGCACTGATTGTTCATCCTGCAGTTGATGTATTATTAATCCCTCCTTTTCCTTCTCATTGGGGGACAGCCTAGCAACCACCAAGGGCACAGACTTAGCTTCCAGACTACCAAGATTAAAATTCCAGCTGAGCCATTCTCAGGCTGGGTCACTTTGGCCAATTTACTCAACTTCTCTATGTTTTACCATATGTGAAATGGGGATGAAAGCAGTCATCTCCTCAAGGGGTCATCACAAAGGTTAAATGAGTTTGTATATTGTTCACGCCTGCTCCCCCCCAGCCAAAGACCTCAAGGAGCACAGAACTGGGTTTATTATTTGCCTCAGCAGTAACAATGGAGGCAATAAATAAATAATAATAAATAATAACTAAAGAGAGAGACACACCATGAGGAACTCTGAGGCACCTTCTTAGGAGGGGCTTTTTTTAAAGGATTTGAGTTTGTGTTGAGTCGTTTTGGAGAGGGTCTACAAAAGTGGACAGTTGCTCTGGATTGGATGCCGTCAGAAGGTGGGGACATTTCCATGACTGGGTAGCTTGAATTTTTTTTTTTTTTTAAGATTTTATTTATTTGTGTGAGAGAGAATGAGAGACAGAGAGCATGAGAGGGAGGAGGGTCAGAGGGAGAAGCAGACTCCCTGCTGAGCAGGGAGCCCAATGCGTGACTCGATCCAGGGACTCCAGGATCATGACCTGAGCGGAAGGCAGTCGCTTAATCAACTGAGCCACCCAGGCGCCCGAATTTTTTTTTATCTAGAAGGTGGAGGACCAAGGAAGGCTAAAGCCATAATTGGGGAAGAAGCAGCAGTCCCTCCTGCGAGCCGGGAGAAAGCAAAGTTTGGTCATTTTGCGGGTTTGCGTTGTGTTCTTGTTTTTGTCTTTCCTCAGGCGTGATTATGGAGGCGTCTTGGACACAGGGACCTCATCTGATGTTTGTGGTCTGTGCAATTGTTCGGGATCAGCGGGATAACACCCCGGTCCAGCTCCGAGTGTCCGGCCAGCTACCAGCTACCGTGAGAGCTGCTTTGTTCTCTCTCTTCAAACGTAGGTTTTTAACACAGGGTATGACACAGAGTATATGGCTAACGTTCTATCTCTCCATATCGTTTGGGATGTCTATGCTTTGTCTCCCCAGACACAACTTCCGTGCTCATGGACAGTGACGCACCTGGCACGCGACAGCTCTGCCCCTGCACTTGACCCCACGAGCAGGACTTCACAGAAGCCATTGTCTCGCCATCCAGTGTTGCAGGATTTGTCTCTGTTCTGGTCAAGCCATCACCCCCTTTTTTTTTTAACCATACGATTTTTTTTTTTAAAGATTTTATTTATTTATTTGACAGAGAGAGATATAGCGAGATAGAGAACACAAGCAGGGGGAGTAGGAGAGGGAGAAGCAAGCTCCCCACTGAGCAGGGAGCCCTATGCGGGGCTCAATCCCAGGACCCTGGGATCATGACCTGAGCGGAAGGCAGACGCTTAACGACTGAGCCACCCAGGCGCCCCCCATACGATTTTTTTTTTTTAAGATTTTTTAAAAATGTATTTATTTGACAGAGAGAGACACAGCGAGAGAGGGAACACAAGCAGGGGGAGTGGGAGAGGGAGAAGCAGGTTTCCTGCTGAGCGGGGAGCCTGATGCGGGGCTCGATCCCAGGACCCTGGGATCACGACCTGAGCCGAAGGCAGACACTTAACGACTGAGCCACCCAGGCGCCCAAGCCATCACCTTTTTCATTATCATTTTTATGGAAGATCCTTCCTTGAGTATCAAATGACACAGAATATAAGGGAGGCATTTTCTAAAGATTATTAGACACCTCATCTTTGCACATCATGGCAAAAACGAGTAAGATATTTCTACTGTAGTAGAAATTTACCTATCTCTGTATTTCCCCTGCTATTTACACAGTATCTGACACATTCCTGTGTGAGGGATAGAATAAAACATGTAAAGATGTTCGCCTGCCTAAATCTGTGAAAGTACAGGATTTCCAAACAATCTGGAAATCTCTGGTGGAGCTGCTCTGTCTCCCACATTTACCTTGCTGCCATTTTCCTTTGAAGACCATTACTCCTCTACCCTTGGAAGAAATTTCTTCTTCAGAGGCTTACATCATGCAGCTAATTCAATCTAAGACTCAGGTTGAACCCTAAAGGAATATTTCAATCACAGCCACGCATAAGACTCTGGCTGGTATAAACTGTGCCTGGAGAGCAAACACAACTTGTCAGACCCTTGGGTCACTTCAAACGCGTCTTCTTTCTTACTTATAATGTCCATTTGTAAAAATGTGTATATTAATGCCCATGGGGGGAGAAACAGAACGTAAAATTCTACCTGCCCCTAATCATAACTTGTGAAAATCATATAACCACACAGATAGATTCTATGAAAGAACATGGAGAAATAGAAAATGTTCACTACTATGATATTTATTTATGCATAAAATGAGGAAAGAAACATGTATAATTGTAAATCTGTGGGGACAAGTGGGTATCTAAATATTCTGTTATAGTGGAGTTGTCCCTGATGCCTATTCCTCTCAAATCCAGCTCCCTATGTTCCCACGGCCCCTTATGCACACTATGTAGAAATAGCCGACATCCTGGGTTATACTGTCTTATCCGCATACTGATCTGTGTAATCTTTGAGGATAGGCACCATTTTTTCTTTATACTGCGGTCTGTAAGGTACCCACATAGAGCACAACAGGTGCTTGAGAATGTTATTTAATGATTTAACTAGTTACTCACACCACTCCACCTGGTGGCCTTAGCCTTCCACTCTGGGAGCTTCTTTTAAGAGTTCTAGAACTTAAGTTATAGACTTGAAAACCTAGTCATACAGTAACAGCTTTGTAACAGGTAGATCTGAGACAGGGAATGTGTCCATGGCACTGCCAGTTGTCCTTCCCGGGAATCCTTAAATACTTTTGCCCACATACTTCCTAAAAGAATTTTGAAAAACAATGTCTTTTGGGGCGCCTGGGTGGCTCAGTTGGTTAAGCATCTGCCTTTGGCTCAGGTCATGATCCCAGGGTCCTGTGATCGAGCCCTGCATCGGGCTCCTTGCTCAGCGGGAAGCCTGCTTCTCCCTCTCCCTGCCCCTTCCCACCACTCATACGCGCGCTCTCTCTCTCAAATAAATAAAATCTTAAAAAAAAAAAAAAAAAAAAGAAAAACAATGTCTTTTTAAGCTGACATCAAAAATTTTTCATCTTAAATTTGAACTGTTGCAAAGTATGTTAGTTTAGAGTTTTAAATATATTTTGAAAATATTTTACATAAATAATAAATTTATCATGATCTATTTATATGGTGTTATTTGGATTTAGAGAAATTAAAAATAATAGTATAAAATAATTATTTTCATTATACCCAATGGAATATAAATATCATATATCCATTGAGTTCTAAATGCCAGAGCAATTTGATATCCTCCAAATTACATAAATATGTATACGTATTTTTTTAAAAAAATTGGTGACCCCAGGATCCAAATGTTAAAAATAATTTCTTCTGGGTTCAATTATATTTATAAATATTGATAGGATTAATATCAATCAAGATAAAACAATTATTTATGCATTTTGATAATTACTATAAGTGGGAAATATAAATTTTTATGTTAAAGTGGAAAATATACATTTTTGTTAGAAAATTTTTTAGGAGCATCTGAGTGGCTCCAACTCTTGGTTTCAGCTTGTGTCATGATCTCAGGTTTGTGAGATGGAGCCCCTGTTGGGCTCTGCACTCAGCCTGGAGTCTGCTTGAGATTCTGTCTTCCTCTCCCTCTGCCCCTCCCCCCACTCATGCATGTGCTCTCTCTCTCTCTCAAATAAACAAATAAATAAAATCTTTTTAAAAAAGAAATGCCTTTTGGGGCACCTGAGTGGCTCAGCCGTTTAGCGTCTGCCTTCGGCTTAGGTCATGATCCCAGGGTCCTGGGATCGAGCCCCACATAGGGTTCCTTGCTCGGCAGGGAATCCTGCTTCTCCCTCTCCCACTCCCCCTGCTTGTGTTCCCTCTCTTGCTGTCTCTTTCTCTCTGTCAAAAAATAAATAAAAATCTTAAAAAAAAAAAAAAGAAATGCCTTTTTAATGAGTTGGGTGGGGCTTTTTTTTTTTTTTAGACTTCTTCATATTTTCATGGGTGAATATTACATACTGCTAGTATGAGAGAGTATTCACCATCAGTTTTATTCCTATTTTTCATCTTTTATATGCAAACACTAAGAAACATGTATATAAGTAGATGGGTATAGGAGTTTGTTAAACTGTTATCACTCCTTAAAAAATGTTCCTTTTCTGTGTTTGAATGCCCAAGGTAGCAAAGTGATCAATCTATTTATTCTTTTGCAAAGTAGGAAGAGGTCAGTTTTATTTATTTATCTATCTATCTATCTATCTATCTATCTATCTATCTATCTATCTGAGAGAGAGAGAGAGCATGAGCAGGGGGAGGGCAGCGAGACAGGGGAGAGAGAGAGACTCCTCAAGCAGACTGCTGGCTGAGTGCGGAGCCCCATGAGGGCCTCAATCCCACAACCCCCGACATCATGACCTGAGCCGAAATGAAGAGTCAGACGCTCAACCGACTGAGCCACCCAGGAACCCCGGAAGAGGTCAGTTTTAATAGCAAGTGTGGTTAGAGACGACTGGTATGATACCTTAACCACAGATGCTTGTTTAGGCAGCTCACTTTTAGAACTGACTGTATAAATGGAGGTTGAAAAACTGGAAAATGATGGCTTCCTTGGAAATCCTTCAGGTGCCCCCACAATTTCACCTACCCATGGCTGGAAAGTTCTGACCTTCTCAATATCCATCCGTCCTTCTCTTCATTGTCACTAACAGAATCCTAGTTCTCGTCAGGGATTACTGGACACAGCTCCAATACTCACCTTGCCAGACTGCCTTGCGTTATGACCCAATTCTTGCCAATGAAATCTAAGTTGAGTTGCCCGGGAAGGGGGCTGCCCTTGGAGCACTTGTTTTTCTGATAAAATGGAACCAACTCAGCTGGCACATCCCATATGCACTTTCACTTGCCTTCCTTCTTTTCCTTGGAAAGCAAGCATCACCTCGGGAGGTGCAGTGGCCATCTTACACACGACAGAATAAAAGCCAGAATGGGAGAACCCATTCACTGAGGAGCCTGGGTCTCTGTTGACAAGTCTGGGAGGTTGCACTTGTCCCACATTGCTTACATCCAGGGTGTCATTGCATGAGAAAAATAAGCCCCAATTGTTTAAACCCCTGTTGTCAGGTTTTTTATTTCTTGGCACCAGGTCCTAATGGAAACAAAGGATCATTCTTTCATTCACACCTTGGGGAATACATGATTTATTTTTCTGGCCTCAAAGAACATGCTAAATGCTGCAGGGGATGCTAATGAACTGTTATACAATCACATTTATGCATTATTATAGGCATTTGCTTTTCTGATCTAAATAAGATAAACTTATAAAATAAATGTTTTGAACACCATCAAAAACATCACAAGGTTTTTGTAGGCAATCCTGTCTTTTAATTTTTGTTCTTGGAAATAGTAAGCAGTCAGTAAATATTTCTCCAACAGAGGACTGTAAATAGGCCAACTCTAACATTATTCTTTAACTTAACAGGGAATTGTAATAAACGTTTGAGAGTGACTTGCAAAAAACTATAAATTTCCAATGTCCCAAATATTGTGATTAATAACTACTTAATAGTTACTTTGAGTAACTAGGGAACAGTTAGAATAGTGTTTGAGTAACTAGGGAAACATTACCTGAAATGAGAATGGTGATTTGTGACTTGGGGATTTACTACATTTATGAAAATTTATCAGTGAATTTCATCTACTGCTCTCCTAGATGACAAGTTGCCTGAACATTTCAAATGAATCACAGTAATTATTCATTGAGGAAGTGACTAAAAGTGTTGGGAGAAATCTTAAAAATGGCACAAAAATAACACTCCCAGATATAAAATAAAAATAGCAATATTCCCAAGCACTTTAGATGTATTATATACACCTATCCTTTCAACAACTCTAAGCATGCACGTATTATTTTTCCATTTTACAGACAAAGAAACTTTCTTAAATACAGATGTATTTAAAAACTTGCCTGAGTTCACACAAGCAATGAGGGACAAGGTGGGATTAAAACTGAAGTAGTCAGTTGCACTGATGTTATGGTCGAATCACCTCTTACCGCCAGTGATGATGAGCATTATCAACACCGAACGCAACATAGAGCGTACACAGAGCAGGCAGACTCTGGAGGGAATCCAGTACCTGGAAGGAAGAAATAGCATGGAGTTAGTGTCCCATGTTCTGTGGCTTTTCGGCTGACAGACATCTTACTTACTGGATGTGAGGAGAAAATCCTGGACAGCAAGGGGCACAGAGGGGGACCACTGAATATATACAGTTAGTTTAAGTCTCTGGTTGACCCTTCAAGACTTATGCAAGGGGACAAAGGAACAGAACTGAGAGGACACTGGACTTAACTTCTTGCTTCAAGTCCAACCAAATTAGTTGCCTATTCAAATAACAACAACAGTTATTGGGGGGATATAAGGGAACACTCAGTCTCCAGAACATAACATTCGTAACATCAAGGATACAATTCAGAAGTACTCCCTGTGTGAAGAATCAGGAAGATGTGCCCCACACTCAAGAGAAAAGGCCTCACTCAAATTTGGGATACACATCTGCATAATTATATGACCATGCCGAGTTATCCACCTGTGTACAAGATAAGACATGGAATGGTTAACGAGTGCGTACCAGGAAAATCTTTGCGCTGTGGCTGATAGTTTTATGGTACTCCAATTTCCATTCTTACTTTGCCTATCCAAGTGCCAGGCCAGTGCCTAGGTAAGCTGCTTCATGTGCAACATTGACTCTGCCCTTGACTGATACATTTTAACATAGTCCAATATCAAGAGCTTCCCAAAGACTTTATTTGTCCCATAACATCTCTTCTCATTATTCCACTAATCACTTACTTGTGTTCCTTTTAAATGTTCAGCAGAAGGCCTTCCATGAAGACACTGCTACTGATATATAGATTAACAAAATAGCCCCTTATATGGCGGCAAGCATCGATTCCCTGGCCAGCCCCAAGCTTGAGCAGTAGTCTCATGCATAAAAAGGTGATGGTAGTAGAAACTGAGGACCTGCCTGGCCTCAGAAACAGGGACCTACCATTAACAAGAGTCAGGAGTCATTGCTTTTTCTTTTTTTGAAATTTTTTATTGTTATGTTAATCACCATACATTACATCATTAGTTTTTGATGTAGTGTTCCATGATTCATTGTTTGTGCATAACACCCAGTGCTCCATGCAGAGCGTGCCCTCTTTAATTAATACCCATCACCAGGCTAACCCATCCTCCCACCCCCCTCCCCTCTAGAACCCTCAGTGTTTCTCAGAGTCCATAGTCTCTCATGGTTCGTCTCCCCCTCCGATTTCCCCCCCTTCATTCTTCCCCTCCTGCTATCCTCTTCTTTTTTTTTTTTTTCCTTAACAGATATTGCATTATTTGTTTCAGAGTTACAGATCTGAGATTCAACAGTCTTGCACAATTCACAGCGCTTACCAGAGCACATACCCTCCCCAGTGTCTATTACCCAGTCACCCCATCCCTCCCACCCTACCCCCCACTCCAGCAACCCTCAGTTTGTTTCCTGAGATTAAGAATTCCTCATATCAGTGAGGTCATATGATACATGTCTTTCTGTTTGACTTATTTTGCTCAGCATAATACCCTCCAGTTCCATCCATGTCATTGCAAATGGCAAGATCTCATTCCTTTTGATGGCTGCATAATATTCCATTGTGTATATTTATCTTCTTTATCCATTCATCTATCGATGGACATCTTGGCTCTTTCCCCAGTTTGGCTATTGTGGACATTGCTGCCATAAACATCGGGGTGCATGTACCCCTTCGGATCCCTACATTTGTATCTTTGGGGTAAATACCCAGTAGTGCAATTGCTGGATCGTAGGGTAGCTCTATTTTCAACTTTTTGAGGAACCTCCATACTGTTTTCCAGAGTGGCTGCACCAGCTTGCATTTCCACCAACAGTGTAGGAGGGTTCCCCTTTCTCCACATCCCTGCCAACATCTGTCCTTTCCTGACTCGTTAATTTTAGCCATTCTGACTGGTGTGAGGTGGTATCTCATTGAGATTTTGATTTTGATTTCCCTAATGCTGAGCGATATTGAGCACTTTTTCATGTGTCTGTTGGCCATTTGGATGTCTTCTTTGGAAAAATGTCTGTTCATGTCTTCTGCCCATTTCTTGATTGGATTCTTTGTTCTTTGGGTGTTGAGTTTGATAAGTTCTTTATAGATTTTGGATACCAGCCCTTTACCTGATATGTCATTTGCAAATATCTTCTCCCATTCTGTTGGTTGTCTTTTGGTTTTGTTGACTGTTTCCTTTGCTTTGCAAAAGCTTTTTATCTTGATGAAGTCCCAATAGTTCCTTTTTGCCCTTGCTCCCCTTGCCTTTGGCAATGTTTCTAGGAAGAAGTTGCTGTGGCCGAGGTCGAAGAGGTTGCTGCCTGTGTTCCTCTTTAGGATTTTGATGGACTCCTGTCTCACATTTAGGTCTTCCATCCATTTTGAGTCTATTTGTGTGTGTGGTGTAAGGAAATGGTCCAGTTTCATTCTTCTTCATGTGGCTGTCCAATTTTGCCAACACCATTTGTTGAAGAGACTGTCTTTTTCCATTGGACATTCTTTCCTGCTTTGTCAAAGATGAGTTGACCATAGAGTTGAGGGTCCATTTCTGGGCTCTCTATTCTGTTCCATTGATCTATGTGTCTGTTTTTGTGCCAGTACCATACTGTCTTGATGATGACAGCTTTGTAATAGAGCTGGAAGTCCGGAATTGTGATGCCACCAGCTTTGCTTTTCTTTATCAACATTCCTCTGGCTATTCGGGGTCTTTTCTGGTTCCATACAAATTTTAGGATTATTTGTTCCATTTCATTGAAAAAAGTGGATGGTGTTTTGATGGGGATTGCATTTAATGTGTAGATTGCTCTAGGTAGCATTGACATCTTCACGATATTTGTTCTTCCAATCCATGAGCATGGAACGTTTTTCCATTTCTTTGTGTCCTCCTCAATTTCTTTCATGAGTATTTTATAGTTTTCTGAGAACAGATCCTTTGCCTCTTTGGTTAGATTTATTCCCAGGTATCTTACGGTTTTGGGTGCAATTGTAAATGGGATCGACTCCTTAATTTCTCTTTCTTCTGTCTTGTTGTTGGTGTATAGGAATGCCACTGACTTCTGTGCATTGATTTTATATCCTGCCACTTGACTGAATTCCTGTATGAGTTCTAGCAGTTTTGGGGTGGAGTCTTTTGCGTTTTCCACATAAAGTATCATATCATCTGCAAAGAGTGAGAGTTTGACTTCTTCTTTGCCAATTTGGATGCCTTTTCTTTCTTTTTGTTGTCTGATTACTGTGGCTGATAGCAGTGGTGATAGTGGACATCCCTGCCGCATTCCTGACCTTAGCGGGAAAGCTCTCAGTTTTTCCCCATTGAGAATGATGTAGGTTTTTCATTGATGGCTTTTATGATATTGAGGTATGTACCCTCTATCCCTATACTCTGAAGAGTTTTTTTTTTTAATTTTTTTATTGTTATGTTAATCACCATACATTATATCATTAGTTTTAGATGTAGTGTTCCATGATTCATTGTTTGTGCATAACACCCAGTGCTCCATGCAGAATGTGCCCTCTTTAATACCCACCACCAGGCTAACCCATCCTCCCACCCTCTCCCCTCTAGAACACTCAGTTTGTTTTTCAGAGTCCATCATCTCTCATGGTTCATCTTGAAGAGTTTTGATCAAGAAAGGATGCTGTACTTTGTCAAATGCTTTTTCTGCATCTATTGAGAGGATCATATGGTTCTTGTTCTTTCTTTTGTTAACATATTGTATCACGTTGATGGATTTGTGGATGTTGAACCAACCTTGCAGCCCAGGGATAAATCTCACTTGGTCGTGGTGAATAATCCTTTTAATGTACTGTTGGATCCTATTGGCTAGTATTTTGGTGAGAATTTTTGCATCCATGTTCATCAGGGATATTGGTCTGTAATTCTCCTTTTTGATGGGGTCTTTGTCTGGTTTGGGGATCAAGGTAATGGTGGCCTCATTAAATGAGTTTGGAAGTTCTCCTTCCATTTCTATTCTTTGGAACAGTTTCAGAAGAATAGGTATTAATTCTTCTTTAAATGTTTGGTAGAATTCCCCTGGGAAGCCATCTGGCCCTGGGCTTTTGTTTGTTGGGAGATTTTTGATGACTGCTTCAATTTCCTTAGTGGTTATAGGTCTGTTCAGGTTTTCTATTTCTTCCTGGTTCAGTTTTGTTAGTTGCTACATCTCTAGGAATGCATCCATTTCTTCCAGGTTATCGAATTTGCTGGCATAGAGTTGCTCATAATATGTTCTTATCATTGTTTGTATTTCTTTGGTGTTGGTTGTGATCTCTCCTCTTTCATTCATGATTTGTTGATTTGGGTCATTTGTCTTTTCTTTTTGATAAGTATGGCCAGGGGTTTATCAATCTTGTTAATTCTTTCAAGGAACCAGCTCCTAGTTTCGTTGATCTCTTCTACTGTTCTTTCAGTTTCTATTTCATTGATTTCTGCTCTGATCTTTATTATTTCTCTTCTCCTGCTGGGTTTAGGCTTTATTTGCTGTTCTTTCTCCAGCTCCTTTAGGTGGAGGGTTAGGTTGTGTACTTGAGACCTTTCTTGTTTCTTGAGAAAGGCTTGTATTGCTATATACTTTCCTCTTAGGACTGCTTTTGCTGCATCCCAAAGATTTTGAATAGTTGTGTTTTCATTTTCATTGGTTTCCATGAATTTTTTTAATTCTTCTTTAATTTCCTGGTTGACCCATTCATTCTTTAGTAGGATGCTTTTAGCCTCCATGTATTTGAGTTCTTTCCGACTTTCCTCTTGTGATTGAGTTCTAGTTTCAAAGCACTGTGGTCTGAAAATAGGCAGGGAATGATCCCAATCTTTTGGTACCAGTTGAGACCTGATTTATGACCTAGGATGTGATCGATTCTGGAGAATGTTCCATGGGCACTAGAGAAGAATGTGTATTCCGTTGCTTTGGGATGGAATGTTCTAAATATGTCTGTGAAGTCCATTTGGTCCTGTGTGTCATTTAACGTCTTTATTTCCTTGTTGATCTTTTGCTTAGATGATCTGTCCATTTCAGTGAGGGGGGTGTTAAAGTCCCCCACTATTATTGTATTGTTATCAATGTGTTTCTTTGCTTTTGTTATTAATTGCCTTAAATAATTGGCTGCTCCCATGTTAGGGGCATAGATATTTACAATTGTTAGATCTTCTTGTTGGATAGACCCTTTGAGTAGGATATAGTGTCCTTCCTCCTCTCTTATTACAGTCTTTGGTTTAAAATCGAATTTGTCTGATATAAGGATTGCAATCCCAGCTTTCTTTTGGTGTCCATTAGCATGGTAAATAGTTTTCCACCCCCTCACTTTCAATCTGGGGGTGTCTTTGGGTCTAAAATGAGTCTCTTGCAGACAGCATATCGATGGGTCTTGTTTTTTAATCCAATCTGGTAGCCTGTGTCTTTTGATTGGGGCATTTAGCCCATTTACATTCAGGGTAACTATTGAAAGATAGGAATTTAGTGCCATTGTATTGCCTGTAAGGTGACTGTTGCCGTATATTGTCTGTGTTCCTTTCTGGTCTATGTTGCTTTTAGGCTCTCTCTTTGCTTAGAGGATCCCTTTCAAGATTTCTTGTAGGGCTGGTCTTGTGTTTGCAAATTCCTTTAGTTTTTGTTTGTCCTGGAAGATTTTTATCTCCCCTTCTATTTTCAATGACAGCCTAGCTGGATATAGTATTCTTGGCTGCATATTTTTCTCATTTAGTGCTCTAAATATATCATGCCAGTTCTTTCTGGCCTGCCAGGTCTCTGTGGATAGTCTGTTGCCAATTTAATGTTTCTACTATTGTAGGTTACATATCTCTTCTCCCAAGCTGCTTTCAGGATTTTCTCTTTGTCTCTGAGACTCGTAAGTTTACTATTAGTTGTGGGGGTGTTGATCTATTTTTATTGATTCTGAGAGGGGTTCTCTGTGCCTCCTGGATTTTGATGCCTGTTTCCTTCCCCAAATTAGGGAAGTTCTCTGCTATAATTTGCTCCAATATACCTTCTGCCCCTCTCTCTCTTTCTTCTTCTTCTGGGATCCCAATTATTCTAATGTTGTTTTGTCTTATGGTACCGCTTATCTCTCGAATTCTGCCCTTGTGATCCAGTAGTTGTTTATCTCTCTTTTTCTCAGCTTCTTTATTTTCCATCATTTGGTCTTCTATATCACTGATTCTCTCTTCTGCCTCATTTATCCTAGCAGTTAGTACCCCCATATCTGATTGCATCTCATTAATAGCCTTTTTGATTTCGACTTGGTTAGATTTTAGTTCTTTTATTTCTCCAGAAAGGGTTTCTCTAATAACTTCCATATTTTTTTCAAGTCCAGCTAGTATCTTTAAAGTGATGATTCTGAACTCTAGATCCAACATCGTACTAATGTCCGTATTGAGTAAGTCCCTGGCAGTCGGTACTACCTCTTGTTCTTTTTGTTGAGGTGATTTTTTCCATCTTGTCATTTTGTCCAGAGGAGAATAGATTAATGAGCGAACAAAATGCTAACAGGGTAACAATGTCCCCAGAAAATATACTCTAAACAAATCAGAAAAGACCTGAAGCAGGGGGAAAAGAAAGGGAAAGAGAGAAAAAAGAAAAAGAAAAAGAAAGTAAAAGAAAAGATAAAGATAAAAACAAACAAAAACAGAACAAAACAAAAAAAAACAGAATATGATCAAATATGATCAGGCTGGTACATAGATCAGTGCCCCACACTAGATTTTGGGTGTATTTTGGTCTGTTAGGAAAAAGTGCCTCCCAAAATTTTAAAGAAAGAAAAACTTATATATGTACAAAAATAAGGGTTGATATGATGAAGGGATGGAATATGAATATAAAGATGAAAATTATAAAAAATTTTATAAAAGGAATTGATAAGACGTTGTTTGAAAAAAGAAAGAAGAGGATTTAAAAAAAAAAGAAAAAAAAAGGGAGAGAATGTGATCAGGCAGGGGAGTAGAAAAAACCATACAGTAGAGATTTAGGGTATATTTTGATCTGTTAGAAGAAACTATCTCAAAATTTTAAAGAGAGAACAACTTATATATATATGCCAAAAATACGGGTAACTACTATGAAGGGAGAGAATATGACTCTAAAAATGAAAAATAAAAATGTTTTTTAAAAAAGGGATTGATAAGGGGGCACCTGGGTGGCTCAGTTGGTTGGGCGACTGCCTTCGGCTCAGGTCATGATCCTGGAGTCCCAGGATCTAGTCCCGCATCGGGCGCCCTGCTCGGCGGGGAGTCTGCTTCTCCCTCTGACCTCCCCTCTCTCATGCTCTCTCTCTCAAATAAATAAATAAAGTCTTTAAAAAAAAAAAAAGGATTGATAAGATGTTGGTTGAAAAAGGGAAAAAAATTTTTAAAAAAAAGACAGTTAAAAAAAATTAACTTTGAAAGACTACAGAATTATGGTAAAAAAGCCATAGATTCTATGTGCAGTATTCCCCTAGCGCTGGAGTTCTGCCGTTCTCATGGATCGGTAAACTTGGTCTTGGCTGGCTGTTCTCGCTGATCTTCTGGGGGAGGGGCCTGTTGCCGTGGTTCCCAAATGTCTTTGCCGGAGGCAGACCTGCCCCGCCCTTGCCCCCTCCCGGCTAAGTAATCTGCTCGGGTTTGCTCTCAGGGGCTTTTGTTCCCTGCGAGCTTTCCGTACAGCTTTGGAGGCGGAGAGTGAAAATGGCGGCCTCCCAGTCTCCGCCCCAGAGGAGCCGAGAACTCGGGGCCCCGCTTCTCAGTGAGCCCCCAGAGAAAAGCCGTCAGTCACTCCCGTCTCCCTGGTCTCCGGCCGCACTCCGTGCTCACCCGGCCTGTGACCGCGCGTTTCTATCTCTGGCACCCGACCCCGTGCAGAGTCTCCAAACCCAGCAGATCCCTGCGGCGCACTCCCGCGCGGCTCCTCCCAGGGGAGGAAGGTGAGTCTCCCCGGGTCTGCCGCTTGTTGGGTCCCTGCTGGAGGAGCAGGGGCCCGACTGTGCTGCGGATCACGTATGGCAACCCCGAGCTGAGAGCCCGCGCCTGGGCTCCGCCTCTGCAGCCGGCTTCCCTGCTCCGATACCTGGGAGCTCTGCCACCCTCAGGCACCCCCGGTCTTTCTGTGACCCGTGGGTCCTGAGACCACACTGTCCCGGAGGGTTCCACCTCCCGCTTAGCCACCAGAGTGACGTCCCTCAGCGAGCAGACTTCTAAAAGTTCCGATTTTGTGCTCCGCGGCTCTATCACTTGCCAGAAGCGGCCGCCGGAGGCCCCTCCCCCGCCGTCTATCCTCCCGAATATCGCCTCGGATTCACTTCTCCGCACGTCCTACCTTCCAGAAAGTGGTCGCTTTTCTGATGAGAGAGTTGTTGCTCTTTTTTTCTTCGATCTCCTGTTGAGTTTGTAGGTGTTCAGAATGGTTTGATCCCTATCCAGCTGAATTCCTGAGAGGAGACAAAATCCAGGTCTCCTACTCCTCCGCCATCTTGCTCCGCCCCCCTCATTGCTTTTTCTGAATGTCTGCTTTGCCAACAATTATCTACCCGGAATTCCTGACACAGCTCCAGGGCCCAGGCAGTTTTCTGGTGACAAGAAAGGTAATTATCTGGATACCTTCCATCATTGAGGGGACTAAGGCTAATTTTGAATCTGTTATCTTGCCTTCAAAGACAGAGGAAAGCAAGGGAATGAGGGAATTTTTAGAGGTGATGAAAATGTCTTATATTTGGATGATGGTGGTGATCACATGACTCTATAAACTTTTGACTCCTGAACAACATGGGTTTGAACTGCACGGGTCCACTTATACATGGATTTTTCCCAACAAATAACGTACAGTACTGTAAAAGCATTTTCTCTTCTTTATGATTTTCTTAACAATGTTTTCTTTTCTCCAGCTTACTTTATGGTAAGAATACAGTATAGAATACATAGGACATACAAAATACGTGTTAATAGACTCTTTGTTATGAGTAAGGCTCCAGTTGAGAGTAGGCTATTAGTAGGTAGTTAAGATTTTGAGGAGTCAGAAGTCATACGTGGGTTTTTGACTGCATGGGGGTTGGCGCTCCTCACCTCTGCATTGTTCAAGAGCCAATGCAAATTGACAAACAGTTCCACAGTGTGTTTTGGCGTTTCTTGCAAGCTGCGCTCTGGGCACTAACCAGCCAGAAATACAGGCTGCCATCTTACTAACTGCCAGAAAATACAGATCTCAGAACAAAACACAGAAATGGAAGTGGAGCCTCTCACCATTTCTCCTGATGACTCACTCTCGAAATATTTGTTCTAAATTCCCATGTGACTGAATTCTTCTGTTCTGGAGATATTAGTACTAAAGAAGGAATACTCCTACCCTGGGTCACAGCAAAGGTTTTGCTGAATGGAAAGCTGAGACTGCTATCTCATCATTAAAAGTGACTAACATGACTAAAGAAATTAGAAAAAAAATAGTAGTAGGGGTGGGTGGGATGATGGCCTTTGACTATCAGTCATTATAGTCAGCTGCCATGTTGGGGAAGGATGGTTGAAACTGGAAGAAATCCTTGCGTTTCCATGGCAGGTCATGGAAAATTACTTGACACTCACAGGTTGGATCATCAAAGTCTCAGGTCTCTCAGAACTAAAGGTTTAGGTTAACCCAATGCACAAAGAAAGTTGACTAGTGAGGGGTTGACTAAGGTCAAGAAGGACTAAAGCTAGAACTGTTTACAGAAAGCCCTGCCATGGACTTTAAGTGGAAAACCCCCAGGCTTGTCCTCTGGAACAGATAAGGGGAGATAGTCCTAATGTGCACCTCTATCATTTTAATATTTAATATTTATCATTTAATATTAAACTAAAAATCATTTCTGGTGGCTGATCTATAACTCTGAGTGTACGAGGAAGTTTATCATGTGATGTGACTGACTCTCCCTCTACATTCAAAATCTAGATTGCCAAATTATAGGTATGCCTCCATGAGATAACTGAAGAGGTAAACGAAAGCCTTGACTTTTTGTTTGATTGCTTTTCTCATATATATTCTTGCTTTGCATTGGGAGCAAGCCCAAGGAAAAACAACTGTGAACCCTGGCTGGGTTATTATTCTTGATTCTGGGTGAGGGGTAATGGCACCATGAACTGAATGGGAGAGAAGAGAAATCATCAACACCTGCTATGACCTCTTGGCCAACTCAAGAAACGAATACTTACGGCCTCTGCCACCATTCCTTTGCTTGCTAGTGAAGTCTCTGAGGAATGAACAGTTACTACCTCCATTTTAATAAACAAATTATGGGCTTTTTTCTTTTCCCTTTTCATCTCTCTTCCTTTTTTTTTTTTTTTTAAGATTTTATTTATTTATTTGTCAGAGAGAGAGCACACAAGCAGGGGGAGCGGCAGGCAGAGAGAGAAGCAGACTCCTCCCTGAGCAAGGAACCTGATGCGGGACTCGATCTTAGGACCCTGAGATCATGACCTGAGCTGAAGGCAGACTCTTAACCGACTGAGCCACCCAGGCATCCCTCTCTTCCTGTTCTTTACCATTTTGTGGTAGTGGTTAAATGTACCCATGGTTTCTGGGGTTACTGTGATCTGAGACAGAATCATAGTGGAGGAATTTATTTCAAACAGACATCCTGGCCCGGGAACACAGGATCTCAATGACATTACTGAATCTCGAGGCAATGGCTGAATGTGACTTTGAGTTGTCTCTGGTTGGGAAAGTGATGTGCAAAGTTGCAATTTTATGTGTGATAATTAGACTATGTTAAGCAGAGCCATCTTTCAATATGTGTGAGTAAACATATGTGGGGGGTGGGCAGCCAACACGTGTAATTTCAGAGAAAAATCCTGGGATGGCTCCCTGGCTTGCAGCAATTCTCTATAATGGAAGTGGCCCCTGACACCCATGAGTGGATCTGCACAGTCATGCCTGCTTATGTTAACTTTGGATCTCTGGCCCTCCTTGAACAGAGTCTATCAGAGTCTCTCTTAGAAATTTGGAAATTTATGGGAGGTACACACAATTGTGGTCTCCGGAGCTGAGTTGTGCTAACAGCTGTGCTATAGAAGAGAAGTCCACAGGCTGACTGAGCTCTCTAGAACATCTCTCGCTGTTGCTCTTCCTAAAGAGGCTCAGTTGTTCCTTTCTTCTCTGGATTCAGTGATATACACCACTGACCTCTCTAAGAATATCTATTTTTGCCTCTTGACCTACTTAGAGTCAATTTCAGTTATTTGCAACCAAATGAACAACATAGAGAACAGAATTATAAATCTATACAGATTAGAGTGATGTTATCTTATAAAGGATTTTAAAGTTCTCAAAGTTCTCCTGAGGAGTTTCTGTATAGATAATAATAATTAATAATAATAATATAATATCTAAACTAATCTTTACTTCCAGCTCAAGTTCTGCACTGGGCACTTTCCTTGCAGTAACTTGTATCCCCACAGTGGTCCTCTGAGGCGAATATTACTCTTTCCTAAAAAAATTGAAGTACAGTTGATGCGCAATGTGACATTATTTCAGGTGTACAGCATAGTGATTCGACAATTCTATTTTTTCTCTATGCTTTCCACAGGTGTGGCTACCATCTATCACCATACAACGCTATTATGATTCTTTTGACGGGGGTGGGGTGAGGGGCACCTGGGTGGTTCAGTGGGTTAAGCGTCCGACTCTTTTTTATTTTTTACAGTCTTGAGGTCTTTTATTTTCTTTACATTTATCATGCCATGAATTCATAGGGAATGGATTCCAGCAGTTCGGGCTCCTTTCCATTAGTTCTCACAAAGTGTGCTTCTCTGGGTGGGGCAGGCTGGCGCTTCAGCTGAACCCAAGTACCTTTCTCTTTGGCTTCCTTCTTTTTCTGATCATTTTCCTTCACACGCTTCAGGAAGCTGTCTTGGCTCTTTGAGTGTTTAATATGCTCAATGCGTACATTAATTCTCTTGGCAAGAATCTTGCTCTTAACTTGTTTGTTTACAACAATGCCAACAGCATGCTGAGTAACATCGTAGACTCTTCCAGTTTTGCCATGGTAACATTTGTGGGGCATTCCTTTTGGACATTCCCTTGATGTCCACAGTATCACCTTTCTTATAGATTCACATGTATGTGGCCAAAGGAACAACTCCATGTTTTCTAAAAGGTCTAGAGAACATATAGCGGGTACCTCTCCTCTTTCCCTTTGTGTTGGTCATTTTGGCGAATTACTGAAAGATGGCGGTTCCGGCCAAAAGGCCAAGCGTCCGACTCTTGATTTCGGCTCAGGTCATGATCTCAGGGTCGTGAGATTGAGCCCCACGCTGGGCTTCGCACTGGACATGGAGCCTGCTTGGGATTCTCTCTCTCCCTCTCTAAAAACAAACAAAAACCCCTCAAAACCCCCAAACCCAATACTATTGACTGTATTCCCTAGGCTGTACCTTTTATTCCCGTGATTTATTCATTCTGTACCTGGAAGCATGCACCTCCTACTGCCCTCATCCATTTTGCTCACTCCCTCCACCCCCTCCCCCCCCCTCCCCCCTGGCAACCACCAGTCTGTTCTCGGTAGTTACCGATCTGTTTCTGCTTTTTATTTGTTGTTTGTTTATTCATTTGTCAGGGGATTATTGCTCTAACCATATTTTACAAATAACTGTAGCTCAGAGAGGTTAACTAACTGACCCAATAGCACACCTCTAGCTAAATTGTAGAGATGCAATGAAAAATCAGGAACTCACTTAGATAGTGAGCAAATGAGCCAAGATCCAGTCCAAGACTTAATGACTCTGAAAGACATATGTTTAGCTACGAATTTGTTAATTCAGTAAATATCTACTGAATTCCTAACGCAACAGGAGGCAGAATACTGGAGACATCAATAGCTTGGGTTCTAGAGCCAGAGGTTCTGTATTTGAATCTTCCGAGGCTCTTCTGATTTCAAGCTGTGTGACCTTGTGAATGATACTCACCTTTCTGTGCCTCTGTTTTCTCATATAAAGGTAGGAATGGTAACATAACTACTTAATTGAATTGCTATGAAAAATAGCTCAGTTAAGGGGTGCTTGGGTGGCTCAGTCGGTTAAGCATCTGCCTTCAGCTCAGGTCATGATCCCAGGGTCCTGGGATCGAGTCCCGCATCAGACTCCTTGCTCAGTGGGGAGCCTGCTTCTCCCTCTCCCATTCCCCTGTTTGTGTGCCCTCTCTCTGTCAAATAAATACATAAAATCTTTTAAAAAATAACTCAGTTGATACATTTAAAGTGCTTTGGGCTGCGCTTGGCACATCAGTGATAGCTATTTCTATGCTAGGAGCAATGAGTAAGTCAGGAAATGTCTCTGCTTTCATGTGCTGGGGGTGAAGATAGGGAGGAGGTTTCCTATTTAGAGAGGCTGGCCAGGAGGAGGCTCCCCTGAAGAGGTGGCATTGTACCAAGATCCTGGAGACGAGTGCTTTGGGAAGAAGGAACAGCAGGTGCAGGTCTTGAGGGGAGTGGGAATGCAGCACGTTCAAGGCGGGGCCGGAGTGGCTTCGGAGAGTGAGCAGGTGGGGGTGTGGTAGGACAGGAAGTCAGACAGGGTATTGGGGCCAGATCCTGAAAGCCCTGAGGGCCTAGGCAGAGTCTGGATCTATTTAAGGCACAAACAGTGGCATCAGAGAGTTGAGAACAGAAGAGTGACATTATCTGATGTTAGTTTTAAGAGATCAGTCTGGCTGAGGTAAGACATCTAGGGGCTGATAACATAGAGGGCAAGGGCAGATTCAGGAAATTGGTTGGGGGCTAGCAGGAATTCTGGCAAAAAAAAAAAAAAGATAGCATCTGAGATGAAGGTGGTAGAAATGGAGGTGAGGACAAGTGGTCCAATTCAGGATATGTTTTGAAGATGGATCGTTGAAGATTTGCTAATGGATTTGCTGTCTGTTATGTAGGGAGAGGGGAATCAGTGACTTCCAGTGTTTGGTCTCAGTCAACAGGTGGGTGCCATTCCTTTAAGCAAGATAGAAAGTATTTCAGTCCCGATCTTGTTAGAAGAAAGAAATCGTACTGGTTATTTTTATTTTTTTTTTAAAGATTTTATTTATTTGAGAGAGAGAGAATGAGAGAGAGCATGAGAGGGAGGAGGGTCAGAGGGAGAAGCAGACTCCCTGCCCAGCAGGGAGCCCGATGCGGGACTCGATCCTGGGACTCCA
This sequence comes from Neomonachus schauinslandi, assembly GCF_002201575.2. Taxonomy (NCBI): domain Eukaryota; kingdom Metazoa; phylum Chordata; class Mammalia; order Carnivora; family Phocidae; genus Neomonachus; species Neomonachus schauinslandi. The sequence continues at coordinate 83,383,925 of NC_058408.1, forward strand.
GGATCATGACCTGAGCTGAAGGCAGTCGCTTAACCAACTGAGCCACCCAGGTGCCCTCGTACTGGTTATTTTAACAGAGGTAACTTAATATAAGCATTTTAGTATTTTTTAAAGCCCTGGGTATTAAAGAACTAAAAAGGGAAAATGAACACTAAGGTATCCCTGAGGTTGTGCCCCCAGGTAACAGCTCTCCTTCACAGGGCTGGGAGACCAAAGGGAATGATGATGTCTAGCGGCCTGGAAAAGGGGTCCCATAGAGCTGACAGTAAGATGAAAATGGGGAGCTGCATTTTGCTATCCTCTCTCAGCTTAGAGGAAGAGCCCCGAAGAACGAGGATCCAGACCTTTGAGAAGGGGATGCCAGGTGGATGGCGCCGCTGGCTTCTCTATGGAGGTATAATGACATCTGGAAAAACTTCAGTCTGGAGTCCCTGCTGGTGGTGGAATGAACTGTGGCCAGGTGAAACAGCATTGTCAAGGTCACGCTGACAGGAACAGGATGACAGGACCAGAAGAGAAAGCAGACCAGAAACAGGGAGAGTCCCCTTCTCCTCCCTCAGGCTGAAGTCTCCCATTAGCATCCCCCACCTGTTAGGGGAGCGGCTCGCAAAGCAGGAATGGGGTTGGTCGAGTCCCAGCCCAAGCATCACAAAATAGGAGCTAGAAGGGTGGGTCCAAGCTGAGAGATATCTTAACAACAGACAGAGAAAACTCGGTTTTGGGGGGGGCACATTTAGGGAGGGAAGAATTAAGAATTCTCTTCAACGGATCTATGATGATGACAGATGCAGGTGTTGAGGAGACAATGGCTTGTACAATCAGGACATCAAAGAAAGTTTGAAGCTGGACATAGAAATTTTCGAATCAACAGCTACCATACCTGAGCTGTCTTCATAAACAAAAGAAACCAAAGTAAGGCCTTAATAACTGGATCCTCAACATCTAATGCTTTCTTTCCTGAGCTATACAAAAGCATGCTATAATTGTATTTCCATAGGCCAGTTCAGATCATTATTCTTTTTGCTTAAAATTTTGATAATGTGGGATCTAGAAAAAAAATGGAACAATCTAGATACAATCTTTTAATCTGACAAAATAAGTTTAGGGCTTGGTGGAATGGTAGAAACAATGTCTAAATGTCCTCCATTCCGTGATCCAGCTTTTGGTAAGGGTTATATATAAATGATCCCAGAAATATAACTGCCTTGATTTAGAGAATGAAAGTTTCTGCCTGTGGCATTTTGTAAAGTATAGCATTGCACAAAAAAATAGAAACATTCATAAATTTCTTTAACTGAACCAAAATCATGACATGTATTAATTAGATATTTTCTACTTACATCATTATCATTTGAAAAGACCTTAAAACACTTTACAGAAGTTCCAAGTAATTAATCACTGAGAGAATCCTAGACATTGATAGAAGCAGATATTGTTATTCCCCCCATAATTATGGAAAAGACAAGACATTATGCATCTTCCAGAGTCCCAAGGATTACTCATCTTAGGATTTAGACACACTGAACATGCTTGTAGGTCTGACATTGGGGCGGCCTGCCATGAGTTTATGGCATGGAAGATTGAAGAGTCTGCTAAGAAAGAAACTCATCCAGGCCAAGAAGGCTGGCACACAGCTATGCCCAGTATTAGAGCCCCGGTCATGGTCGGGCATGGGAGAGTGTGGAGTACGTCTGCCCAGAAGCTATTGCTCTGACCCACCTCCATGGATTCATCTCCGAGGTCTAGGCAGAGTTGTGTGGCCAAAAAAAGAAAAATTAAGGTTTTCTCCATAAAATTTTGTAAGACATTTGTTTTTCAGCTAAGCATTTACTGTGGTTTTTTGTTTGTTTGTTTGTTTGTTTTTGTTTTTTTATCCCTGCCCAGCATTCCTTACTCCCTTCTTCTGGTAGTAGTGTTTTCCCTTCTTTGTGGAATTGCCCCACCTTATCTTTTATAAGGACTTAATGATGTTTTCAGTCTTGATATCTTATCTCCAAGCTGCAGTGATTGACCCGAGGAAAAGTACGTGACTCAAACTGGGACAAATTTTGTCTTTGGTGAGATGTTGTGTATGGCTTTTGAAAGAGAGAAGTGGTTTGTCTCCTCTGCAGTTGCTGAGTTGGAATGGTGAAAATCTGGGTTGCTCCGAGGCAATCTCTTCATAATATGAGGGAATGAGACCGAGAGAGAGAGATACAAGACTTTGAAATGGTCAGAGGTAAATAAGGACCAAGGAGGGGGCAGTGGAGAGAGTAAAAACGGTAGAGAGAGCATGGGGAGAGATTGATTCTAACATTGTAGAGTCTCTAAAGACTCTAAAACCATATTGTAGATTTCCTGGTCACATATAATCTAGTATATTACCATTGTCTAAAGTTCAGATAGTTGTTTAACAGAGGTTAGTGTGAAAGTGGAGGAAAGGGATTTTGCTATAATACCAGAGTGTTTGGCCCAGTCGGGCCTCTGTAAAACGTGGCCAAGCTCTAGTACCTCAAGTGCCCTGGCACATTACCAGCATCATCAGAGGGATGCATCCAGAAGCACTCTAGAGGCAGAGATCAGGGCCTTAAGAATTGGCAATCGTCGAAACAACTTTAATAGCATCAAAAGGCAAAAAAGTGGTTAGAAAGGGCAAAGGAAGCTTTAGTAGAAGTGAAGAAGGGGTACAGTGCCTTTGACATTCACCAGACATGGCCATCCTCACGAAGTTTATAATCATTGATGGGCTGTATCAAATGTAGGCATATTGCCAAAAGGAGGGTGAGCAGAGTTCGGAAGAAGAGAGAAAAAATGAGCAGACACCACATGAAGACCGAAGTGAGAACCCTCTGAAGCCTCATGAAAAAGATGGGAATGGGGGCGGGTCTTTGAGGTGCAAGCAATATTGGGAGTGGCTCTAACTGTAGATGCAGCTCTGTGTTTACACAGACTGAAGAGATCTGAGAAAAAACGGGTCACATGAAGCTTTGCTTTCTCAACTGGCCAAACACACACACAAATGAATGATGACCACACTAAATGTGAGAACCATGTGCTCATCTTCAGTCGCGTAGGGAGACGAGACTCATTAGGCTGCTGGAATTGACACGAGAACAATAAAGCAAGAAACAGGGGCTAAGATTGTATCCTTGGGAAGACTGGCAAAAGCTGAGCTGGCACCAAGGTCGGGAACAGAGCCAACATCTAGAGGAGCAGGAAAATCAGACTGTGAGGAATGAGGAATGATCCAAGGACAGAGCTCGCTGGGGCTGGCAGAAGAAGCAAAGTCTCCGCTGTCCAGACAAATGTACTGTGGCAGAATCACTTTAGATTGTGTCTGGGAGACTGAGTTCACATGGTTCAAGGGCAAGGGTCTCACCCAGAGTCTGGGAAACACATATTTCTCCAAGCCACATAGAGAAGGAAAACATGTCCAACTTGAGAATTAGAAGACAACTTTCGAATCTCATCTTTCTAGTTCTCTACTGAAGCTATAAAGTCAGAGGATTTGTTATTAAACAAATAAGATAAAATGAGATAGGATAAAGCACTTTGAAAAGCTGAAAGCTTTAAAAAACTAAAAGAATTTTTAAAATGTGTAGGTCATTGTAATCAGCATGGTTGATGTCTCTCACCTTTTTCTATCTCTTTCCTCTCTCCTCTTGGCCTCCACACTTTCATTTCTTCCTCACATTGCACAAGCAACACACGTATAGTTGGCATATTCATACACAACACACATACAAGTGCATGCGCGTGCACACACACACACACACACACACATCGTGGCTTACATTCATCTGGGAGTGGCTGTTTGCTTGTGGCAGATGTCTGTTCTGATTGACAGTTTCCTTGTAGTACCAGTGGTCAAAGACTTAACAATGTCATCCAATTTGTATGCCTTATGATTTCTTTACACACACACACACACACACACAGAGTTTGTTTTAAACTTGGAAAAGAGATGGACTTCAACCAAACTGACCACTATCCCCAACATACCTCCCACCCTCACTCCAAGACCTTTTGGGCTGAAGTTGAGAGTCACTTACTGCTTAATTTATTCTAGAACATCCTAAACAGAACAAGTGTTTACAGAAATAATGGATCTGCGAATAGAAATGGTATCATTGGCATTATTTTACAGTTTACTGGTTGTTGACCGATACTTAAGCCATTGACAGGAGAGTATTAAAGAGAATCTACTGGTTGGTGGGCAATATCCTCTCTCCAGGCTTCCCCTTATCTCTAAATGGAAGTTGAAGTTCTTCAAAAATGTTATTATTAAATACTTATAGGAAATTGCTCTCTTTGCATTGCTATGAATTTTTATGTGATATATGGATGAGGATTTTGTGTCTTTGCCCACATATAATGCTGATGAAGGATTTAATTTAAGGAGTTTAGCTAATGAACTCATTAACTGATGTGAGAAAACTCTTGATGAGTCAAATATTTTGGATCAGGGAATTCAACCGCATTTTATGATGCTTTTAATTAGAGCAGAAACTGTGAGACATGTTTCAATTTACAACTACCACCACAGTCAATACAGTAAAATAGATCCTGGTACTAAGAGCAAGTATCCACTTGTCCTGAAGAGGAGAGTGGTGCCAAACAGCCGATTAATTGTGGCAGTGCTCTTTAAATAACTACTGGTTGTTATTTTCCTTCTGAAAATGCATTATCCTGAAATGTAAATGAGTAATGGATGATTCAGTGAAGGAGAGAGATTCCTGTCATTACAAAAATTCTGGGTGTAAATGAGTTGAGCTCCAGCTGGTAAAACCTACTCTCAGGGAAAACATTAACATTTTAACAGAAATGTAGAGAACTTCATTTTACTCTGAGGAGAAACTGAGTTAATTCTGAATGCATGTTGACTTTGAAAAAATGATAATAATAGGAGGAAATATATAATACATGAATACATTCTATCTGCCTAAAAGAAGGAAAAGGACCTAATCAAACAAATTATGTAAATTGACTCAAGAAAAAGATAGAAAATCTCAACAAACCTATACCAAGTGAAGAGAGCTAATCAGTAATAAAACCGCCCAACAAGGAAACAACTAGAACCAGATGGCTTCACTGGTGAATTCCACCAAACATTTAAAAAAGATTTAATAGCAATTCCTCCAAACTTTCCCAAAAGTAGAAGAGGAGAGATAATTTCCTAACTCATTCTATGAGGCCAGCATTACCATAATACCAAAACTAGATAAAGACATCAGAAGAAGAAAAGATCAGACCAATATCCCTTATGAATACATGATGCTAAAATCCTCAACAAAATACTAGGAAGTTGAATTCAATAGCATATTAAAAGGATTATGCACCATGACCAAGTTAGATTTATCTCATGAATGCAATAATGGTTCAAAATGGAAAAAAATCAATGTAATATATGACATTGACAACAAAGTAAGAAACCACATGATCATATCAATTAACACAGTCAAGGCTTTTGAAACTATTTTACACTCTTTTCTGATAAAAACTCTCAGGACACTAAGGACACAAGGGGACTTCCATAACATGAAAAGATCACTATGGTGAAACATCATAAGGAAACATCATACTAAGTGGTGAAAAACTGAAAGCTTTCCCCCTTAGATCAGGAACAAGACAAGGATGCCTTCACTCATCATTGTCCTGGAAGTTCTAGTTAGAGTTTATTAGACAAGAACAAGAAAGCACCCAAATTGGAAAGAAAGATGGAAAACTATCTCTACTCACAGATGATATGATCCTACATACAGAAAATCCCAAATAATCCACAAGAAAGGTACTAGAACTAATAAATGAACTCAGCACAGTTGCAAGGTACAAGGTTGAGTCTTACAAACCAAGTCATACAAAAATGACTTAGGTTTCTATTACATCTATAATGAACAATCTAAAAAGAAAATTAAGAAAACAATTCCATTTATAGTAACATCTAAAAGAATAATATATCCAGAAATAAATTGAAGGAGGAGGTAAAAGACTTGTATACTGAGAACTCCAAATCATTGCTGAAAGTAATTAAAGAAAACCTAAATAAATGGGAAGACATCCCAATGTTCATGAGTAGGAAGACCTAATATTGTTAAAATATCAATAATACCCAAAGCAATCTACAGTTTCAACTCAATCCCTATCAAAATTTCAACAGCCCTTTGAGAAGAAATAGAAAAGCTAATCATCAAATTAATGTGGAATTTCTGTGGGCTCTGAATAACCAAAAGCATCTTGAAGAAGAGCAAAGTTGGAGGACCTAGACCTTTTGATTTCAAAACTTACAACAAAACTGTAGTAATCAAAACAATGTGTAACTAGCATAAGAATTGACATAGACCAATGGAATAGAATGGGAAGTCCAGAAATAAACCCATACATCTACGACCAATTGATTTTGGTGCCAAGTCCAGGGTGCCAAGTCCATCCAATGAGGGAAGAACAGTCTTTTCAACAAATGGCATTGGAACAACTGGATTTCCATGTGTAAAAGAATGAAGCTGGACCCTTACCTCACACCGTATACAAAAATTAACTCAAAATGGATCAGTGACTTAATTATAAAGGCTAAAACCACAAGACTCTTAGAAGAAAATCTGAAGTCCATTCCTCGTGCTTTTGAATTGTATTCTTAGATACGACAGCAAAAACACAGGCAACCAAAGAAAAAATAAATAAATTGGATTTCATTAAAATTAAAAACTTTCATGCCTTATATGAAATAAAGGGCTTTATCAAGAAAGTGAAAAGATTCTACAGAATGGGAGGAAAATTTTGTAAATCATAGATCTGATAAAAGTTTAATATCCAGAATATAAAGAATTGCAACTCAACAACAAAAAGATAAACAAACTAGTTTTAAAATGGGCAAACGACTTGAATAGACGTATCTCCAAAGAACATATACAAATAGCCAATAAGTGCATGAGAAGATTCTCAGCATCTTTAGTCATTAGGGAAATGCAATAAAAACCCTGAGATACCACTTCATACCTATCATTACTATAATAATCATTCTTTAAATGTGGAAAATAACAAGTGTGAGTGAGAATTTGGAGAAATTGTAATTATCGTAGATCACTAGAAGAATTAGAAAATGATGCAGGTATTATGGAAAACAATTTGATGGTTCCTCATCAAAGTTAAGCATAATTACCACATGACCTGACAATCTCACTTGTAGGAATGGACCCCAAAGCCCTGAAAACAGGGGTTCAGATACTAGCACACCAGTGTTCATTGCAGACATATTCATAAGAGTACAAATATGGAATCAAACCAAGTGTCCATCAACAGATGAATACATCAACAAAATGTGGTACATACATACAAGGGATATTATTCCATAAAAAGGAAAGAAAATTTGATACTGCTACAACTTGTCTGACCTTGAAAATATTATGTTATGTAAAATAAGCCACACAAAAGACAAATATTGCATGATCCTACTTATACGAAATATCTAGAATAGGAAAATTCATAAAGACAGAAAATAGATTGGCGGTTACAGAAGGGTGGGGGAGGGGAATGAGGACTTACTAGTTTAATGGTTACAGAGTTTTTGTTTGGGGTGATGAAAGATTTTTGGAAATGGTGGTGTTGGTTGCAAAACATTTTAAATGTAATTAATGCCACTGAATTGTACACTTAAAAATGTTAAAAATGCAATATTTTATGTTACATATATTTTACCACAATAAAAATGTCTAAAAGATTGTGTGCAAATAGATCATATCCCTACATGTGAAAGCAAAAGCTCTCTACAACTTCTAGAAGAAAACGTAGGGGAAAAATCTTTACCACAAAGATATCTAAAATAGTTCACAAAGCATTAAAAATAAAAGAAAACAATGCTAAGATGGATGTCATTAAAATTTAAAACACCTGCTCTTCTAAAAACACCATTAGGAAAAAAGCAAGCCACACACTGGGAGAAATTACTTTTAATGCATGTACTAAGCCAAAACTTGGATCCAGAATATATAAAGACCTCACACAAATCAATAACAAAAGACAAACAATTCACTTAAAAATAGGCAAAATATTTGAAGGCATTTCCCAGAAAGGTGCATACAAATAAGCAATAAGTACCCAAAAATATGTTCAACAGCATTAGTCATCAGGGAAATATAAATAAAATTACAAGAAGATATTACTATACAAGTGTTAGAATGATAACGATTAAAGCTTGACAAGGTCAATTGTTGGCATGGATGTGGCATCTAGAATTCTCATAACCATTGCTGGGAATTCCTGCTGTAACGTGTACAACTTGGGAAGGCAATTTGACAATTTCTTCAATATACAGCCACCATAAAACCCAGAAATTCCCTTTTTGGCCACGTTTTACTCAGGAAAGATGAAAATGTGTCCTCAAAAAGAATTATATACAATTGTTCGCAGAAACTCTATTCCTCATAACTCCAAACAGGAAACAATCCAAATGTCCATCAGTAGGTGAGTAAATACACAACTGTGGAAGCGGTGATATATCTACACAAAGGAATAATACACGGCAGTGAAAGGAACAAATTCTTGGTATCACAACCAAGGGAAATGAAGTCAGGCAGAGAAGAGTACATACGGTATGATTTCACATAATGAAAGTTCTAGAAAAGATAGCAAGAAGAACAGTGGTTGCCTGGGGTTGGAGTTGAGGTGGGAAGTTGACTGGGAATTATCACAAGAGAATATCTTTGGGTGATAGAAATGTTCTGTATCTTGATTCTGGTAGTGGTTGCGTAGGTGAATATATTTGTCACAACTCACCAAAATATACACATCAACTGGATTATACATAATATATACATTAATAAAGATGATAAAAAATTGATGTCATGAAAGAGATGAAGGCTCAGGAACATTCTAGATCAAAGAAGGCTGAAGAGAGATAATAAACAAATGTAACGCTTGAACCTTATTTGGATCCTGGTTAAAAAAAACGCCATAAATAATATCTTCAGACAAAAAGATTTTTAAAACATATAAAATATCTTTGAACTGAGGCTGAGGGTAAATGGGCAACCATTATACAATTCCATCAACTCTTCTGTATTTTGAAAACTTTCATAATAAAATACTTGGAAAATAAATATTTACAAAAATGTGAAAAAAAATCCACAGCAAAAGGCCTGAAACTTCCTCCAGTTGCAAACTTTTGTCATACTTACGGGTTGTAGGACCAAAGATAATTTTTTAATCTTTCAAAACTTCTCTGTATTTTCCAAATGTTACATATTACTTTCAGGAAAGAAATGGTTTTAATTTGAAAACTTTCAAGTTTAAGGAGTCATTTTGTTTCATGATTGCAAACTAAGAACCCAAATCAAATTTAAAGTACATATGTGCTTTTAGGGTTCCTATCAAACCAGGTCAAAAATATTAGTTGAGTGATTGCGTGAAGGAATCAGCTATTTCTCAATCTTACAAATAAGCCATATGTGAAGGTGTTTCATAAGTAAAGTTATTTTATTATTATACATTATTATTCACCACAGAAAGAAAGGAAATATGAAAAAAGTCAAGTGGTAAGAAAGATCTGCTTGTTACATCAAAAATTATTTTCTCTTTTTGCTGAATTACAGGTAAATGATTAGAACGTGTTTTATACATCAAAACCCGCAGGAGATTTGTCTTTCCTCACTACCCGATTGACGCCATTGAACTTTGCGAAGTCTCCTTTCTCCTTGACCCACAACCAAGACTCCCGGAGAGAGATACCGTGTTTTTGAATTCTATGCCATTTTAAAGTAACTTAATTGCTTATCCATTATTTTACTTGAAAACCTCAGGAAGTGGGCTATATTGATATAGCATTGCTTCAGGTACTTCTATTTTTAAAAAATATTTTAATTTATTTATTTGAGTGAGTGAGAGAAAGAGCATGAGCAGGGGGTGGGGAGGCAGAGGGAGAGGGACAAGCAGACTCCCCACTGAGCAAGGAGCTTGACGTGGGTCTCGATCCCAGGACCCTGGGATCATGACCTGAGCCGAGGGCAGATGCTTAACTGACTGAGCCACACAGGCACCCTTCAGGAACTTCTATTAAGATCTCTTTATGTTGACTATTTTTTTCATCATGGAATCTTTCAGTCATGAAGCATTTATGAAGTGTCTATCATCATGTTCTAACCAGTATTGTAGGCACTGAGAATTCACTGATAAAAAAGATATATGACCCTTCTCATATTATACACAAAAATTAACTTAAAATGAATCTTAGGCCTAAATGTAAGAGCTACAACCATAAAACTCTTAGAAAAAAATATAGGAGTAAATCTTCATGACGTCAGGTTGAGCAAAGCCTTCTTATGTACAACACCAAAAGTACAAGTGACAAGATAAAAAAGATAAATTTGACTTCATCAAAATTAAAAACTTTCACACTTCAAAGAAGATCATTAGGAAAATGAAAAGACAATTCACAGAATGGGAGAAAATATTTGCAAATCAAATATCTGATAAGGGACGTAGATCTAAAATATATAAAGAGCTCACACAACTCAATAATAAATAGACAAATAACCTGATTTTAAAAATGTGCAAAGGATCTGAGAGACGTTTCTCCAAAGGAGATCTACAAATGGCCAATACTGCCACAAAGATACTCGCCATCACTAACCATTATTTTTTTTTAAGATTTTATTTATTTATTTGAGAGAGAATGAGAGAGAGAGCATGAGAGGGATGAGGGTCAGAGGGAGAAGCAGACTCCCTGCTGAGCAGGGAGCCTGATGCGGGACTCCATCCCGGGACTCCAGGATCATGACCTGAGCCGAAGGCAGTCGCTTAACCAACTGAGCCACCCAGGTGCCCGTCATTAACCATTATTAACAAATGCAAGTCAAACCCACAGGATATCATTTCACACTCAGTAGGATGGCCATAATCAAAAAGGCAATAACAAGTGTTGGTGGGGAGGAAAATTGTAACCCCCTGCACACTGATGGTGGAGATGCAAGATGGTACAGCTGCTTTCAAAAGGAGTTTCTCAAATGCTTAAATGTCGTAGAGTTACCATATGACCGGGCAATTCCACTCTCAGGTATTTAGTAAAGAGAAACTAAAACACATGTCCAAACAGAAACTTGTACATGAAAGTTCATTGCAGCATTATGCATAATAACCCCAAATTAGAAATATCCCAGATATCCATCAACTGATGCATGAATAAATAAAATGGAATGAAGAACTGACACATACATGTTCCAACATGAATGAATCTTGAAAACACTATGCTAAGTCACAAAAAACCACACAGTATATGATTCTATTTGTGTGACATGTCCAGAAGAGGCCAATTTGGAGAGACAGAAAGTAGATGAATTGTTGGCCAGGAATGCCAGGATTTGGGATTGGGGAGGGGTGAGGAGTGGTTGGGCAGAAATCGGGAGTAACTGCTAAGAGGTACATGTTTTCTCTGGGGATGAGAAAAATGTCCTAAAACTGATTGTAGGGATGGTTGCACAACTCTGTGAATACACTAAAAACCACTGAATTCTGCACTGTAAGCAGATGGATTATATGATATGTGAATTGTATCTTAATGAAGCTGTTATATTTTTAAAGGGGCATATGAGAACTCTGTTTCATCGTAGAAATTCATAACTAAAATGTCTGGATTTCATGGTATGGGAACACAGCAAATACAGAGAAGCAAATAAATATGCCATGTAATGTTTTTTTTTAGCAAATACCGGGGAGATTACAGAACAGGGCAGTGGGAGAGGGATAATTTATTTTTATTTTGTTTTTATTTTTTTGAGAGAGAGTGAGTTGGGGGGAGGGGCAGAGGGAGAGAGTGAGAGAGAATCTTAAGCAGGCTCCACACCCAGTGCAGAACCTGATGTGGGGCTTGATTTCACAACCCTGAGATCATTACCTGAACCAAAATCAAGAGTAGGTGCTTAACCAACTGAACTACCCAGACGCCCAGGAGAAGGATGATTTAAAGTGAATGGTCAGGAAGAGCCTCTTAAGGGTGCTATGGAAGCCAGATGATTGGAATGGTAAGACCTACAAATATATAGGCCAAGTAGGTGCAGATTCTTAAAGCCCATTTCATTCCAACTCTTCAGAAAAATATGTCTTCCATCTTGATACAGTGTACACAATTGAAAATCTGTGGAAAACAGAAATAAAGATCTAAGGCTCTAATTATTAATTCAATGAACTTTGTGCCTGTTCAGTTAATGGGTGGGAGACAGTGTAACTAAGTCAAGACAGCAAATAATCTAATTGCTTTGGAAAGCAGTTAAAATACTCACATATACTCCCACATACAGAGCACCTGCCATTCCGCACACAGGCACCTTCCCTGTGGCTCGGTCTCTGTGGTGAGCTGCCAAAGACCCAGATGAACAGAGCTGGTAGTGGGGATGTTATGAATATTGCACAAAATAAAATTCACATCATGGCCACCAGCGTGGTAGAAAATCTGGAGAGCCTGACGGTGTGCTTCGTCACACAGTAGCTATGCCAGCTTTGAGAATATGGAACTGCCAGACATTAGTAATGTGGATGCCAGGGTGATGAAATTCATTTGTCCATGCTTGGTCAAAATGTAATTAGGGAGAATTGATCCATTTCAGCTTAGACTGGTTCCCGACAGTATGTGACCCCACTTGGAATCTTGGCAGCACATGCTGCTGAAACAGCCCTTGACCTGAGATGCCCCCGAGTACAGATTGCCCCAGAATGCAGAAGCCACGAAAGGCAGAGAAATAACTCTGGGAAGCCCCAGCCTGCACGTAGAAAGCTAGGTTTCCATAGAGGTGTTTTGTCCTACTTCACCTCCTAATGCTGGTTTCCATGGCCCAGGTCACCATGCTGTTGCAAATAGAAGAGTGTTTTGTGATTTTGGGGGGGGCTCAATTTATCTTTAAAATGGGTACAATAATGTAGTTACTGACATTGTTTCAAGAAATGGAAAGGAGGGGCATCTGGGTGGCTCACTTGGTTGGGCGGCTGCCTTCAGCCCAGGTCATGATCCAGGGGTCCTGGGATCGAGCCCTGGCTCCCAGGGAGCCTGCTTCTTCCTCTCTCTCTGGCCCTCCCCCCACTCGTGCTCTCTCACTCTCTCTCTCTCTCAAATAAACAAATAAAATCTTTAAAAAAAGAAATGAAAAGGGAATAATTTATGAACAAAATTAAAAAGACTGAGGTTGTGTTAGAACAGAGAACAGGATTTTACCCCAAGTTCTGTAGTTTCCTTTGAAGAAAGGTGTTTAATGTGCTTTGTTTCTTCACCTTCAAATTACCACTTGTCACAGCTATGGAAAACAATTCACATGCGTACCCTACTCTAGTCATGCAGAACAAGAAGTGTTGTTCAAAGAAATGTTTAAAACAAGGGTCTGTGTATACTACTTTACTGAACAGAACACTTCTTTCAAAAGAATCTAATATAACAATTTAAGATTTCTAAATATGTGACTTTAACCAGAGGGGAGGAGAGGGGTCTACAGGGAGAGTGGAGATGAAGACCTGCATATTGTATGCCTAAATATTGGAAAGTTAGAAATGAAATGATTAGGCCATTAAGAAAAAGATGTTCTACCTTGACATGTAGACCTTCACAATGACCTGGTAGGCCAGGCTCAAATTCACAAGCCTTGGACTTGTGGAGTATTGTTCTAGAATGTGATGGCCCCCGGAGAGCTGGCCCCTGGCCCTGCCCACCTCCCTCTCTTCCATCACCCATTCTGCCCAGAGCCAGATGGGCCTTGTACCCTGGTGTCATTGTCTAGCTCTTTGTCCAAGCTCTGACCTCAAGTGCTTGGACAGATGGCCTCAGAAGAGTCCCAGGCAGGTGTGGAAGTGGGCTGGGGCTATTGACTCCAGGGAATTCCAGGGTCCTGGAACCTTAGAGTGTAGCCTCACGGGGGACCGCTGGCTTTGGAGCAGGTCCCACTGGCTTTACTGACTCTTTGACCCGTGGTGAGGGGTCTGGCTGGAGGAGAGACAGAATGGGACCTTTTAAGCAGGGAGACTGGGGTGGGAGCCTCTCGAAGTTCTGAAAGCAGTACCATTCACTGGCAATTGACTTTTTTTTTTTAAGATTTTATTTATTTATTTATTTATTTATTTATTTATTTATTTATTTATTTATTTATTTATAGAGTGTGAGTTTGAGGAGGGGTTGGGGGAGAGGCAGAGGGAGAGGGAGAGAGAGAGAGAATCTCCAGCAGACTCTGCTGAGCGTGGAGTCCAATGCGGGGCTCGATCCCCTGACCCTGAGATCATAACCTGAGCTGAAATCAGGATTTGGATGCTTAGCCAACTGAGCCACCCAGGTACCCTGCAGATGACTCACTTTTTAAGTAAATTTCATCAATATTTTCTTAAGATAAGAAACTTTTCACTGAATTTAAAGAAGAGAAAAAGACAAGTAAGGTGTCAACAATTCACTCATTAGATAAACGAATGTTTACCTATTGTAGACATTTGTACCGGTGAGATGGTTGAAGACGACATTTGGACAATCTTGCCTAAAGCACTACTGTAGGCCCTCTGTAGGTGCCTGTTAAGTGTGGTCCCAGATATGGAAAAAAGAAGTTGTTTTTGATAATTATTCAGAAATATCCACCGCCTGTGAGCTCACGATGAATAGTCTTCTCCTCCTCGGGCCTGGAGGAGATGACAAGTGTGTCCCGAGAAAGAATTCTTCATTTAGGTCCTTCACCCATAGCATTAACAATCTTCTTTAAGCTCTGAGCTCTAGTGAACTCCCAACACCTTATTCTTTATTAAAGTGGCTCCTTAAAATCACTGACCTTGGGGCGCCTGGGTGGCTCAGTTGGTTAAGCGACTGCCTTCGGCTCAGGTCATGATCTCAGGGTCCTGGGATCGAGCCCCGCATGGGGCTCCCTGCTCGGCGGGAAGCCTGCTTCTCTCTTTCCCACTTCCCCTGCTTGTGTTCCCTCTCTTGCTGTCTCTCTCTCTGTCAAATAAATAAATAAAATCTTAAAAAAAAAATCACTGACCTTGATTTCTCACCCTTCTCTTAGCACAGAGCAGGGGGCACTGCTAAGTGTTTTGTTTCCTTGCTTTGCTGAAGTTCACTGTGACTTTCTCATGCATTTGTACCTCTTACAATTCGGATCAATGGTGTCACAAAAAAGGACAGTCTGTATAAGGAAGAACACTATTTACAGTTGGAAATATGACTTTACCTACTGCAATTTTACTTAGCTTGAAAATGTGGTATTGCCCTTCTCTTTACATGCTTTTTCCTCTGGAGCCTTTATACCTTCAATGGAGACTCTCCTTGGATTAAAAGGACACAGTTATCCTAGGTGACAGGTATTCTGCTTAGATACTCAATTTTGACTCCCCTCTCTTGCTTTCTAAGAGAAAAGAGAACCAGTTTTATTTGGGGTGTCAATGTCCTGAAATAAAAATATTTATTTTCCCTGCTCTCCTTCCAGTGAGGTGTGGCCATGTGGCACAGTTGGGGTCAAAAGATAACGGCAGATTTACGTAGAGAGAGCTTTCTTTCCTGAATTAATGTCTGGATTGGAAAAAGCACATTGAACTTTGATTTTCATTTCTTTTTCTGCCTGGAATTTGGACATGGTGCTCAGAGATGGAACGTCTGTCTCACAATGAGGAGGATGCATGCCACGTGTCAGGAAGAGCAGAGGCCACCAGAAGGCACCGTGTCCCTGATGGCGACCGGGAGCTGTGGAAGGAGCCTGAACTTCCTGCTTCCAGACTTCTTACAAGAGGCAGCCTAGCTTGTTAGATTTGCTGTACATCACAGCCAAAGACATTCCTAATTTAGACATTCTGCCTGAACCAAATGCCCGTTTGGCTCCAAATAAAACCACAGTCCTGCCAAATAAAGTCAGACAGAGAAAACTCCATGATAGACCTAGTGAATATTCGAGAGTTGAAATCATGTACAGGGAGGTTTTCATGGTCAGGATAATTGTAGTTTTTCTAAGGTTTTGAATGGCAACTCTTAGCTAAACCCAATGCAACCAGAACACATCCCTCTCATGCTACACAGCGGAATTTATACAGAAAAGAAAGACACATTTGGGGCAACAGTTGCATCTCCAAAAGAATCATAGAAAGCATTTGAGCTTTTAGAAGTGGACTGCTTTGTAATTGGCTCTAGGTCAGAAATTTTTAGCAAACTGCTTGGTTTATCAGATTGAGTTCCCTTACCGTAAGACAAATAACATGCAGGGTTTGGAGGAAGTTGGTGGCTTTCATAAAGGAAGTCAGTATACTTTTGAGAATTGCCCTCCAATGCTAGTAGCAGACAATAGGAGAAAAGCTGTAGAGCACAAGATGGCTGGAATTCCTTCCACAATAAGAAGGCCAGAGGGAGGTAGTAGATGGGGGTGTGGGGGCCCTGAGCTTCAGAGGCCGAGGAGCCTTCCATCCTCCTGCTCTGGGCTTCTTAGCAATCTTCTGTTCTCAGCATCCTTCTCAAAACTCAGGGGGTGCTGAGTTGCTATCATGATGTGAGGACTCCATGTAGGAGGTAAGAAGTTGTGGGGGTGGCACAAAAAATCCATAGCTCTTTTTTTAAAAATTTTTTATTGTTATGTTAATCACCATACATTACATCATTAGTTTTTGAGGTAGTGTTCCATGATTCATTGTTTGCGTATAACACCCAGTGCTCCATACAGAACGTGCCCTCTTTAATACCCATCACCAGGCTAACCCATCCTCCCACCCCCCTCCCCTCTAGAACCCTCAGTTTGTTTTTCAGAGTGCATCGTCTCTCATGGTTCGTCTCCCACTCCGATTTCCCCCCCTTTATCCTTCCCCTCCTGCTATCTTCTTCCTCTTTTTTTTTTTTTTCTTAACGTATATTGCATTATTTGTTTCAGAGGTACAGATCTGTGATTCAACAGTCTTGCACAATTCACAGCGCTCACCAGAGCACATACCCTCCCCAGTGTCTACCACCCAGCCACCCCATCCCTCCTACCCCACCCCCCACTCCAGCAACCCTCAGTTTGTTTCCTGAGATTAAGAATTCCTCATATCAGTGAGGTCATATGCAGAGAAAGACATGTATCATATGACCTCACTGATACGAGGAATTCTTAATCTCATAGCTCTTTTAAAGAGCTTTCACTTCAAAAAAGTTCCACCCAGCAATTTCTATTTATATCTCACTGGCCAGTCCTGGGTCCCATGCACACTAATTATAAAGGAAGTTGGAAAATATAATCCTTTGGCAGGATACCATTGTTATGAATAAATTAGGGTTCCCTAAGGAAGAAGGCATATTGAGTAAGCTGGTAGCAATTCCTTCACAGACCACTCCTTGGCCCCCACTCCCTTGGGCACTATTCTCTGTGGCTTCTGGTTTGCCCTTCGTGGAGTAAAACCTCACCCCAAACCCTCCTTCACCTTTCTACCATGTCTGTCACCAGGGTGGGCACTGGAGACTCCTCTGCCCTTGGGCTGCGCAGTTTAGTAGCTCACTTCCTGCAGGTGCAGATTTGGGCTGGGAGTTCCTGGGGTTGATCATTAATAGGCTGTTAATGGATAAGCTTGGGTTTTTTGGACATACGATTCCTCAAAAACATAATCAGCTTCCGGTCATTTTGCTTCCAATCAACCTTTTTGCGTAGGTAATCACAGCCAAAGGCCTTGCCCAGACACATTTTTAATGATAGATTCTATTATTTTAATAGATATCAGGCAGCCAGATTTTCTCTTTTTTTTTCTTTCAGCATTGTAAGGCTTGTCTTCCAAGCATTGGTGCTACCCAGTGAAACATAATGATTTGCACCTCAGACTCCAAGCAGAATTTAAACTCTGCCTGCCAAAAAAAGTTTAAGTGATCCTCACCCAAGTAAGTAGGGAAGGTTGGCAGGGAGATGGCAGAGAAAAAAAAAATCTGAAAGTACTCAGAAAAGAAATACATTTAAGTAAAAGTATTACAGACCACAGAAATGTAAGCCTGGTTCCTTTAGAATTGGAAGTAGGCAAAACCTTCTAAAGAAATTGATTGGGGTAGACAGAATAATGCCCACACCTCCAAAGATGGCCGATGTTCTCATCCCCAGAACCTGTGGATACGTCATGTTACATGGCAGGGGGCAATGAAGGAAGGTTTCAGATGGAATTAAGTTGGCCATCAGCTGTCAACACAGAGAGATTATCTTGTATCATCCTGGTGGACCCTATTTACACAGGGTCCTCAAATGGGGAAGAAGGAGGCAGAAGGGTCAAGAAGAGAAAGATGACATCATGAGAAAGACCTGGTTGGCCATTGCTGGCTTTAAGATGAGAAGAGGCTGTGAGCCAAGGAAGGCAGGCAACCTCTAGAAGCTGGAAAAGGCAAGAGAATTGATTCTACCCTTATACCTCCGGGAGGGACCTCAGTGTTCGCATACCTTGATTTTAGCCCAGTGAGACCCATTTTGAACTTCTGACTTCTGGAATCATAAGATAGTAAATTTCTGTTGCTTTAAGCCACTAAGTCTGTGGTAATTTGTTACAGTGACAAATGGAAACCAATACGTTGATTTATAAAAACTCAACAGTTAGAACCATCTTTGAATTCTTGCAGATTCAAGGCAAGAAGCAGACTTCCCAGGAGAGATAAAGTGGACTGAGATCAGTGTAGGATGCATGGACAGGGATAAATATGAGATCAGAGCAGAGGTTAGTCTGCAAGCCTCACTCGTGAGGGGTTGTTACTAGCTTCTGAGTGAAGTGGACTGAGTGACTTGTGTCTATTAAGGTATGTTACACGTATGTGTGATGTTGATAGTTTTTTAAATTTAAGTTTTATAATTGATAAACCAATATCGACATATTATTATGAACTAAAATGCATACTTTGTTTGTATTTCCTTAGTTTTTACTTATGTCTCTTTTCCACTCCAGGATCCCACCCAGGATACCACATTACATTTAGCTGTCGTGTCTCCTTAGGTTCCTCGTGACTGTGACGGTTTCTCAGACTTTCCTTGTTTTTGGTGACCTTGACAGTGTTAAGGGGTGCTCGTCAGGTATATTGGAGGATGCCCCTCTATTAGCATTTATCTAATGTTTTGTCATGATTAAATGGGGTTATGGGCTTTTGTGGAGGAAGAGCACAGAGATAAATTGTCCTTTTCATTACGTCGCATTGAGGGGACATACTCCCAACATAACTGATTGCCGTGTTGTTGCCTGAACACCTGGAGCCTGAGAGAATGTTTGTCAGGTTTCCCCACCATAAAGTTACCCTTTTCCCCCTTTCCATGCTGCCCCCCTTGGAAGGACATCACTATGCACAGCTCACACTCCTTGAAGGCTGAGTATCTAAATGAATTATTAAAATTTTTCTGTACAAGAAATTTGTTCATTCTTCTCCGTTTATTCATTTATTCAGTCATTTATTTGTTAGAATGGACTAACACGAGTGAGAATGGGTTGAAGCATCCTTTTATCCTAAACGCCAACTATGTTTCTTACCAGATTGCTTTACAATTCAGCTGATCCTGACCACATAGCACTTTATCAGCGATCCTCTTCGGACCTCAGTTGCCAGGCCTCCTTATTGAAAAATTATAATTTTTATTTTTACTGTCATTGTGTCCTTGCAATTTCCAGAATTTCACAATGAGATGCTCTAATGTTGCTTACTGAGCATTATTTATAATGTCTGCTCTAGCTCAGTCGATAAGATTTTTTTTTAAAGATTTTATTTATTTATTTGAGAGAGAGAGAGAATGAGAGAGAGAGCATGAGAGGGGGGAGGGTCAGAGGGAGAAGCAGACTCCCTGCCGAGCAGGGAGCCTGATGCGGGACTCGATCCCGGGTCTCCAGGATCATGACCTGAGCCGAAAGCAGTCGCTTAACCACCTGAGCCACCCAGGTGCCCCAGTCGATAAGATTTTTGGTAAAGTCACAATAAAATGAAGGAAGGTTTCAGATGGAATTAAGTGCTTTTAAGCACTTAAAAGCTTGATTGTTAATATAATAATATTGTAAAAACTCAAGAGTTATGTGAGGGGTGAAAAAGGATAATTTGTATTAGAAGCCAAGATCAAGTGTATTTTGCTTTATTCATTTTCTCTGGGTTTCCTAACAACTGTGGCAAGAGGAAAATTAATAGATTATACAGAAGCAATTATCAATTTTTATGAGCACATTTACTTTGGGCACTGAACTCAAAGAGGAATATACCGTATTTAGTTATTTAAAAGTTTTTAAACAATATAACGGACCATGTGTATTTTTTATTGAGATAAAATTGACATATAACATATCAGTTTCAGGTGTACAACACGGTGATTCAATACTTGTATATATTGCAAAATGATCACCGCAATAAGTCTAGGTCACATGTATCACTACACATAGTTACAAATTTTTTTTCTCATTATGAGAATTTTTAAGACCTAATCTCCTACAACTTTCAGATAGGCAACAGAGTACTATAAATTATTGTTACTGTGCTGTATGTTATATCCCCAGGACTTATTTATTTTATACCTGGAAATCTCTATGTTTGACCCCTTTCACCCATTTTGCCCCCACCCCCTAGCCTCTGGCAACCACCCATTTGTTCTTTGTACCCACGAGTTTGGTTTTTTGTTTTTGGTGTTTAGATTCCACATGTAAGTGAGATCAAATGGTATTTGTCTTGCTCTGACTGGCTTCACTTAGCATCATGCTCTCAAGTCTATCCGTATTGGTACAAACAGCAAATGCCTCTTTTAAAGGGACTTGGTTCCCTGTAATCAGCTCGGGCTGTATGGAGCAGCTGTGTAAATGTAGCCATCCTAAATTCTGGATACACGTTCTTTTCCCACCTATTATTCTCTTCCCAAAGATCATTAATCCTCTTTACCATTATTTTTATTCTTAACAATACATTTTAACTCTTGCATCTTCCTGGGAATCCTCTTTTAAAAGGCTGAGGAGGTCATCTATTTTAAAGTGTTCCTGTTTTTGTTGTGTGTGTGACGAATGAGTACTTTATAGCTGAAAAACCTCTCTCTTTTTTTTTTTTTGTTCCCTTACTTCTGGGCACTCTGGGGTTTCAGGTGATTTTTCCCGCCATGCCAATCTTCACCACATCAGTGTTCAGCTCAGTGTTTCCTTCTCTGTCCAGGAAGGCATACAGCCCGGGTATAAGAGTTTAATCTTTTTGGTTTTATTCTAAAACCTTCTCTTTTACATCCACATTGATTTTCCCAACCGGCTGGGAAAAGCCACAGGCTCTGTCCTTGAGAAGCACATGGCCATATGCTGCTCATCTGCTCGTAGGAAGGGGGAGTGAGCTGCCACGCTTGGGGGGCTGGGATCCTGGCATCCTGTGCTGGCCAAGAGGAAGGCACCTGGTATGTTCTGGAAAAGCCCTGTCCCCATGAAAGTTTCACACAAGGATCCCGGTAACTGCCTCGTTGGGAGTCATCCTCAGAACAGGGATCTTCTGAAATCCTTTTACTTGAGTCCAAGCCTGATCCTTTTACTCCCTCTGCAGTGTCACCTCCCAATGTCAAATGAGGCCACCGTTCATGCATGCCCCTGATTTCTGAAATGAAATCGCCATTGGCGTGTAAGTGATGCCTTTGTAACCATGAAAAAGAGTGAAGAGATACCCAAATGATTGCTTCTTCATTTCATAGACTTTTCTCACCCGAAATGTTGAAGTCCTGTTTATCGAATGCCCGTCATAGCCTAGTTGCCTGTTAAGTAGCTGTTTCCAGGGACACTTTATCGCCATAGCGGACACAACATATCACGAAAGGCCATCCTGAGGCGGTTCGAGCAGCTCTTCTCATCTCCCTCTCTGGAATACCAGAATCCTGGCTGTGGGAAGCAGCAGGAAGAAGCTAAGCAGTCTGGAATACAAAATGCCTCCCAAGGATGTCTTTATTTCAATGTTCTCCTAATGAAGCCGAATTTTGATTGCTGGTAATGTTATAATATGTCACTGTTGAAAGAATCAATGAAGTTTCCTCTTCCTTCTGGAGCCTTAAGAATATTGAGATTTTTCAAAAGTCAGAGCGCACTGTGGGATCTTAAAAATTAAGTCATTAGACTTGCCCTGGCTCACTGAATCAGACTGCTCACTCCTAAATGATAGTCGGCAATTGAGTAGAAAATGAAACGGGGCACTCTCAACGAAAAGGACAGGATCAATACACTCATTTGTGTACCAAGCACTGAAATCAATATTTGCTTGCTAGAGTCTTTCAGTCCCCTGAAAATTATAACTATTTACCTACCCTCTGCTTTCTTATTTCTCCTTCAATTTGATCGAAGCGTTCGTAAGACTTAGACCCTACTATGTCATCACTAAAGGGAAGCTGGACCATATGCCCACAGCAGGACCACGAAATGGACAATCCAAATGACATGTCAGTCCTCAGTCCCTGATAATGTAGTATGCACTTGCTTTGGTTATAATGTCATGTTCTTTATTTACCCTTATGGGAAAGTTTTAACTAAGCATTAGAAGAGTTATCTGGAATATCTACCAAACTGCCCACGATTCTAAGGGGATTGCTCAAAAAGAAGAACAAAAGTAAGTCTTTATCTCTTTAACCCCACCTTCCCCAATTCCAAACATAGAGAAATCTGAAAAGAAGTGTTTGTGCTTATGCGCGCACACACACACACATACACACACACACACACTTCAGGGCATTATGGTGGTCTGGTTGCAGGATCAGCTCTCCTAGTATAAACAACCCACCCTGTTAAGCACCACATCTGTGGCATCTACTTTTGTTTGCAACTGGGAAGAGGGAAGAGTTGGTGAAGGGGAGTCTCCAGGGATGAGGAATGAGGACAATGGAGAAGACCAGACCCTTGACATCTGTTCCTTTCTCCCTTTGGACTGAGTTTCAGCGACTATAATTAGAAGGCATGAACCCCTAAGGTGAGCCAGCTGTTTTCGTGGGAGATTCTTGGAAATTCTGGGCAAGACAAAGACTGAAGGGGCTACTTTCTCGTATAGTGCATATAAGATGTCAGACATAAGCTTGTAGGACCTCAAGTATGGCAGGAGACAGGAAGAGGGCATTTCTCCCTACTTAGAACCCACAAGTGGTCCAGCATCGCGAGGATTGGCTGTTGGCAAGCTTCGTGAGATCATTCTCTTGGCCTCTCTTAACTGGAACTGTTCAAAAACAAAATTCAACAGAGTAAATGTGGAGATCTAATGGGATCAGATTTAAATGATTCATGACTCGGGCAGCATCCCATCTAGCAAGTAGAGGAGAGCTCCACCGAACTAAATAATGGAGAGGCTTTTAAAGGCAGACAGTGGGTGTAAAAAAAAAAAAAAAAAAAAAAAAGAGGAAAGGAATTAGTTAACAGGGAGTGCACTGTTTAGGCAAGGTTGCCCTCGTAAGGGGAGTGGAAGGAGTCTTATTAGTAAATTTCCTAGCATGGACCAGGAAATCCCATGTTGTCTGGTGAAAGGTTACATTGCTGGTGGGTGGTAACTGTAGTTAGGTTAGCTATGCAGTCTTGGTTTACAGACCCCACTTGGGGCCTCTTGTTTTCTTTTTCTTTCTTTTTTTTTTTTTAAGGATTTTTTTTTTTAAGATTTTATTTATTTATGTGACAGAGAGACACACAGTGAGAGAGGGAACACAAGCAGGGGGAGTGGGAGAGGGAGAAGCAGGCTTCCCGTGGAGCAGGGAGCCCGATGCGGGGCTCGATCCCAGGACCCCGGGATCATGACCTGAGCCGAAGGCAGATGCTTAACGACTGAGCCACCCAGGCGCCCCTCTTGTTTTCTTTTTCACATCACCATGCACAGGGACCGGGATGAGAAATTGTCAAGTGCACGGGCAGCAGAGTGAGTGATGTACGTTGTGGCAGCAGGAGGCATTGTGGTTTCCAGACGCATATCAAATGCAACCCTGAAATCCTGGAAACAGGTAACTGGGAGTCACTTTGAAAATGAGTGACTTAGGGGCACCTGGCTGGCTCAGCTGGTAGAGCATGCGACTCTTGATCTCAGGGTTGTAAGTTTGAGCCCCACCTTGGGTATAGAGATTATTTTTAAAAAAATGCAAAAAATCTTAAAAAAAAAAAAAGGAAAGAAAATGAGTGAGTTATTTGAACAGATGAAAGTTTGCCGTCGTTGTGATTTTCCCATTAATAGTGTGGGGAGACCAGGCAATCTTAGGAGACGCACCTTCACACAAACACATGCCTACTCACAAGTAAACACACAAAAACGCATGCGTACCTATAGGAATATATTCATTTTTCTCATGTCTGCATTCATGGAGAAGTTTATTCTGAGAGGCCATTTTTATGTCCATCATTGCACTAGGAATATTTCAATATGGCAAGTGGATCACAGATGTTTATCTCTTTTCTCTACCAAAGCCTTGCTAAAATGAAGGGAGCAAAACTTTCCAGGGTTATTATCCCAAAAAAGCAACAAAAACAGGAGACGTAACAGAAGCTGAGGCAAGAGTTGAACATGGCTTTGGAATCCAGAAGGAGCATGGATGATTGGAGGTGGAGTAGGTCACACAGCAGCCCTTCCAGAGGGAGGCTGCTGAGAGAGAGGAGGCGGACGCATAGTGCTCATCAAAAGGAGGGGCCATGCAGGTGACGAGAGGCTGGAAACAAAGGACTTGGCCTTACAAGGAGCTGTTGGCCCTCTCTAGGCCCCTACCATAAGGAGTCCTTCTTCCCTGCATGGGATGGGAGCTGACTTTCTAGAATTGTACTGGGGACACCTGGGACTCTGACGCTGGGCAGAGAGGGATGCAGGTGAAGCCATAGGTGGAACACAAGGAGATTCAGTGAGCATCTCCATGCTGCCCCGAGAGAACCTCACGCCTTCTTCCCATCCTGCTCCCTAACGAGCAACGGTCCAGAATGTGCTGAGTTGTCTCTTGTAGGGAAAAAGTCTCCACTTACTGTGATTTAGCAGTCCCCAGCATGAGCTTCCGCTCACCTCCTGTCCTCCCCTAGAGAGCCCGCCAGTGAAAAAGCGCCCCCTCCACACACACACCTAGGGCTCCCAGTCAGCTTTTCCCGTCCCTTGAATGAATAGGAGCGGATACTTAAGGACCATGGACATTTGGATAAAGTCTCAAACCTAAAGGACAAACCCCAAAACATCAGCATACACGAAGTACCTTGGACAGGGCAGAGGCGGGATTGCAAAAAGAGGAAAACTGAAGCAAATTCCAATGAGCACCCAGAGAAATAATAAGCTACTGTCCCTGGAAAATAAAAACGGGTTGCTAGGAAAATTCACAGAAAAAATGAAGATAAAAGCCTGTAGAAATCAAATCTGATGCCAAAACTGTCTTGCCAGCCTGAGCCCGCTAACCCCACGGCTTAAGGCGGGAGGGGCTTCATGCTCCTGATTCTCAGTTACTGTCTGGGTTTCAAGTTCCGCGCTCTGTACCAAATACCGTGGCTGCCAGGCAGGGACGGGGGCCCATGCAGGGCCAGAGAGCAGGGATGGGGCAGCTCAGCCTGGGGCCGGGGGCACTTACACTAGGGTTTCTGATTTGAGACTGATCCTGCCAGATGTCTCCTTTGGCTAGTAATTCCAAAACACAGACATTCCAGATGCTTATAGATGCTTCTGGGCCACAGTTTGAAAGTGTTCGATCTCTATAATAATGCTACCCAAGCTGAAATTAAAGCCACTAGCCAAAAAAAAAAAAAAAGAGCTCTGATCTGGTACCTGGATGTTACTTGTTTTATTCACTTATTGCCACAATAATGGAACATCATAAATAAAATCCTCAAAATGTAGTGGCTTCTGGAAAAGCTACTGGGGATGAGACCGGTGCTAAAGTTGAGCAAGCTGAGGGATATGAGCCACCAATCCAAGAATCTGTTTAAAATTCAGACATTTAATGGTGACAAATAAAAAATCTTATTTGTGAAAAAAAAAAACCGTAGTGGCTTCAAATAGCCCTCGCTTGTTCTCGTGTTCACTGGGCAGTGTTTGGGCTGGGCTGGCTCCTGGCTCAGGGCTTCAAGCTCTTCTGGGTTCAGGTCTGTTCCCTCAGCATCTGGAACCTTTTCAAGCAGCGGACATCCAGGACATAGGATCTGCTCCACGTCCTGCATTCTTAGGCCCAGGCTGAGGGTGCAGCTGAAGAATACACTTTGGGAACGTTCTTCACTGGAGCGCAGGAGTGGAAGTCAACCGAGCAAGCACATTTCAAGTTTCTGCTCACATCTTTCCAACTAATGCCTCCCTGGAAAAGCAAGCAATGGGGTAATGTCCAAACTCAAAGTGCAGGGAAGTGAATCCACTCAACTAGAGGCCGTGGCAATGGCAAGTGTGTGGATTTCAACACTACTACTACGGAGTGAAGGATTGGGACCGATGGTTGAATTTACTGCCGCTGACCCTATTGGCCCCATTCCTCACATACACCCCCACATTCAAAATACCCTCACCTGCGTCATGGAGATCCATTAATGTCTCATCCAATCTCAGCATCTGCTGCCACATCTGGTTCTCATCAAGTCCAGGTACATACGTGGGCCCTTCCACACAATATACCAAGATGGGAGAGGAAAAGACCACTCTAGTCAACATTCCCTTTTGAAGGCAGGAGAATGGGAAAAACAGCAGTCACCAGCTCACAGAAGTTCTAATATCTGACTAGGCTGATGTTGCCAGATGATGTAGCAGGCCCTCTGAGTGTTTGTTCATTTCCATCGAACACCGTGACCACCTCTGGAGAGGGCGCTAGGGAATTTGCTCTTGTTGACAGCAAGCTGTTTCTCAGTCTCAGTAAGTTTCTGCCTTTGTTAGAGTTCTTCAGAGAAACAGAAGTGATAGTACATCTACATTATACTGTATGTACTATAGTATAGCATCATATATATAGTTGAGTATCTATGTATACTAGAGTATATATGAATAAATTATATATTTATATAAATATATCTATATAGATAAAGACAGATTTTGTATAAGGGATTGGCCCACATGATTATGGAGGTTGACAAGTCCTAAGATCTGTAGTCGGCTCACTAGAGAACCAGAACAGCCAAAGGTGTGGCTGCATTTCAAATGTTGGCAGGCTTGAGACCCAAGAAGAGCCAATGTTTCAGCTCAAGTCTGAAGGCAGAAAAAAAACCGACAACAAAAAGCCAATGTCTCAGATGTCCCAACTTGAAGGCAGTCAGGCAGGAAGAGTTTACTGGTGAAGGATCAGCCTTTTTGTTCCATTCAAGCCTTCAACTGATTGGACGAGGACCACCCACATTGGGGGTGGGGGGTAGGGGGCAATCTGCTTTAGCAAGTCTACTGATTCAAATGTTAATCTCATCCAGAAAAAGGATCACGGATACACCCAGAGCAATGTTTGACCAAATATCTGAACACCTCGTGACCCAGTCAAGTCGACCCATAAAATTAATCATCACACTGCCTGTTGAAAGTTGGGGGCCAAGAGATCATTTTGTATCTCTGCCAGTCTCAGTCTCTTTTTGTCCAGGCTGGCAGGGTTTTTGCCAACGTGGCTTTCTGAAACTGTGGGTTTTCTGTGAAAGGGATTTCAGTCAACTGCATGTGGCAAAAGGCACACCCATCATGCCTTTCAAGATGTGCCTCTTTCCAGCCTTAATTACGGGTACTTTTGAGAAATCAGACTTCTGTGGAACCATCCATAATCTTCCCACTCTTCCTAGTGTTTCTTTTTGTCCAGCTGAAGGGGTCTACTAGCTATCATTTTCATCCTTTCAGATGTCTTACCCTTGAGGTACTTTTTACTCAAGGCTATGTCACAATAGTAGGACCCTAGATTTGGTCTTTGCCCAGAGGCTCTGTTATGATGGCTCAGCCTTGACTTTGTGAGAAATCTTTTCATTTTATAACTCTGCCCCACAATTCTAGACTCCCTAAAATCCCCCTCAGTTCTATTTGCAACCAACAAGCTATTTTCTGAACACAATTCCTCTTTCCTATAGTGCCTTACCATGTGCATCTAGAAGCAAGCAATTCCTGCTTCCAATATTCTTCCTGCAAACTTCCTCACCCAAGATGAGAAGTTCTATAGGGACATTCTCTATTTTCCAAATTACCACAAAGTACTTTGATCAGATGTTTTCCCACTCCATAATGTGGGTTATTGTTTGTTCAGCTTCCTATAATAGTTTCCTTGGTTTTTGCCACTTGTTACCATATTAGTTCCACAAATTTGAGGTTCTTGTGATGGCAACACCCCATTCTTGGTATTAGCAATTATTGCAATAGTCATGCATAAAAAGATCTCACAACTCACTGGCTGTAAAAGCAATAATGAGCTTTCATGGTTTCAGATCTGTGGGTTGGCTGGACTGCAGGCTTTGGGCTCCAAGGATTCAAGTTCACTCCACACGTCTCTCATCCTTCTTGGACTAGCAGCCACCAGGCATGGCGTCTGCTTCCTATGTCTCATCCTCAGATGCAGGCTAAGGGCAGGTGGGTACTTGGGGCACAGTCCGCTCATGGTGGGTAACCAGAGCGCATGAATGTAAGTCCAAAGACACAAGCGTATCTTAACTGCGTTTGAGCCACGTTCACTAATATCTCATTGGCCAAAGCAAATCAAATGGCAAAATTCAAAGTTAGGGGCTGGGAAGTACAGTCTGCCAACCTTGAAGCCAGTGCTGTTGTGATTGGATAATATTAATACGGGTGCCTGGAAAGTTGGGGCTAATGACACAATCTACCTGAGTGCTGAAGAGATTTCCTCTTGTGTGTGTGTGTGTGTGTGTGTGTGTCTTTCCCGTTGGTAAGATTATGAACTTGTAGGTCCTGGAAAACTGAATTTCAGCCCCCAGGTCTCCTGAGACAACCTTGTTGTTTTGTTTTGTTTGAAGTGTGATTATGCTAGGGGAGTCTGGGTGGCTCAGTCAGTTAAGCACCTGACTTTGGCTCAGGTCATGATCCTGGGATCCTGAGATCGAGCCCCAAGTCAGGGTCCCTTATCAGCAGGGAGCATGCATCTCCCTCTCCTCCCTGCTGGTGCTCTCTCACTATCTCTGTCTCTGTCTCTCTCAAATAAATGAATAAAATCTTAAAAAAAAAAAAGTGTGACTATGCTAAACCAACCTAATTTTCTTTTCTTTTCTTTTCTTTTTTTTTTTTGAGGGAGAGAGAGAGCTAGAGAGCATGAACAGGGGGAGGGGCAGAGGGAGAGGGAGAAGCAGACGCCCCGCTGAGCAGGGAGTCCTATGTAGGACTGGATCCCAGGACTTGAGGTTATGACCTGAGCTGAAGGCAGACGCTTAACTGACTGAACCACCCAGGTGCCCCTAGACCAACTTAACAGTATATCCCCTGTGGCTTCTGCCTTAGATGCACCTTCAGGGTGAGCAAACAAAAACCAAGGAGTTTAATTCTATAATATTAAAAAATAACTTTTCTAATTGATAATATCCACCTGGCAAGCACATACGTTTCCTACAGCAGGCAAAATTCTACATAACTACTTATACATCACATTTTTAACCCTATTGATTATTTCCATGTGGTTCTGGCCACACTCACGTTCATGCCCCAGCCCACAAGGGTCCCTCCTAGAGCCTCGGGCCCTCCCAGCTTCTGAGTCATCTGTTGCCCATCCAGTGAGATTTGGAATGTTGTACTTCTCCCAGGCTGGCAGCACTGTGGCTCCATTCCGTCTGCTAGGTTGCTGAGAACCAGGAATCCTGTGGCTGCAGGGACTGATCCTGGGTGGTCTCCTCTCCCTTAGTTACAGCTGCATGTCTCTGCTTCTCTCCCCCCGAGAATGGCCCAGGCTGGAAAACCCCTTACTTGCTCACATTCTGCTCAGTTCCTTCCACGCACCTGCCCCTCTAGGCATGCTGTTCCTGCTCAGTCACGTTCCTGCCTCCCCTTGATAGATGATCATTGTGCCGTTGTGCCAGAATCCTGATGGCTAGGCCTGTCTCCCACCATGACCCTTACCGGGGCCTCATGTTGTCTCTGGATCCCGGGCCAGCTTCCGGAATTTTACCACAAGCAGCCAGATCTAAAAAAAAAAATCAAAACAGATTATCTATCTCTCTATATCTGTAATATTTGACACAACAGATTTCCCAACTGTTCTCGAAATTCACCATACCCACTGTACCCCTGCCCTCTGGGTGGCCAACCTTCCATCCCTGTCAGTTTCTCAACAAGCCCCACCTAGATCTCGTTTTTCAAGTCCAATAGGTCCGACGTTGTTGACTCACCGCGGGACGAAAGTCACTATTTAGCTAGTGAAGGCCATACTTTTGCTTCCAACGCTTCATGTACATTTTCAGAAATTTACTGAATTTCTTAGGTTGTTCGAGCTAAGGATTTTGGATTTTCTAAAGATAAGAGGCTTGAAGTCTCCTTTCCCTGGAAAACAGCTAACTGTGGCCCTAGAGCATTCAAGAACAACCTTATGAACATGGACTGTGTATTGAGGTAAACAGTGATAAGAACATTACGGAATGAAGACAGGCAGCGGTGACAAAGGCACACCCCGCAGTGGGAGAGAGGGTGACCCGAGTGGAGAAGAACAGGTTTTCCTTGGATGGAAGTCAAACATTGTTTTATGTCCAGAGGGCAAGC
The DNA here is from genome assembly GCF_002201575.2 of Neomonachus schauinslandi. Classification (NCBI taxonomy): domain Eukaryota; kingdom Metazoa; phylum Chordata; class Mammalia; order Carnivora; family Phocidae; genus Neomonachus; species Neomonachus schauinslandi. The sequence goes on from NC_058408.1 coordinate 83,414,424, forward strand.
ACAGCAGGTGTCAGGTTAATAAAGCTCAGGGCTTTTGGGATTAATAGTAGGAGAACAAACACATTAGCCAATTGTATCTTCCCTTCTGAGTTCAGCACAGCAACTGAACTAGAGTACTGGGGGAATCTGAAGCTAATGTCATTGGGCCATCTCATTAAGAAAATGATTACAAAATTAAGTATGCAGTGAATTTTTTTAAAAATGCATAAACTTCGTAACACATTACAGAGCCTGGACAGTTCATGCCTCTTTCTTCTGAGATCTCTTTAGGTTTACCAGAAACTCTTACAGAGAAATGTTTTCTTGTTGCAACCTGGCTTTTCTTCCCACCTAGAACATTCTAGGGCTCTCATCAGCTCCCAAGAGTCATCAGCCTGGGCAGGGCAGAGTCTCAGAAGCTTAAGATTTATTAGCTTCACAGTAAATCTGCTTTTAGTCCAGAGCACAAAAATGACCAAGATTCACCTGCCAGGGTCCATGCCTTAATATCAGGGCTGGCTTTACGGGTGTGCAGCCCGGACAGCTACCCAGAACCAGTGTTCAGAAGGGTCCATGCTTGGATTAATGCTCTGCTGTCTGTCACCATCTAGAAACTCTTTTTTTTTTTCCCCCAAGATTTATTTATTTATTTGAGAGAGAGAGAGAGCACAAGCGGGAGGGGCAGAGGGAGAGGGAGAGAGAATCTTAAGCAGACTCTGCACTGAGCACAGAGCCTGATGCAGGGCTCAATCTCATGACTCTGAGATCACGACCTGAGCCGAAACCAAGAGTTGGAGGCTTAACTGACTGGGCCACCCAGGCACCCCACCATCTAGAAACTCTTAACTTTTTCTTTCCATTGGTATTTGTAGGGGAATTCTTTGGGACAATGGAGCATGCGTGTGAGCGGGAAATGTGTGTGTCCGCCTACATTCTCTGCCACCTCATTCACCTACTGCCCTCATGATGCCCCCATGAGCACAGAATTCCCGTGAACCTGTGATGTGTGGGAGTTCAGCAAGAGTCAAAGTGAGTACAAGGGAAGGATGTTATGTTTACACCCAACAGAGTAAGTAAGGGCTCTAACGGTCACACGAGGCCATACTTTCTGTTCACATCAGAACTCACTTTGAAGATGGAAAGAATACAATGGCATTCTAAGAAACCCAAGTGACCAAGAAACTGGTCATAATCTTTCTTCCTGGTATCATAACTCCCCTGTATTAGCCAACCACTCATGCCGAAAATGACAGTGAAGGAAAGGGAGAAATGAGGCAAATATAGTCCCTTTTCCTTTCTGTTCTAACTTATTCATCAGTAAATAGCATGGAGAGTGTTGGTAGAAAGTATGTGTACCAAGAAGTGAAAGAGAAACAGTTGGGTCAGTTTTGTGCATTGTCTCCACTGTTCTGTTAAGAACAAAATACATATGCATATATGAGCTACAAAATGTGACTTGTGTAATTTGGGGGATTTTGCATAGGAGTTAAATGCTTACATTTGCATATAAAACCGGCAGTGCACAATATAAAGAGGAAGGGCAAAATGCAGGCTAATAACTTAAGCTTAATTTTTATTACTTAGAATGATATTAAAGAGCAAATTAAAAAAAACCCAAAAACACCAGGATGCCTTGAGAGAGACTGTATCAGGAAGGAAAAGCTTCCTATTTTACTACATCAAGTGGCACTTCTTCCCTTTTATTTTTTGAATGAAGGATCCTGCATTTTTATTTTGCCCTAGACCTTATACATTTTATAGCCAGCCCTGCTTCACATGGATGGGTATTGTTCCTGTAAGGACTTGTGAGTAAAACTGCATTTTTCCTTTTCAAATGCTTTGTCTACAGCAGTCAGTACAACAACAGAAAGATTATGATTTGCAATGGACTGGAAGAAATTGCCTTTTACTTTAGATCCAGGATAGCAGGAAAAATATGAAGACACGTTAGCGTGTAATGTAAGGCTAATATTCACTGGTTGACAAGCTGATTTATTTCTACCTCAATTTCCAACTCCTACTTTCCATGGATATTAGAACATAAGTCTCAATTTGAATTTAAGTGGGTTTTATTTTTTTAATATTAAGATCACGCTTACTATATAAATTATGGTGCATCTATATGATGCCTAATTATATAGAAATTAAATGGCATTTCCAAAAATAGTTAATGACATGGAGGGGAAATTAGGATAGAAATTTCTAAGTGTAATGTTGTCCTAACTTAAGAGAAAAATGTGTGTGCATAAAAAAAATATTGGAAGAAAAATATCAGGGTATTTTTTTTTCCCTCTGTAGCTTTCTATTTTTTTACATGCTCTTCAATGATTATGTATTCATTTTATAATCAGAAAGAATTTCAGCAGCATCTTATACACCTTTGTGTTCTTGGTATGTAGCATACTACCTAAGACAAAATGAGCATTCATTAATGAACTTGAATCACCCTTAATTCACAAGCAAGAAGTCTGAAGCTCACCAAACTCCTGTATTTACTGGTAAAGTAGTAAGTCTTAATAGTGAGTCTTTATATAAATATTCAAATGTGCTCCCCACTGCTCTACAGTCTTTTGGCAGAAAAATCTTGCCTTGTTTTACATCACAGAAATGATGGATCCTTTCAACTTTCCACTCTGTATCCCTCACTTTTGCTCATCCACTCACTGCAATGTGACTTATGCTCCAACCTTCCATGGAGACAGTTCTTGCTAACGTCACTGGTGAACCCATGACTGCCCAAACTGAGAACCTCGGGGAGAACCACATGCCTGCCCCGGTCTTACTTTTAGCACTTGCTGGGAGGCTCTCCTTCTGGAAGTTCTCTCTCAGCGTTGCCTGCTCTCCAGCTATCTCCAGTCTGCTCCCTCTCTGCCTCCTTCACAAGCTGCCTTTTCTCTACGCCACCTGTTAAATTAACAACTACATTTAGATTATACAACTAACATATGTTTATAAACGTACATGTTATAAGTTTTTCTTTTTTAAGCATTTATTTATTTGAGAGAGAGAGAGAGCATGATGAGCAGTGGGGAGGGGCAGATGGAGCGGGAGAAGCAGACTCCATGCTGAGCAGGGAGCCCGATGTGGGGCTCGATCCCAGGACCCTGAGATCATGACCTGAGCCGAAGGCAGACGCTTAACCCACTGAACCACCCAGGCACCCCATAAATGTACATGTTAAACAACACAGATCAAGCTGAAAGTCCTTCAACAAACCACTTCAATATGCCTGTCTCAGACCACCATCACTTTCTATGCCTCCCAGCTTAGGGAGGGGAGAGAGCTTGTGCCTTTCATGGACTCCCTTAGAGCTGTTTATGGAAATGAAACAATTAGCAAAATACAAAATCAAGGGGTTAACAGCATTGTTGTCTTCTCTTGTCTTGTCCTTCTTCTCAAAATCTAATCACTCTCCTAATTGCTGGAATGAGTGACAGAGGTATGGGGTATGGTTCCTGCTCCATTTATATCACCTGGTTTTTAACAAGATGACTCTGCTTCTTTCCAGTGGCTTTAAACACGTCCACACCAAGGCGGGAGATCTGTGCCAGGTCTGCGGGGTTCACGTTCTCTCTGAATCCATTGTTCCTCTTAAAACACTGTCCCTTATCCACCTCCAGTCAACAGATAAATAAGCACAATAATCAAAAAGGAAGCAGGGAACAGGTTTCTCCCATAATTGGAAGAACGCTGTGAGCAAGATAAACGGTCTGGAGGGACCGCCACTGAGATTTATAGCAGGGAGTCTGCAATTATTTAGAAAGAGAAATGGCATGTTTATAAAATCTGGGCAGAGAGAGGTACAGAGGAGGAGCTCCCACACCCTGTGCGCCCCTCAGCTTTCCCTGCGGGTCCTCCTGCTTCTAATTACCACTGACAGCCACACTCCACCTGCGGTGACCAGGAACCACACCGGGACCTGTGTGACCTGCATAACTCTGGTCACAATGGTTCTTCTTAGTAGTCCGTTGCTTAAGCATATAGGCCTTCTTATAAGGAGGCCTGGGGGCGCCCGGGGGGCTCGGTCGGTTAAGCATCGGACTCTTGGTTTCGGCTCAGGTCATGATCTAAGGGTCATGGGATCGAGCCCCACGTCTGGCTCCCCGCTCGGCATGGAGTCTGCTTGAGGATTCTGTCTCTCCCTCTGCCCCTCCCCTCTCTTGCATGCTCTCTCTCTCTCTCTCTCTTAAATAAATAAATAAATCTTAAAAAAAAAAAAAAAAAAAGGAGGCCTGATTCTCCTAAGACTCCCTCCCTTCTGCCCCAAACCCCAGGGAGGTTTGGTCCAAATACGGTTGGTCTTCTGACGATTGCACGTTGGAGGACTGTCCTCAGGGTGTGGCCTCTCATGGACACTCAGTGCTGCTGATGAAGTGGGCCCTGAGCTGAGGGACCACACACACCTGCTCCAAACACAGCCTTGCGGGTCCACCTGCCAACGCGGGCAACGGGACCGCACGACAGGGAGCCAAGATGCTCTCTCTTAGTTCACACTTACGCAGGTGTGTTCACTCACCCACTGTTCTCCGAAGCATGACTGCTGAGCTCAGGGATGGAGTCCAGTGGAGCTGCAACACCTCTGGCCTGCTAGCACCCAAACCCGAAACCCAAACCAACCCTTAAGCCCTAGTCTTAAGCCCAGGCCATCCGCATGCTTTAAAATGTGGCATATTCCTATAGAAAATTTGAGGGACAGTAAGGCCGACAGATCAGGAGACCACTGCCATTGCACAGAGTGTTGGTTACAGTTCCCGAGAGGAGGGGGCAGGCCGGTCCGTGGGGGGAGGCGTCGCACCGGGAAGTACCAGAGTCGGTCAGGAGGCAGAGGACAAGGGATGACTGTGGCCATGAGCCTTTACTGTGGTTTCTGTGGGCAGGAACAGGTGCAGCAGAGTAAGCAGGTTTAGCACTGGCTGGTTTGAATAATTTCAGGGCTCTGGGCCATAGGGGCTGTCCCTACTTGTCTGGTACCTGGCCCTGGGTGTTGAGGGCAGGGGGGCAGGTAATGTACTATCTTTAGAAATTGGCTAACGCTAGGAGGGACACTCTGTCCCAGCATCTGCAAGGCCCCAGATGTCCAAGCATCAGAGAACAGAAAGTAAAAGACATGGTTAATATGCATCTTGACTCCCTCTTTCCCCGGGATTGTTTTACCTCTGGCACCTTATTTTATTTTGTTGGCACTGGGCACATTTCAGGACTTCCCGCCCACCATCTCCCTGACATTGAAACTCAAAAATCTGGCTTGAGCTCACCCCCTCTTGTGAAGGCCCTGGATTCCTTAATTTCTTAAAGGACCAGCTCTCACACCAAAAGGGGTGAGCCAACTTTTGCTAATACAATCAAGAAATTAAAATTCCTGGCTTTACCTTTACTGCCATCCAAATCAAGAAAGGATATAATTCTTTGAGCTACCTTTTTTCTTTTTTCTTTTCTTTCTTTCTTTCTTTCTTTTTTTTTTTTTTTTTTTTTTTTGAGCACCTACCAGGCCCAGCAGCAACCTATTTGCTTCTCTTTATAATTCTGGACCAGACACAGATCTAAACTCTTTTGTTCCTTTTGTATTGCTAAGCCAGGCAAACATTTAAAAAAAACTCTGCTAACTACAGAGGGGAAATATTTAGACAAAGCTTAATTTTACTTACACTTTAAAAAAGCAACATTATACACATTGTCTAATTTTATCTATCTTCACAAAACTCGGTGAAAATAACCAGTACCATTATCCAAAATTCACAGAAAAAGAAACTACATTTTAAGAGGTAAAGTGACATGCCAAAGATCACCCTCCCTAGCTGGTTAGTATCACAACCAGGGCACAAACCCAAGTCTTCATGAAATCCAGCCTTCTCTTCATTAACCCACTGCTCAGAAAACACAGATAGGACAAAAATAGTTGTTTCGGGGAGTATTTCTGATTGGCTCTCGTGTATCTCTAAGGAGAAAAGAGCATAAGAATCGGAACAAGGATTGTGAATCTGGACAGACCTGGGTTCCAATCCCCAACCCGCCACTTGCTAAAGGGGTGACTTTGAGTAAGTTGCTTGTTCTGAGACTCAGTTTCTCATCTGTAAGATGGAGATGCTAATGTAGTATTATCTAGGAGCTTTGCTTTGAAGATAATGCACCTGCAAAGATGTCTGGTCCAAAATGAACATGTGGGGAGGATATCAATGAATATTATTATTATTATGCAAGGAGTGGGTATAATTTCACAGATGTTCATCTTTCTTCAACAGATATTTCTTGAATTCCAACTATATGTGAGGAACAGAGAAAGGGTTTCTAAATTACAGATAGACCATCAATAAGCGTCTGCCTCTTGATTTTGGCTCAGGTCGTGATCTCAGGGTCGTGGGATCGAGCCCCGAGACTGGCTCCACGCTGGGCATATGGTGCCTGCTTGGGATTCTCTCTCTCCCTCTGCCCTTCCCCCCACAGGTGCTCGCGTGAGCTCTCTCTCTAAAAAAAAAAAGAGAGAGAGAGAGAGACCATCTAGTAGATGGACATAGACACTGAAACAAGCAAATGCAACCGTGTGTCCTGGGTGCCCAGGCAGGAGAGGGGATGGTGGTGGAGAGCCCATCGGACCTCAGTGGTGTCAGGAAATCTTCCTAAGAGGAGGTGTGCAGCTTCCAACCAGAAGACAGGGGCAGTTAACTACTTTACAACATTCCTTCCTTTTGTTTGACACATCATTGTATAAAAGATAAAGCTGAGAGCTAAAAAGAATTTTTAAACAGCAAAATTAATTTGAAAGCAGACAAATTCACTGAGTTGTCACAGAATCACCAAGGGTCCCCATGCGTTATCAGAGCTTGAACTGGTGGTTGGAAACATGCATTTTCAACCAATTTATTTTTGCTCCCAAGATAGAAATTCATGAAAATATTGCCAGAGGCACACCAAGAAACGTCGGAAAGCCAAACAATGCCAAAATGAAGAAAACTGCTCCGTGGTGAATCTTCCCCAATCTAGCAACATGCCCCTAGAAAATTCTAAAATTTGGACAAACTCTGCGAAAGCATAAATTATTCGAGGAACAGCATAAAAGTGAGCAAGGAATAAAAAAAAATGAATGCCTGAAGGTATTTCTTTTTACCAATTAATCCATTTGGCCCATGGGTATTTATTATTTGTTGTTGTGGTTTTTTTTTTTTTTTAACTAAATTCTGTTCTCTGGGCATTGCGCACTGAGGAGAAAGGGAAGAAATGGCAGAAGCTGGGCGGAGGGATTGGAGGGGCGCCAGAGATTGAGGAGAAGGGGTCAGGAGAGAGAGATTAGAAGAACAGGAAAAAGCAGCAGGAAGATGTGATTTGGACTGTGAAGCAAAATTTACGGGAAATCCGCCCCCCCCACACACGCCAACATACACACACTGACTTACTGCACAATACAAGCCAGGTCTCACATGGCTTGCAGACGGATTTTTCTTTACAGGTGCATGGGTCACCTAGCATTTAGGTGGACACAACTGTCCTGCCGGCCGCTGGGGCCTCCTGGCGGCCCGTTGTCCTCACACAGGGCGGCCCTGGGGCAGTGGGGGGCTCTGGGGGGCAGTGTGCTAACTCCCACGGGACAGGCCTCAGACCCGAAGAGCCGGCGGCTCACTGCTGACTCAAGAGAGCCCCAAGGACTTACTCTCGAAAATGTCTTCTGCTCCATTCTATACACAGCAATCCCCACTGTCAGAAGAAATACACCAACAGAGCAAGCACAAAGTGGCAAGATCCTGTTTCTATTTCCTTGCATTGGGCAAACAGATGACAACCTACAAACAATGCGTCTGGGACAAATGTGGGCGTAACCGTCCAGATCCCTCTCACACTGCACGCCTGGTCGTGAGAGCCAGCCTTAGCTTGTGCCCGTGACCCCCGCAAGCCTGTGCTGAGCACCTACTACGTGCCAGGGGCTGGAATAAGAGCCCTAAAACTGGCACTTTGAGCAAAAGCCGCAGGGCCCATGGGTGGGGGTGCGCTGAGGGTCAGCAGGTGCAGGGGCGCGGTGAGGGGAGGCTTCTCCCAGGAGGGGTGGGGGTAGGCTGGTTTGAAGCTGGAAGGCGGGTGGCGAGGCTGTTACCCTGCTCTGTGGGGGTTCTGCTGTGTCCTGTCAGTCCCAGGGTCCCCGGGGCCACCCAGACTGAAGAGGTAGGCCAGGAGACTTCCTCAGCTCACGGTGGGAAAGGCAAAGAATTTGTGATCCTTTCGAATCTACCACCACAAGGAAGCCCACTATCTCCCCTCAGGAGCAGCCTTCTCTGGTCAGCCCCGGCCTTTTGAGAAGAAGAGGAAAGGAGTCGCACGGTATGTGCCCCAGGGCACTGGCCACAGCCAGAGAAGGCTCAGCCGCGGAGCTCAGCACTGCCAGGGTGCTCAGACCTGAGCTCCTCAGACCTGCTTCCTAAGCCAACCGCTCTGCAAGCTGTCCAGCCCTCAAGGCTCCGGTTCACCATGACCCCTGGGGGCCTAGATTGCCCGACTTCCTCATTGCTGAGCCCAGCTCAAAACCCCCCCCCAGGCCTCAAAATGCCTGATCTCCAGCCAGCAGCTGACTCGAGCCCCCTCTCAGGCGAGCCGTCCAAGAGAACAAAACCTTTGCGTCTGTCTGTTCGCACGTCCAAGACCTCACCTGCTTGTTGATTCACTGTCCCCTCTGCTTCAGACCAGTGCCCCCTGCCCACACTCTTTCATCTCCTCCACTGTCCATTCCCTGCGTCTGCTAGGAACCCCAACTTCCAGCCCCCCCACCCCGATTTACACCTAACCCTTCTCTGTGGATTCCTCTGTCAGAGATTTTAGGATGTTCCTTCTGTGAACACATGTGATGCTTTTTACCATAACAGAGAAGAGCTTGAAGATGAAGGGACTTTCTGGGACCGACGCTATAAAGAGAGCCCGATTTAAAACACCCCAGGATAAAGGATGAGCCATTTCTTAGACCCAGAGTCCTTATATCATTCAAGATTTTATTTTATTTTATTTTTTGCTGTTACTGATTTTTTAAAAAAACGTATTCCGCACTTTCTTCTGTGAGGATGAAGTTGAAAGGGACATAGGGAGATTTTGAAAATTCTATTACACTTAAAAGAGAAGACCAAAAAAAAAATTGAAGTATGACGAGTTCAAAGAAAGACATTTAGATTAGAGTCAAGGGATAAGGAGGGAGTTTTCCTCTGCATTTATTCAGCAACATAGAAAGAAGCTGTTTAATTTAAGTGAATTTCGCAGTGAATGGAAATATAATCCTCTAAGTACTTATTTAAAAACATTTCCAATCACTTGAGGCAAGTTATTTTCTGAACTCAGCCTTTGAATAGTTCGATGAGGTCTAGCGATCATAATTAATGTTTATCCTTCCTGAGTCAGGATCACCAGTGTGAGTACTGACTTTCACTTGTGGTTTTAACATAGTCTATGTGCCAGCAAATGAGTTAATTAAATTTAATTAAACTCATGTATTGGGTAAATGGGCAAAATCAGGACTTGTTTCAATGAGAACACTGAGGCTTCTGTTGAGAGAAGTGCACGGGCCCTTCACCCTCCCCTTCTTCTTGGTGATTATTTTATAGCTCAGATTTCTCCCCTACCTCCTTCCTTCTATTATTTCACTGTTTCTCCTGGGACTCAAAGAGAATAGGCTGGTGAAGATCGAGGCCTAGATATTAATCTTCATGGTGCCCCTCTATCCTCTCTCTGAAATTAAAGTAAATTACAAGTGTGAGCAACTCTTCTTTCAGCTGCACCCTTGAGCCACAGGAAGGTGCCAAATAATGCAGGGGTCTCAGGCAGAGGTAGAGAGAGAAAAGCATCACTGCGGGTGGGTGGGGTTTGCCATGGACGTGGTAGAGTAGCTGACAAAATCGGGAACAGAATTGAGTTACATATTTGAAACAACATTTGCAAAAGAAGGTTATAAAAACAATTTCTTTCGCTCCACCAACAGCTATATCCTCTTGAGGCCAGCAACCTGGGTTTATACTCACTTTGGATCCCAGAATGAGCAGGACCTAATTCACTAAATCCCCTGGGTCCATGTCTATTTCCTGCATAGGGTGCTGCTCAGAGGTGCTTTGGTCCCACCAGCCAGGCCTCGGCCTCCTGCAGCAGGAGGGGGATGCTCAGGCTAGCTCAGCCGGATGCCATGGGATCCTGGCTCCCTCAGCTCGCACTGTTCGAATTCCATCCAGCTTAGCAGCCAACCCACCCCAGAAGGCTTCCCACTCGATGGTTGGAAAATCCACGGGTCCTATCAATGTGGGTGTACTGGCTCCTTAATAAGAATTTCTCAAATGAATTTATAAATTGGCTTTCAGCTTTTTGATATCTGTCTTTTGAGCTTACTTAATATGCGTCTGCTTCTAGGAAAAAAATAGCAAAATTAAATTTCCAATACGCAACTGATGAATCACTAAATTCTACCTCTGAAACCAATAATACACTATATGTTAACTATATTGAATTTAAATTAAAAAAAAATTTTTTTAAATTAAATTTCCAAGCTGTCAGGCGGAAGGCAGGGTTTGGCAAAGTTGCCAAGGGACAGAGCGCCACCGTGTGGAATTTCTGGGGAACAGCAGGCAGTCTTTGGTGACAAGGCTCAACAAGGAGAGAGGCCGGAGGGTAGGGTGCATTTCTCCCCATGCTTCTGCTTCCTACTTACGCATGTGTGTTTTTCCATTCACGGTGCAAATTCCCAAAAGGCTTCAGTCACTCCCGACAGACTTTGTTAAATCTTGCACAATGCTGAGTGCAAACCATGGGCTTAAATCCTCACTAAGAGGAAATTCATTTTCACTGGAAAAGAAATTTTGTTTCCCATTGCTCTGACTCAAGAAATAACATGTTCATATGGCCTGGTAAATCGAGTTCACAACAAACATGAGCTTCGGTCTGGAGCGCCTCCTGCACGCACAGCTCAGACTGTGCACCATTGAGTGGCAGACAACAGAGGAGGCAGGGGGATGGGGTACTGAGGACAGGCTCTTTTGTGGGAGTTGAGCTAATAAGGTGTACCCACTGCCCAGTTTTGCAGCGTCCAGACAGAAGCATCACACGGTCAGGTGTAATACTTGGAAGACACATACCCATGGCCTTCTTTTCCTTCTCAATTTGGGGAACTCCACCTACATGTGTATTTTTCATTTAAAAAGTTGAATACGTGGTTATTACGAACACATTTAGGAATAGGAAACGTCTAAACATTATTAATATGCTCACCTGTCTCTCATGAATAAGCTTCCACATTAGGATGGAGAAACCTGCTGGTTCTTTTTGACAGCTGTGTGGCAGTGGGGGGGAGGGATTCCTTGTTGTAAGGTGCCATGGAAACTTCCATCTAGAGCTCGGTTCTCCTCCCTATGGCATAGATCATGCTGCCTCCCTCTGGGACTATGACGGGTGCGGGGCCGCATGCGCAGTTTGGTCTCCGTGGCTTTGGGGGCAGGTTAGGGGCTCACAGGTGGCCCTGTGGTCCGCAGTGGGTGGGCAGCATCTTCTAGCTGAGGCGGGCATCCTCCTGCCCACAGGGACAGCTGAGTTCATGGTTTGGGGCCCCTAATTTCTTCTTATCCTCCATTTTTCTTTTCCATTTCCACCTGGTTTTGTTTGGGTTTCTTAGTCCTGCCCCTGCTTCCTACACGCCCTGGAAATCCTTACCGAGTCTTGAGGCCCAATGGCTGATGGAGGAGAGTCTTGTTTTTTTCTCTGCTGCCCTCTTGCGGGGGGGGCGGCTTGGTCCTAAAACGAATTTTGAAATCTTCCTAGGGTGGGTGTCTGAGTGATTTAAACACAAAGGGGGACAAAAGATTTTTATCTTAATCCATTTTCACTAACTGCATATTAAATATTCCGATTTTAGACGTTCAGACACAAACCCGCCTAGCTTGGGCAAGTACAACGATAAGCAATTTTCAGATGTTAATTATAATTAAGTTTCCTTTTTCCCAAAGCCTTCGCGAGCAAATTCTGTGAGATTAGATCAAATTTTCAGTAGACGTTTTCAGCCAAGTTTTTTCATATAAAAACGTAATATTTTTCAGCTGGTGTTGCAGCTCCAGGAAAATAATTACCTTCAACCGACAAGGTTAATGGACATCTCAAGATCTATTCGCTTAATTCGAAGTTCTCACCTGCTAATACTGAGCCCCGTTGGCAATTACAGCAGAGGGGTATCGTTTATAAATGAAAGTTCGGGTTTCTTTTAGTGGGTTAGGTTTCCATGGTCACTCCTCCATAGTTAGCCCAACCATTAAAGTCATCTTGTGGCCTAGGGGCAAACGACAGTTGGAAGAAGCTCGTTGTCACATTGCGTTATCTTCGATGTTGGAGGAAAGGGAAGGCTCTACAGATGGTGCAGCTGTGGACTTGACCTCCCCCAGGGCAGGTGCTCAGACCTACCTCCAGCGAGCTGATGAGGCCGTGGGAGGAGCGGCTGTGGCAGAGGTCACCAGGACCCCGCGAGTGTGGTATAGCGGACCCTGCCCTTGCAGACTTTGGAAGCCACTTTCTCCCAACCCATCCTGACCGCCAGGGGCCAGGAGAAACAGGTCGTGATGATCTGTCACAAAGATCGTAGTCACTCCTTCTTCGCTCCCAGGAGCTTCTGGAGGCCAAAAACACGGGGGAGGATGTCAGAACTGGGCTCAGAATATGTGCCAGGGAGTCCCGATTTGCAACTCACTGTGTAATTTAGGGCAACATACCTGAAATCTCTGAGTCTCAAATTCTTCCTTCTTGAAACTGATTAAAGCGTGTGTTGTTTGGAAGGATCGGTAGAGATGAGGAAAATGAAAGTACGTGATACATTTTAAAACCACTCTGCAAATGTCAGATTTGTATAATTATTGCTAATGAGAACCTCCTTTGCCAACCATTCACAGGCTGCCGACAACCAAGGGGTATTTTTGCTTTTAATCTGGGATCTTTCTGGCTGAAAGGCTGATTCCAAAGGAAAGCTAGCTTCCTCTTAGGAACAGGAGATAGAAAACTAAGTTTATTGAATGTGTCATCTCATGTGGAGTCAGATACCACCCAGCCAGCACCTATCTCACGGGGGAGGGTCCCCGTCTCAAGGATTCTTCTGGTTCTTTCAATCTCCAATGTGTAGGTGTCAGTCAGGGTTAGGGATAGGGAGGCCTGACTTAAAAAAAAAGTTTACAGCTGCACCTGGAATGTTTATTTGAAACAATCACACACACACACACACACACACACACACACACACACACCCTAAATGTGGGCTGAATATACACAGCACGGAGAAAGAAACGAGCAAACAGATCTGTGCCAACGATGGATTTAACCAGCTCTTCCTTATATCCATTTTTTCCCCCTTGGGCAGTTTTCTGTTTCTCTCACGCATTTTATTTTTGGTGGAAAGACACTGCTTTGGCTCCGTGGGTAGTGGGTACCTTACTATTCTCAAACTTGGGGCTCTAGGTGACCTATTATTTAGCAGAGGGAAGTTTTTTTTTTTTTTTTTTTTTTTTTTTTTTTTTTTTTTTT
>NC_058408.1:83428305-83524713 GCF_002201575.2 Neomonachus schauinslandi
AGGGTCAGAGGGAGAAGCAGACTCCCTGCTGAGCAGGGAGCCCGATGTGGGACTCGATCCCGGGACTCCAGGATCATGACCTGAGCCGAAGGCAGTCGCTTAACCAACTGAGCCACCCAGGCGCCCAGAGGGAAGTTTTATTATGAGCAAAAGATGCAAAGCGTGGGGAAAACCGAACGCACTACCTAATGGCAGCCTCCGGCAAGTTGCAGGTACATCCCTGTGTCTCGTGGCCCCCAAACTCCAGCTATTTGTTTAAGGGAACCCGGGCTTCAGTGAGAAAGAAGGAGCATCCTGAGAGCACCAGGAGAGATTCAGACTTCTGCTGGAACTTCTCTCTTCCCATAGCACCTGCAAGGGATCCCTGAGTGGGGAGAAGGCATAAGCAAGGACTACCAGAAGATTCCAGAGTGGAAACAGGCAGAGAGATGGAGCCAAGAACTTGGATGTGTGATTTAAACATCCTGAACACCACGCTCTACCATATTTACAACTTAAGAGGTTGGTAATAAATGGGTGGTTCACATCTGAGTGAACGCGATTGAACCTAGTTCCAGTTCTTGTGTGATATTTGTGGAAAGGGTAATTTATTCGAAGGACTAAATCTATCTCTAAAATCCTAGTTAAGGCTTCAAATAACAGGAAGACGGGGAGGGCGCTATCCAAAACTGCATAAAATGAAAATTAAAAATCCTCACCCAAGTTGGTGACTACACAAAAGGGAAATACAAAAAGTCATTCATTTATTCCTTCAACAGGTATTTCCTAAACACCCATTATGTGTCAAAGCCCAGGTATTTTTTTTTTTTTTGGTGAAAAAATTTATATTTAGATTTAGCCAGCTGGACTCAGTTTAGATGATTCCAATTTTGTTGGCAACATCCAAAGCATCATAGTCAGCAGTCAGTCGAACATATGCCTTCTTCTCTCCATCAGGCCTGATCAAGGTGTTGACCTTGGCCATGTCAATGTTGTAGAGCTTCTTCACAGCCTGTTTGATCTGGTTCAAAGCCCAGGTATTTAAAGACGCTTATAAACCACGTGGGGAAGACAGACAATTGTGGGAGAGTTCACTGGGTGTTTTGACCCTGGGGTTGGGGGGTTGTGGGAGATGAGGTGGGCATGCGGGAGCTGCGTGAAGTTTCTGGAAGAGGAGTATCAATCTCATACTAAGGCAGATCTACTCAAGGGCCCGTCTGTGACCCAAAAAGGAGGTTGTGTCAGAAGATAAATCAACACATGGCTCCCTTGAGCAAGGAAGCCTTTCTAAGAGAAAACTCAGCCGAATACTGTGCTCGGTGATTCAGCCAACTTACTTTCTGATACAGGCTCCCTGTCTTGTCCCAAAGCAGTCACAGACATCCCAGTGCAGCACCTGGTCTGTGGGGCGTACTTTGAACACTGTCCCAAAGGACAGTTAAGAGTTATTCAGGGAAAAGGGAAGGAGCTGCGTCTTGGCAGAATGCAGTTCAGCCAGCCCCACGCTCATTGTAAGAGAAGGAGGCAGGGACGGCAAGAAATCTCATTCCCGCCTCCATCGTCAGCTCACACCAGCCTCCTGTGAAAAGTCTTCCCCAAGAAACATTCTGCAGAGCTCTGAGAGAGAGGAGGGCTTCTTCCTGAGCCTCTGACGCCCAAAGGCCCCATTCCTTGCGGTGAAACCTTGGATTTGAGGAGCTCAGGGACACCTTGCTTTTGAAGAGAGACAAGATAAAACGAGCCCAACAGCGACATCTATGGGCGGTGCCCTGGTTTTGCTCCTGCAAAATGTCCATTCCTCTGATCTGCTGAGTCTGTTGAGGGAACAGAGTGGTGAGAAAGGTTTAGCTACTTTACAAAGAAAGAGCAAGGAGAGAGGAGGTGGGTGGAGGGTTGGAGCTGCCCTTATCTCTGAGACTGGAAAAGGAGCAACCATGGCGTGGAGAAAATAGGGGAGTCCTGGACACCCCAACCTCACCGTGGCCAGAAATGCCTCCTGAGTGCTTTCCTTTGCATGAAGCATGTTCTCTCTAATAATCACCTTTTAAAATTCAAATCCCCCTGCGAAAGGATAAAGCTAAGCTTGACTCTGTTTTAAATCAAAAGACTGCATACACGCATTCATTAGCTGTTTTCCTCTGGGAACAAAGAGATTTGCCCAGGACAGGTTCACAGGGACAGAGACAAAATGGAAGGTCAAGAAGAAAAAAACCCACACACACACTCTACATTGTGCCCAGAGCCAGTCCCAAGACTGTTGCTTGTGAACACACCCTTGGGAAGACTTAACTATTTGTTTCCTTTTGCCTCTGAAGAACCTGGGCATTCTTGGGATTCACGGAATACTTCTCCAGATTTAAATATGACTCATTTATGCCTTTTCCAGGAACATTTAGCTTTCAGTCATCTTTCTTTTGTTCAGAGTTCTAAGAAATAGGACACCAAGTTACTTCTCTTTTTTGCTCTCCTGTTGGGCACCTGGGTGCTGGAGGGAAAGGCAGGGCTCTGTGATGTTCTCCGGGCACCTGAGCCATTGGATGAGCTTCTGCCTTGCTCGGGAGGTGTGTACTTCCCCCGCTTATGCTTGGCATGCAGTGGATGGAATCCAGCCATTTTAAAGAAGAAATGTCAACTCTAGTAAGATGAACTGAGTTTAAAAGACAGCCCTGCTGTCCAACCAGGAGGGCATGTGGAAAATGCAGGTGCAGAAATGCCAAATTGCATAAGGGAATGATACCTTCTTATCCCTGTGGGCTGAAGGAGGGCTTCTGGGAGATCGGGTGTTTGCACACATTGAGCTCCACCCGGGGAATTAAAGAGACCCGCCGGGATGGTCAAACCAAGGAGCTGAATCTGTCCTCCAGGTGGCAGAGATGAATGGCGGAATTTTGTGGAAGAAGGGCGTGGCGTTTGTGGTCGTCTTGAGTCACCTGCTGTGTGCTCAGCACTGGTTGAGCTGATCTAGGTGCCCAAGACCCCCTCCTCTGCATTCACTCAGGCACAGCCCTGACTATGAGTAGCTGCTGAATAGAGCCTGGCTTCCTTGAATGGATCTTTCCCTAGAAATTTCTATGCATATGGAATATTTTGCAACTAAGAGCGTTCAATAATTTATTCTCACTAAGTGCTAGGGACTGTGATACTTCATATACGTTGTGACTGTCACACCCATTTACAAGTTAGGAAATGAAAGCTTTGACAATTTTAAACGTTGCCCAAGATATGGGGCACCTGGGTGGCTCAGTCTGTGAAGCGTCTGCCTTCGACTCAGGTCATGATCCCGGCATCCTGGGATCGCCCCGCATTGGACTCCCTGCTCAGTAGGGAGCCTGATTCTCCCGCTGCCCCTCCCCCCCAACTCGTGCGCTCTCTCTCTCTCAAATAAATAAATAAAATCTTTAAAAAAAGTGTTGCCCAAGATTAGTGAGAAAGTGGTAGAGCTGGAATTCAGACTCCAGTCTTTCCTTCCGGAAACCACACTAGTTTATCACTCAGCTCTGCCTCCAAAAGGCATATTTTGGACATGCTGCTTTCTCCGCCTTCGGGCTCGCTCTCCCCTGCCAAGAGCTCCTGATCCTCTGAGGACCATTTCCCGGTCCTACCCGTAGATGAGGCTCTGTGCTCTCACACAATTTTCACACCCCTGACCCTCCTGCGGATCCGCAAAGAAAAGTAACTGGAGTCCCAGCAGACACCAGGTACATCAGAATCCTCTGGAGCTGGGGCTTCAGGAGCTCTAACTGTAAACGCTGTGCCTTGGAGTTCATATTGAAGTCTATAAACACAGGAGGAATTCTAAAATTCAATATATGTCGATCATACGGCTACCTTCTTCAACTTTCCCTCACCAAAGAACTTTTTTTAAATTTAGAAATGGCTTTTTCAGGTAAAAAAAAAAAATCTCTAGATGAGAATCATTTACAGATGATACGTGGAAGGTCTAATACTTTCCTTCTCACCGACACAAATTATTATTAGGGCAATCTGGTATAATGGAAAAGGCCCGGATTAGGAGATGGAGGGGGGAATCTGAATTTTATCCCCTGCCCAGCTGCCAACACATCTTTGGACCCATGATCAGTTGCTTAAATCTTGTGAGGCTCCATTTTCTCATCTGGATAATTTGAGGGGTGCATAGGTGGGGTCTCAGGCTCTCTATCATTCTATTATCAGAAATATCACAAATCAGGGCGCCTGGGTGGCTCAGTTGGTTAAGCGACTGCCTTCGGCTCAGGTCATGATCCTGGAGTCCCTGGATCGAGTCCCGCATCGGGCTCCCTGCTCGGCGGGGAGTCTGCTTCGTCCTCTGACCCTATCCCCTCTCATGTGTTCTCTCTCTCTCATTCTCTCTCTCAAATAAATAAATAAAATCTTAAAAAAAAAAAAAAAAAAAAAGAAATATCACAAATCAATAAGCATTTCAAAGCTTTGATAAGCACACTTCTATTAGGCGAAAACTGTTCTATTTGCTTGATGGTAGCCATATCTCTTCTGAGGGCTTTTGGTATGCTAATGAGGGACGGTATTGTTGTTCTCTACCTGGACACCTCATTTTGTTTTTCAAAGCTGGAAAGAAGAAAAAGCACACATAGTGAGCAGCTAATGGAAACCAGGCACTGTGTTAAGCACATAGTACTGTGTCCTCACTTCCAAGGTGACAAGTGGAGAGGGTCATCTCTAATACATTTGTTTACTGAGGGAGTAATTCCTGAGAGCTTCCAACATTGTTGATGTTGTTTGAGGTGCTAGAGATACCACGGTGAGTGAGAGAGACAAACCTATGACATTTTATAAATATCAATTCTACAATATTTGTTGAAGACCTATCATATGCCAAACACTACGCTAGTCGTTGTAGATACCAGAGTGAACAAATTTCTGACCTCCTCACATTCAGAGCTTAGCAGACTAAAACAACGAAAGGGTATCTTCTATAACATAAAAGTGCTCTGGAAATGCCAAAGCCTATATAATAGAGGGATCTTTACCTGCATCTGGTTAAAGTGTGACTTAACCAGGATGCTTTTAAATACTACAAATCTGAGGTGATAGCTTTGCTGATTTACTCCGGTACAGGATTACGCTATTGACCTGGCCACTTTTCAAACATGAATTTAGGTGAGTAATAAGATCTATAGCATCCCTACCTGTATATCTTCATTTTCTCCCTCATCTTCTGTTATACATGATTCTTTTTGTTATCAATACTATTCATCTTTTTTTTTTTTTGAGAGAGAACTGATACACTCATTGTTCAAGCCTCAGTCTTTGAGATATGGGATTCCAAATCACCATATCATCACCAGCCAGGCGTATTATGAATTACCTACAGGCAGCAAGGTCGAGAAAAGACCATCATCCTTCTTGATTCAGGTCAATTTGAAACCATTGGAAAGTGATCACATTTTGCATTCTCTTCAATCTTTATGAGAGTCTGGAAATGGACACAGTCCAGCCAGATTGTTGATATGCCTGGAAACTTTCCAAGCTCACACAGGTCCAGAGTTAAGCAATTAACAGTAAGTCTCAGTATCATGACTTCCCAGTCAACAAAAGAAATCATGTGAAGAGGTTTGGTGTGGAAAATTCAAATAAGTACTGAAAACATAGCATTAAATTACATTTATTTCATTACTTTTGATTGAAAGTTCTAAATTATATTTCATATTAAAATAACTAGTTATGAGAATTTTAAATTCAGAGTATGAGTGTTTGTACAATCATCCCAGTTAACTGGGTTGTGTGTCTTTTTATATTCATTCAACAAATATTTACTGAGCATCTGCTAAGAGACAGCCTCTCAGTCCTAGCTGCAATGATGGATCAGACGTGGGAAGAAAGGCAACGCTTTGTAGAGAAGTGAGTCCTCGATCTTGAGGGATGTGTAGGAGTTCAGTGGAAGGGCACGGTGTATTTGGGCAGCAGGAGAGGGAAGAGACAGAGGCAGGGAATGGAGGAAAGGTAGGAAAGGCAGTCCAGACAGAGGTAAGAACCTGCACAGTGGCCACCTTGTGACCACCAATCCCAGAGATCGGGGGCGAGAGAGGTCAGCAGGAGGCAAGGCTCAAAACATTAGGTACCACTGGCAGGGAAGGAGCCCCCACCAAATTCTTTACCTGAGGGGAGCCACTGACAGGTTTTAGACCAAAGGGATACAGGATAATACTGTTTTAGGAAGGTTCATTGTATTACTTTATCACTATGAACACTTCATCGTACCTTTGTATAGTGGTTCATTGTATTGGCATTTCAGACCTGTTCCATCTCATGTTGAGTAACTTTTCCTTGGCAGTAACTTCTCTTCCTCCCGACACCCTGAGGTGCCTCGTCCTTTCCTCTCAAGTGGTTCACATCTTTAAGGTAATCCAGGAAAAAAGTGAATTTCACTGTTTTAAAGAACTCTGAGGCTTAATGTTTTTGTTATGCCAAAGAACCACCCACCTGATTTTTAGCCAGCTTAGGAATTTTGATTTGTTGAACGTGAGCTAAAACACAGTGGAGTCATGTTTTCTGGTTTCAAAAGGCAATATTATATGTAAAGTCAGTGCCCCTGCCCTAAACCACTAAGCAGACTTCACCGTAGTGTGATTTTAAGGGTCTCATGCTCTACTGACTGAGCTAGCCGGGCGCCTCGTAGTGTGTGATTTTAGCAAGTGAATTGATCTTTATTTTAAGTGGCATGGCCTGAACTTGAAAGGTTTCTTTGGGATAAGGGAATTAATTAGTCCAGACTGATAAATGCAATTGTTTAGTTCTGCCTCACTCTGGTGGGTTTAGCTTCAAAGACACTGAAACTTAGGTTGGACCACGGCCATTTGCTACATTTGTTTTTTTGCTTTCAAAAGCCCAGTGCTTCCCAAATAAGTGGATTTTGGCAACTAGTAAATACTTTATTTATCTGGGGAAAATGCTGATAGCAGATTTCAGGCAATTTAAAACGATCTCGTAAAAGGTTTTTCAGATGATCTGGCGAGGTTGTGCTCAGCATTGACAAACAAGGGCCATTCTCGTTCCACCAGGAGTCAGTGGGAGCCTGGCCGACAATAGATGCTCACTGGTGCCTGACGAATGAGCGCAGAGTGCCAGGAATCTGTATTTGACCTCTGATAGTCTTTTGCTAATAGCAAAAAAAAATAGTATAATTCAGTAATTAAAGAAAGGAAATACCATGAGGTGAGACAAGGAAATACCATATTACCGTGGTTCTCCGCTGAAATTTGGGTTTTGATATTCTACTGAAGGTGAGAAAATCCCTGCTCCAGAACATTACTGGACAATGAAACTCCATGGACGGCCTTGATGACCTATCACTCATGCCACTGGCATTTGGAAGAGGAGAAAGAGGGTGAAAAAATATTCAGGGAAATAATGGCTGAAAACTTCCCAGATTTTGCACAAGACATGAGCCTACAGATGCAAGAAGCTGAGCAAACACCAACAGGATAAACCCCAAGAAATACATGTCAAGGCCCATGTAGAATAAAGATACAAACTCTTGAAAGCAGTCAGACAAAAACAACACCTTACCTGAAGAGGAAGACAATTCAAAAACAACCAATTTCTCATCAAATGCCTGGAGGTCAGGAGGAAGTGATCCAATCTTTTGCAAGTGCTGACAAACAAAGAACTGTCAACCCAGAATCCTATACCCAGTGAAAATATCCTTTAGTAAGGAAAGGAAAAGTCAAAACATTCTCAAATGAAAGAAAACTCAGAGAATGTGCTCAGTCAACCTACCCTAGGAGAATAGCTAAAGGAGCTTCCCAAAGCAGAAAGGAAATGATGAAAGAAGGAAAAAGGAGGCTAGCAAGCCAGAACATTTTCAACAATAACCAGCCAAGGGGTGCCTGGGTGGCTCAGTTGGTTAGTCATCCAACTCTTGATCTCAGGGTCTTGAGATCAAGCCCCGTGTCAGGCTCTGCACTGAGCATGGAGCCTGCCTAGGATTCTCTCTCTCCCCCTCTCTCTGCCTCCCCCCGCCAAAACAAAACAAAACCAAAAACAATAGCCAGCCAAACAGCCCGGAAAATACTGTGCTCCACATCAGGAACATCAAGAAGGAAGAAAGAACATGGTAAGCAAATCATAGATAATACAGTAGACCTTCCTTCTCCTCTTTGGTTTACTCAATTATGTTTGATGGTGTAAGGAAAAGTTATAACACTATCTGATGTGGTCCCAAATGTATATAGAGGCAATGTTTAAGACACTTACAAATAAGGAGAGATTAAGGGTGGTGAGATCTCTCCATGGTGCTGGAGTTGGTAAAATGACCACACCAGTAGACTGTGATGTTATACAATTTTGTACTTGAAGCAAAACCTTACAAAGCTGTACAAAGAGATACATTCCAAACACCATATATATATATATATATATATATATAATGGAATTATAAAAAATGTTTGAGTAACACACAAGAAGGCAGGAAAAAGAAAACGAGATATAAAAAAGAGAGTACAAAGGGTTCTTACCAAAAAACAGGAAATAATAAGTGTTGGTGAGCATGAGGAAAAATTGGAAGCCTTTTGCTTTGCTGGTGGGAATGTAAAATGGTGCAGCCACTTGCAAATGGTATGGAAGTTCCTCAAAAAATTCAATGTGGAATTCTTTTATTATCCAGTTCTACTTCTGGGTACATACCCAAAATGGTTGAAGGCATGAGCTTGAGCAGATACTCATACACCCAGCATTATTCACAGTAGCCAAGAGATGGAAAGAACCCAGGTGTCCACTGACAGATGATGAATGGATGAACAAAATGGGAGATACACCGACGATGGGATATCAGTTGATCTTAAGAAGGAAGGAAATTCTGACATACACTGTTGTAACATGGATGAATCTTAAGAACCTTACACTAAAGGAAATAAGTCAATCATGAAGAAAAAAATACTGTATGATTTCACTAAGATGGTATCTAGAGTAACTGAATTCATACAGACAGGAAGTAGAATAGGGGCTAGGAGGAGAGGGGAAAGGGGAAGTTAGTCTTTAATCGGTACAGAGTTTCAGTGGGGGAAGATGAAGAATTTCCAGAGATGGATGGTGGTAATGGTTGCACAATAATGTGAATGTACTTAATACCACAGAACTGTACTCTTAAACATACACCATTTGAAGACAAAGTGGCAAAGTGGATGATAAACCATGAAATTATGTGCCAAAGTGGAGAGACTCACTTCAAACATAACGATGTAGGCAGGTTGAAAGTAAAAGGATGAAAAAGATCTATCATGAAAATAGGAATCAAAAGAAAGCAGAGTGGTTATGTAAATATCAGATAAGTACACTTCCAAGCAAAGAAATTTACCAGAGAGAGGGGGGCACATTTTATAATGATAAAAGGCTCAATGCACCAAGAAGACATAGCAGCCTTAAATGTGTGCTCCCCAAGTAACAGAACTATAAAATATGTGAAGGGAACATTGATAGAAAGGAAAGGAGAAATAGACACATCCACCATCATAGTTAAACACTGCCATGCCCTTCTCTCTATAAGCGATACAAAGAGGACACAGTAAATCAGCAATAATGTAGCAGAACTCAACAAAAGCATTAGCAAACAGGATCTATTTGACATTTATAGAACATTCCAACCAATAAGAGAATACACATTCTTTTCAAGGGTGTATACCAGTATATACCACATCCTGAGCCATGAAACAAACTTCAAAAAATTTAAAAGAATTGAAATTATACAGACTGTATTCTCTGACCACAATGAAATCAAACTAGGTATTTATCGACTTATTGTTGATCAATACATCAATTGATTTATTGACCTATTGTTATACAGAAAGATGATGGGAAATTCCAAAAACTTGGGAACTAAACTGCATACTTATAATAATTCATGGCTCATGAATTATTAGAAATTTCAAAGGAAATTAAAAAAAGTTGACTCTGAACAATGTGGATTTGAAATGCTCAGGTCCACTTATATGTGGATTTTATTTTATTTTATTTTATTTTTTTATTTTTATTTTTTTTAATTTATTTATTTGAGAGACAGAGGATGAGAGACAGAGAGCATGAGAGGGAGGAGGGTCAGAGGGAGAAGCAGACTCCCTGCTGAGCAGGGAGCCCGATGCGGGACTCGATCCTGGGACTCCAGGATCATGACCTGAGCCGAAGGCAGTCGCTTAACCAACTGAGCCACCCAGGCGCCCCTTATATGTGGATTTTAAAAAATAAGTGGGAATGCACACCAGTGCAACCACTCTGGAAAACAGTATGGAGGTTCCTCAAAAAGTTAAAAATAGAACTGTCTTATAACCCAGCAATTGTACTACGAGGTATTTATCCAAAGGATACAAACAGTGTTTTGAAGGGGCCCATGCACCCCAATGTTTATAGCAGCAATGTCCACAATAGCCAAACTATGGAAAGAGCCCAGATGTCCATGGACAGATGAATGGATAAAGAAGATGTGGTATATATACACGATGGAATATTACTCAGCCATGAAAAAGAATGAAACCTTGCCATTTGCGATAATGTGGATGGAACTAGAGGGTGTTATACTAAGTGAAATAAGTTAGACAGAGAAAGACAAATACCGTATGATTTCACTCATATGTGGAATTTAAGAAACGAAACAGATGAACATAGGGGAATAGAAGGAAAAATAAAATAAGATGAAAGTAAACATGACTTAGTAGTGTAAATGGATTTTCTCTTCCTTATGATTTCCTTAATAACATTTTCTTTTATCTAGCTTACTTTCTGGTAATAATACAGCATACAGAATACATATGATGATCAGATTTGCTGGCATGAAAAAAGCTGTTGCAGAAGAATATGTACTGGTTGGAAAAATAACCTTAATATAGTCAATGTAAAAGACCAGATGATCAAATCATATGTTGTGTGATCCCAATTTTGAGTGAAAACAGTACGTGACTATGGGAAAAAATATTGGAAGAATCTGAGTCACAATACTGGCAGTGATGATCTCTGAGTATTATGATTATGAGTGAGGTTTTTTTCCTTCTTTGCATATTTCAAATGTTTTCAACTTGCAGAAAGTGAAACTTTTGTCATTTTTAAGGAACATTTTACTAGCCATGTTAGCCTAGAAGAGGCCAAAGAGGAATACTGGATACCCCCAATACTACAAAGGGACCTGTACAATCAAGAAGCTATTGATTTCCTTCAAGGCTACAGTTTCTGTGGAGCAGGGAGAAGCCAGATTTGTAAAGGATCAGAAACTCAGCGACTGAGAAGCGGGAGTGTGACCTCAGACCTCAGGGTGAAGGGAAGAAAATAATGGGGTCAAATAAAATGATACATTTATTTTGTTTTTCTAAGAAGCTGCGAGATCCCCTCAAGTATTTTTCTTTTCTTCTTTTTTTCCCTTAAGATCGAGGAGGACCCTGTATGAGGGTTCTTCTGAGAAATAGAACCAATATGATATATAGATAGAAGTATCGATACAGATACAGAGAGAGAAGCAGAGAAAGAAAAAGGTTTATTGGAGGGAATTTGCACACACGACCATAGAAGCTGATGCGTCCCAGAGTCCACAGCTAGCACACTGGGGACCTGGAGGTTGGGGTGCAATTGCAGGTCGGGGTCTGAAGGCCTGAGCCCCAGGAGAGCTGATGATGTACGTTCCAGGGCAAAGTAGGCTGCTGGAGACCCAGAAAAGCCCATGTGTCCGTTTGGGTCCAAAGGCATGAGAAAACCACTGTTCCAGCCGAAAGCAGGCGGGCAGGGAGGAGGAGTTCCCTGTTACTTGGGGTGAGGATCAGCCTGTTTGTTCTATTCAGGCCTTCAAGGGGTTGGATGGGGCCCACTCACATTAGCAAGGGTGGGGGGCGGGGGGTGGGCTTCTGCTTTATTCAGTTTGCTGATTCTGATGGATCACATATAAAAATACCCTCACGGGAACACCCAGGATAATATTTGACCAAATACCTTGGCACCTGCAGGCCCTGTCAAGTCGATGAGAAAAATTAACCATCATAGACCTGATAGATAGAAACTGAATACGGAAAGGAGGACCTGGCTGATAGAACAAAGGGCTGAGAGAGGGGGTCTCCAGGGTCAGACGGGGAAGAGCAGGGCCCCCATGTCACACAGGTGTAGCAGAGGGGTGGTCAGCTAGATCCAAGGACCATAGAGATCTCTTCATGTTTCAGAATGAATAATGCTACTACTTTTAGGGGACGAAAGTTCACGAAATTCATTCCTTGTAAGTGAAAAATAATCGAATTTTTTTTTTTTTTGCAAAATGACGACCACCATCACAAATGAGCTGTTAAATTTCTTAATTTTATTCAGTCTCTGAAAATGAAAGAAGAATCAACAAATTATCAGTCTCGTTGAGGCTGTGTCTTATGTGGTCATTTTCATTAGATGTGATTTAATGAGATGAAATGTATTATTTATTTAATTAAAGAGCATTTAAAATTGAAGCCTGAGTGTTCTGTTGAAATTCATCCCTGAAGCAGACCCAGAGTTCACAAATCCCAACTCTGGCTCTGTGGCTATTGCTACCATGGAGAAAATAATTCCCAAGAATTTGCAAAAGTATGAAAGTTCTTTATTTTAGGGGAGCAACTCTGAAGCCTGCCTCTACAGGGGGAAAGTTCATAAGGAAGATAACTTTATCAAATCTTATCAAATTATCCACATGGAATATGGCAGAACATTTTACTCCCAACCTGAGAAATCTCTAGCAATTCATCTTACTATCTACTGTGCTTTAAATATCTAGACTCACTTTTAAACTCCTGCTGCGGCTAATGGGATGGATCATCTGGTAATATTTTTTCTGAAGAGAATAATTTGAAGTCTGTCACATTTGAACACCTGACCTAAGTTACAAACGTGAGCATCGAATCCTCCTGTGTGTGTCTGTTTGCTCTGTCCAGTTTGGTCTCTGTTCATCCCATGTCATCAGATACAGCCTTGGAAATTTATTTGCAGGTGCCAGAATAAAACCCATTTGATGTGGCTTATGTAAAAGGGAAATATTTTGGCTCAGATGAACAGAAAATTGTGGAAGGAGGGCTAACTTTGAACATGGCTATATTCAAGAGCTCCAATGATAGAATCAGACCTCTGTTATGTTCATAGCTTAGCTCTGCCTCCCACTTTTGGCTTCAGTCTGTTTGCACACAAGATAGCAGATGGCTTCAGAAGTCCCAGCCCCTCCATTGACTTTATTTTCACGTCCAACAGGAAAAAGAAGGCATCTCTCAAGTCTCATCTCTCAAGACCCCAGCAAGTCTCATTTCCATTGGCCTAGATTAGGTCACCTGGCCGTCCAGAGGCCAGCATCGTGTCCAGAGTGTATGATGATGTCAGCCTGGAAGCAGTTTCACAGAGTCACGCAGATAGAGATACGAAAGGGGACAGGTACAGGAGGCAGCTAAGTGGAAGATGGGAAATAAAAGCAAGCGATAGGGCGCCTGGGTGGCTCAGTTGGTTAAGCGACTGCCTTCGGCTCAGGTCATGATCCCAGGGTCCTGGGATCGAGTCCCACATCGGGCTCCCGGCTCAGCGGGGAGCCTTCTTCTCCCTCTGACCCTCTCCTCTCTCATGCTGTTTCTCTCTCGCTCGCTCTCTAATAAATAAATAAATAAATAAAATCTTTTAAAAAAAAAAAAAAGCAAGCGATAATTACTTCGTCTGAGAACACCCCCAGCTGAGGCTGGGCCCGTTCACTGCAGCTAGTTAGTCTCATTTCCCTTTCCGTGTTATTCCAGTACGGTGGAAACTGAGAAATGCTTTTTTTTTTTTTTTTAAAGATTTTATTTATTTATTTGACACACAGAGAGATATAGCAAGAGAGGGAACACAAATAGGAGTGGGAGAGGGAGAAGCAGGCTTCCCGCCGAGCAGGGAGCCCGATGCGGGGCTCGATCCCAGGACCCCGGGACCATGACCCGAGCCGAAGGCAGACGCTTAACGACTGAGCCACCCAGGCACCCTGAGAAATGCTTAAGATCAAAATGATTTCCTTTGTGAAGGGTGGTAGGTATGGGCCACTCTCACCAAATCTTCAGTGGGGAATTTGAGATAGCCTCCTTCCCCTCTCCTCTCCTGGCCACCCGCCTGACTCAATGTCAGTGTTGCTGAGCCTGTTCCGTAAAAAATATTCATTCATACCTTGCTTCTTTTATTCTGATCCTCTATTGTGGCAATTTTTCCTAAACTTGCTATTGTGGGTGTTTGGATGCACAACTTTCCGTCGTTTTCCTGGATTATACATCATCCCCCTGCCCCCCCCCCCCCCCCCCCAGTTGCGCTGAACCCTTCTCAAGGTCTGAAAGGACAGGCAGGAGAAAAGAAATCATTGTTCACCTATCTGAAGTCCTTCCAGCTCATCAGACAAGAGCACATCTGAGGTGTTTTGGTAAATGTCTTCTAAAGGTCTCCCAGCGCCTTGTGATGTAGGTATCAATGTAGGTATCACTCATGGATGAGAATCTGCCCTAGGGCAATTATCCTGATTCTCACTTCCCTGCTCCCTCTAGCTGTTCGGTATAAGCAACAACAACAAAGAGGTAATGAGGATCACAAAGGTCAACTTAGTAAATTAGAAACCTGCAAGATTTGAATATTTTAAAAAACGGTAATCAGGGTTTGGCTACTAATGCCCCATAGAAGAAATTTTAATTATTCTGGAAATCCTGAAATTGTCAGGATTTGTTCGGTTTGACAACATCTTTCCCCCTCTCTGCCACCTTCCCAAAACAAACCAAGGGATTTATTTACTTAATGCGTTTTCAAATTTTTAGTTAATTATGTACTTAAGATTCTTGTGAATTCTTATAATCCTTGAAATGAACTGAGACTGTGTCAGACTTTAAAAAAGCAAGCAAGGACAGAAGGAGTACTAGACCAAACTTCCTTTTTATTCTGTTTTAGTGGGGTTTTTGTTTGTTTGTTTGTTTTGTACCAACCCATGGAAATCAAGGAAATTTTGAGTCATCAAATTTATTAAAGGTATGAATAGTTATGGACAGAGTGGAGGGTCATAATTTTAAGAGTGTGTCCACCAATGTAATAGGAAGAAGTAGACAACTTGACAAAATCTTTGCATAAGTGTATGTATTATTTACTTATTAGTTTCATTATTTATTACACCAGATCTCTTTATATAGGAAAGCACAATGGAAATGCCTCCTTTTCTTTTAAGATTCCACTTAAGGGATAGAGGCAAGCTGCTCATGCTGCTTTATAAGCACCACACTTTTCTTTTCTTTTCTTTTCTTTTTTTTAATTTATTTGAGACAGAGAGAGCACATGAGAAGGGGGAGGGTCAGAGGGAGAAGCAGGTTCCTTGCTGAGCAGGGAGCCCGATGCGGGACTCGATCCCGGGACTCCAGGATCATGACCTGAGCCGAAGGCAGTCGCTTAACCAACTGAGCCACCCAGGCGCCCCAGCACCACACTTTTCAAAGACTTTATTTTGAATGCTCTTCTTCTGTGCTTTTCCACAACATTTTGAGTAGGGAAAAATAGAGACAACCTCAACCTTAGCATCTGGCTTTGTTTTTCTAGAAGTAGTCAAGCAGCTAACGGAAAATAGAGGGAATTGGTGTTTAAACCCTGAAGCTTGGTAATCACACTTTGCAGTGGAAAAGCTATATCATGGAGACAGCCCCAGAGCTCATGTCTTCCATTATGATTGCTTCTGGAAGAACCCTCTGTATCCTAAATGTTCTTGGCCACGGGGGACTCTCTGAAGCTTCTGTTGAAGGGAAAACTTGATCATACTAACCTGCTCAAAGAGCGAAATTTTTGTCTGAAACGGAGAAGTCAGGATTAAAGTTTTAGGGACACAGGTTTTGTTTTGTTTTGTTTTAAATGGTGGTAAATTTCACATGACATAAAATTTACCATCTTAACCATTTTGAAGTGTAGAATTCGGTGGTTTTAAGTTTATTCACTGTGCAATGATCACCGCCATCCATTTTCAAGATTCATCACCCCAAACAGAAACTCTATACTCATTAAACACTAATTCCCCATTCTCTCTCTTCCCTCAGCCCCTGGCAACCCCCATTCCACTTTCTGTCTTCATGAACTTGACTAATCTAGCGACCTCATGTAAGTGGAATCATACAGTCTTTGTCCTTCTGTGACTGGCTTATTTCACTTGGCATCATGTCCTCCAGATTAATTCATGTTGTAGAACCTGTCACAATTTCATTCCTTTTCAAAGCAGAAAATATTCCATTGTATGTATACACCACATCTTGCTTATCCTTTCACCTGTCGATGCACATTTGGGTTGCTTCTACCCCTTGGCTATTGTGAAAAATGTGGCTATGAACATGCGTGTACAAATATCTGTTTGAGTCCTTGCTGGAAAAAGCCCACTCCAGTGAACTCAATTTTTCAATGCTTTTGTGTATATACCTAGAAGTGGAATTAATTGATAGATCATATCCCAGTTCTATTTATAATTTATTAAGGCACTGCCATACTGTTTTCCGTAACAGCTGCACCATTTTACATTCCCATTAGCAGTGCACAACTTTGGTAATATCTCCACATTCTCATCAGTGTTTATTATTTTTTGGGTTTGTTTGGTGGTGGCGGTTTTTTGTTTTGGGGTTTTTTTTTTTTTGCCTTTTTTGTTTGTTTGCTTGTTATAGTGGTAATCCTAATGGGTATGATGAGATGGTCAGGATGACAGATTTTTATTATCAAATTTTGTATTGGGATTTTATGTATCACTTTTGTTTAAATATCCCATTTTGTGATTATGATAGTAAAAGCTTAACAGTCCTAATATTCTTTATGAAGTCACGAGTCTTCCAGAATGGCTATCTCATAAAGAATGGGATCTCATAATCCATGCAAATTTGCGTTATTCCATCATAGTCTTCATGGGGTCATCTTTGAGCAGGAATTTCTCTGAAATAAGCTTACTTTTAAATATTTTTTTAGAAAGACAATAATCTATTTTAGTAACATGTTCTCAATGTTGAACAATTATTGCCGCTGGGAATATTTTCAAAATGGCCATGTTAAATTTCAGTTCATTTTTAAAATTATGCTCTTATGAAAAGAAGATTAGTAATACCCAAATAAATTTGTTTAATATAACCTGTTTTTTCATAGAACCTTCACAAATATCAGAGTAAACCTCACAGCATCTTGTGAGTAAATTAGTCAAAGAATCATAATTTTCCTTTAGAGATAAGGAATTTGAGACACCAGGATGGAAAGAGATTCGTATAGATAGTCCTGCAAGGTCAAAGCCTAGATTAGGTCTAGAACTTCTTCCTATAATTATTTCATTGTAAGTTTTGTAATCTGAAATGCAGTAGAACTGGTACATACCTCCATTGGACTCTTAGAAAGAATAATGAGAAAATTTATATGAAGTGTTTAGAATATGCATATTATTTGTCTGTGGGCCTCACAAGTAGTAAGGACTTAATAAATGTAGTTATAATAATTATTAGTTTAACCTTATTTATACTACATGTATAATGCATAGTTCTCTACTAGTGTTGAAAAAATTATCTGACAAAACCTATAAAACAAATATATTTTACTTTATGATGTAATACACAATGTATTTATATACCCCTGAAACACCTTCATGATAAAATACTGACTTTACCATGTGAAATCACTCTGATCTATTCTATTCTACCCATTTTTTTAAAGGCCAATATGGACCCATTAAGGGGGAGTTGCTGGAAAGCCTTCTATACAGTTACACACCATGTGTTTTAGATTCCTTCCTCCCAGAGTTGGGTGTCCCAGCTCGTTAATTTTTTTTTTTTTTTTTGGTTCTTTTTACAATTGTTTCCATTGTCTCAAGTTCAGACTAAGACCAGGGCCTTTTCCTGGGATGGTCTACCAGTGGTCACTTCAAATGATAAAGAACAGAGAGAACTCCAGAGGCCCCTTCCAGATGTGACACCATGTAAGCACTTTTCCACAGTTAAGTGAAAGCAGGAAGCCACCTTCAGATTTGGACAAAGAAGGTTTGCTGGCATGCTTCATGGTCTCAGTTGAAATTTAGCCTGTATCCTGGTTGC
Organism: Neomonachus schauinslandi; assembly: GCF_002201575.2. Lineage (NCBI taxonomy): Eukaryota > Metazoa > Chordata > Mammalia > Carnivora > Phocidae > Neomonachus > Neomonachus schauinslandi. The sequence goes on from NC_058408.1 coordinate 83,446,305, forward strand.
TATTCTGATAAAATGAAATGGGGCTTGGAATACATCCCACCTAAAAATTTTAAAGCAAAACAACTAAAAAGAGCTCCCTCAGTGATAAGTATCTCTTGGTTTTCTTTTTCTTACTTAGCCCTTACCTTCCTCATGTTAGGATAGTACTCCTTCTTTGAGAAGTAACCTCAGGGTCAAGATGTTTCATTCAGATATAGGAAAGCTGATGTTCAAGAATTTGCAAGTCTCCAGTGGGGCAGGAGGTAAAACTCTTTGAATTTGCAGACAGTTGGATGAATTTTGCGGTGTGTCCTATGCTAGATCAACATGGTACTACTTAATATCACGAAAATAGATTTTTATACCTCTTGAAATACTGACAAGTATTTGAGAGATCGTCTGAGAACCTAAAATGAACCAAAGTCCTTTTCACGCCCACCTATGCCCCTCCCCTATATCTGCTCTCTCTCATTTTGTGATAAGAGAAAACATATTTTGTAAGAGAATGAATATCAAGCAACCATGAAAACCATTTCAAATAGCTCATTGGAAGTTGATAATGTTTGGGCCCCAAATGGTTGGATGATGCATAGAATTAAAAATGTTTTAAAAATATTACTTCCAACCTGACGTCTTCAGACAGGATATTGCTCTGCAAAGATTTTTATCTTCCAAAACCCATTTGGCATTTTGTCCATACTGTTTGTGTTCACACGCAGAGTATGACACTGAAGAGTTATGGCCAATTCTTTGTGAGACTGAAGGGACACCTGTGATGGAACTGGGTTTTTGAAGGGGAGAGGATGATGTCTCTTTTTTTTTTTAGATTTTACTTATTTGACAGAGAGAGAAAGCGAGAGAGAGCACAAGCAGGGGGAGGGGCAGGCAGAGGGAGAAGCAGTCTCCCCACTGAGCAGGGAGCCCGATGTGGGGCTTGATCCCAGGACCCTGAGATCATGACCTGAGCCAAAGGCAGACGCTTCACTGGCTGAGCAACCCAGGTGCCCCTCTATACTGTATTCTTAACAATCAAGTAAGCTAGCGAAAGGAAAATGATATTAAGAAAATCATAAGGAAGAGGAAATGTATTTACAATACTGAACTTTATTTATTGAAAAAAAATCCATGTGTAAGTGAACCCAGTGCAGTTCAAAACTGTGTTTTTCCAGAGTCAGCTGTATTTGTTTGGGATGCTATTGTTTGAAAATCCTTTCAGATCTTTTATTTCATTGACATTCATACGTGCAATGAGTAATGATAACTGGGAAGATATTATTATTCTGCCTCAATAATGTGTGTTGCTTAGTAAATATCTGTTCAGTGAATAAATAAAAAATGTGTATTGATACAGCATGGGAAGTATGGGGGATAAACATGGGAATTGGTAGCTAAGACTAATTCTGAAAAAGTATTTTTGTGAGTAAATTTAAAAATTAAAAATGTTTTGTATCTTGAGTTCTGTTTCTTCCAAACTTTGCCATATTCACAAGGTAGAAAATGGGAGTTTCACTCTCTGGGTAAATTTCTCATATGTTTAAAGAGTAATTTCATAGGGAATTAGGGAATGACCCAAATCTTGCTCCTCACAGTCTGGTCCCCAGAATAGCAGCATTGCCTTCACCAGGGAGCTAGTTAAAATGCAGAATTCCAGAATCCACCATAGACCTACTGAATTGGAATTTGCATTTTAATAAGATCCCTGGTGATTTATCTGCACATTAAAAGTTGCATATAAAGAACCCCCCCCCCCCCCCCCCCCGGCCTTAAAGTTTGGCATTGAAAAAGAAAAGAGATTAAAAACAGGGGGACCCATAATGAATATGCTAAAATAATACAGGTGCAATACATGTAGAATCAGAAAGTATAAGCCTAAAATGTCTTTAATTCAGCTTTGATTAAAAATAAGTTGAAGTCAAAGACAGCAATCTTCAAAAATAAGAATTCAAAAGAATGAGATGCTTTGAAATATTGGAAAATATTGTGAAAACACAAAAGAATGACCAGACCATTAATATCTAAATATTTGGAAAATACCGCTATGTCAAAAACATCACACACACACACACACACTGCTGTGCTTTCAACCATGATGGGATAACAAGAACCTAACTTACCCTCCTGCTGTACACTTGAAATTGCCTAAAACATGAAACTCCTGTTTTCATACACTGACTAGTAGGTGATATTGGGCTGTGACCCTTGAGAGAAGGGAAACAAATTAAGGGAGTCTGTGATCCCTTGGGATTTTGCCTGGAGGCACATTCAAGACCCATGGAACAGAAAGGCAGATCTCAAGCACAGCATAGTGGTCTGGCTGAGTTTCAGAGATGAAGAAAGGAGTTCATGGAGGCTGATATGGCAGGAAGTTGAAGGGCATAATGCTAGAGAAGATGGAGCTGTGTAGGAAGAAATAAAAGAGCTCTAGAATCCCTTGAATCTTTGCTGAATACTAAGACATTCATGTGTGGGATGAAGTTCCAGAAAGCCAGGCAAAGAGGGACCAGAGAAATGTGAACCAGACTGTGACTGGTGAGGGGTAGGAGAGATATGGAAATCTAGATGCTCCTCCCATGCCTTGTGGCCCAAGATCCTTAAATGGGGCATTAGAGAGGTACAAGAGAATTACTAGATCTGCTACTCTCTGGGTTCTCAAGATGCCTTGACTTCAAAATACATTCCTAAAAGTTAAATAGGACTTTTCTCTTCATCTCAGTTTTGGCTGGGCCCACAGGCTGAGAACCAAGGTGAGTGGAAGATCATCGGTCCAGCAATTGCCAAGGAATGACCCCATAAAAGAGCCTGTAGGAGGCGACCCCGTTCCATACTTTAAGGGTATGTAAGAGGAAGCCTGGAGATGGTTGAAGGAAGAGTTTAGGGGGTGAGGCTTCTTGGAGAGAGTTGAGGGGGTTCTGTTCATCTTTGTTGCCTATCTTCTGTTGAGGTGGGGATGGGGCGGCTCCCCATTTTAAATGAGGGGGTTTCAAAGGAATCACTCAGAGAACTTGACATGTATCCTTGGAACTTGGGGACTCTGGGAACTCGTACTTTTCTCACCTAACGCCAGAAGGATGGGGCAGTTGGAGCAGTTGGGCCTGGCCACAGAGCAAGAACACAAGGCTACACTGGGAAAGGACACACCTCTGGAGTGTGAAGGGACAAAGTTTCATGTTCCCCTAGCATGGGGCAGATGTGAAACCTAAAAATGGAAACTTCCAGAGCCCTCTTGAAAGAGACTCTCCGAATGGACTCCTGGAGAGTTGGAGTCCAATGGCTAGAAACCAGGGACAGGCCTGGTGGCCAGCTAACCGCCATCAAAGGTCCCCAGCAGGGCCGTCTCAGAGGAAGCCAGGAGAGCCTCGACTATGAGAAGGTCAGCTTTAAACACTGCTCTGCCAACCGGGCAACCAGCACTAACCACAAATGGCCTGTAAGCTCCCCCTCCCGCCCCACTCACCAGTCCTGTGGGGCCAAGGCTTGCAGAGGAGCAGAGTGGGAGCAGTAGGCAAGGCTGGGCAAGACGAGGAAGCCATGCAGATCTCCTGCTTGACACAGTGCTGATCCAGGGGAAGGACAAACAGGTCAATTGACGAGAAATTTCGAATGTGCATTTTAATACCTGAAAATAACTCTGAAAACATCAGACGGACACGAGGTCCCACTGAGGGCTGGAAAAATTAGTTGGCAGAGCAGGTTGAAATGGTAAGCTGTAAGAAAGAATAAAGTTGCCTTCTACTCACACTCTGGTCACTAATAAATGAGAATTATCTTCATTTGAAAGTCAACTGACGAATATGCTAGGAATAAGGATATTCATATGATTTCCACAAAAGTTCTGGAAAGCATCCAAAAATGCACGATCTATTGAAAATAATTTGCACATATAGCTTATGTTTTCCATTACATTGCATATTATCAAATTCTGTCCCTTTAAGGAAATTTCTCTTTTGCTTCCAAACAATGAAAATAAATATTTTTTTAAAACTAGAGTTCACAGATTATTTACCAAACACTCCGAACCTATAGATTAGACATGATAATAAAAATTATTTTCATATCAGGTTTGAAACAGGAGTTGATATAGATTTTGAAATGTTTTATTGAGCAGTGGACAAATTCTGAAACATATTTCCAATTACCATGTTTTCCCCCAGGGAAGGAAACAAAATGTTCAAGACCCTGATTTCCTCATTAAAAAAATGTGGCAAAGGTGATGGGTATTAAAGAGGGCACGTATTGCATGGAGCACTGAGTGTTATACACAAACAATGAATCATGGAACACTATGTCAAAAACTAATGATGTAATGTTTGGTGACTAACATACCATAATAAAAAAAAATGTGGCAAGAACTCTGTCCATAAATCACAAAGGGAAGATTTTAAATATTTCATCTAAAGAATGAGAATTCTAGGAATTAGCCAAAATCAAAGTATTCAGAATACAATATAGTGAAATTTCAAAAGAACAACATCCCAGATATCTGCAGGCTTTTATGTACACACTAAGCTCTTATGCAGGAAACATATAGCTGTATTCACTCTCAAAGATTCCTTCTGCAAGGAGAATATAAATTGCATACCAGAAAACAGTATTTCCCCTTAAGGGGCTGAGAAACTAAATTAAATACATTTTGGTCTTCAAAGATCGCCAAGAATTATGATACAGACAAAAGCTAGATGAAGGTTGAGTTGCCCACAGTGTGTGCATTTACAAAAGAAGAATATCATCACAGTGATGCAATGCAAAGTAGTAGCCCCAGAAACTCAGACCCCAACGTTAGAAGCAGTAATTATGTGAGTCTGCCTCATGTACACAACCCAGTCCATAAAGTGAGAAACAAACGCTCAGCACAGGGTTTCAGGCTGGGGTCTGAGGAAGCTTTGAGGGCTCTGCATGGTTGAGAGGGAAATGTTTAACATCACCTACTGGGTAAGAGGAAAGAAGCAGCCCCTGACAAGGGGGACCGTCCTGGTCATCTGGCTCAGGTCTGAGGAGGTGTCACCAGATGGCCCACATGCTTGGGGCCATCTTGGTTAAACATGGACAATTTCCCAGAACAGCAACATCAGACAAGGTCTCTCTGTGACCTGATGGACTATGACTTCAACAAGACTATTCCGTAATCACGTCTGAGCACACACAAACAGGCACATTGTTTAAGTAGAAAAAATAGAACCTGTCAGCATGCACTCCAGAGCAAAGCTCTGCTTCCTCAAACCCTCCCCGTCACCAGGCCAGACACCGTAAGTCCTTTCTAACCACTCCCACAGTTCCCCATAGGGTGCATTCACCTTCCGTGCCAGGAATAACAGACCCAGCTTGTTCAATTACAGGGGTGTCTGGTCTTTGGCTGGAGGGCAAATCTGGACAGAGATGTCATTTACACTCAGTAAAACACATCCACCTTAAATACACCCACTTTCGAGGAACTTGGACAAGTGTCCACATCCATGCAACCACCACCAAAATAAAGATGCAGAACATTTTCTACCACTTAGTGCCACTTCCCAGTCAAACCCCACACCAGCTTTAAGAGTGGGCAACCCAACCTGGTAACTCTGGTCTAGGGTTTGGAGTCTATATACTCATGCAGTATGTACTTTTCTCTGCCTGTCTTCTTCCTCTCAGCATATGTTATTGCTAATAAAGACATTTTATCTTTTTCCTTCCAACAGGTAAGGTTTTACCTCCATTCTTTGTCATATTGCAGGAGCTGAGATTTCTTAGGTAATACCAAATATTAGTGACCAGAGTGGACATATCTGCAGTTTTTGCTGATCTCAGGCTGTCACTGTTAACTGTGATGTTAGCTGTAGATTCGCATAGGCACCCATTATCGGATTGAGGGATTCTGTTCCAAATTCACTCAGAGTTTTCACTATTAACAAATGATGAACTTTGTCAAATGCATTTTATACTTCTATTGAGATGATCGTACGGGTTGTGAAAACTTCCATTCTGTTAATATGGGGAATTACAGTCATCGATTTCTGAATGTTGAACCAACACTCAAAACAACCGATCCTAGAATAAATCCCTATTTGATATGTCATCCTATTGTCATTTTGCTGAATTTGATTTGCTAATACTTTGTTAATGATTTTTGTATTGATATTAACGAGGGACATCAATGTATAGTTTTCTCGTAAAGTCCTTGAATTTCGTATGAGAGAATGTGGATCTTTTACATAAAATGAACTGGGAAACATTCTCTACTGCTCAGTGTTTTGGTTTTGTTTTAAAGAATTTGTGTAGGATTGATATTATTTCTTTCTAAAATATTTGCTAAACTCACCAATAAAGACATCTGAATCTAGAGGTTATGTATGGGAAGATTTTAATCATGAATTCGATTTTATTTAACTGATACGGGTCAGGTTTTCTATTTCTTCTTGAGTCAGTTTTGGCAATTGTGACTTTCAAGGAATTGTCCATTTCATTTAGCCTGTCAAATTTATTCCATAAAGTTATCCATAATATTTCCTTATTCTTTTAATATCTGTCAGATCTATAATAATATCCCCTAGTTCACTCATGATATGGGTAATTTTCTCATCTCATTTTTAAAAAGATTCATCAATTTTATTTATTTTTTTCAAAAACTAGCTTTGGCTTTATTGATTTTCGATATACTATCCTTTTCTATTTCATTGATTTCTACCCACTGGCTATTGTGAATAATGCTGTTATGAATATGGGTGTGTAATATCTGTTCTAGTTCCTGCCCTCAATTCTTTCCGATAATACCCAGAGGTGGAATTGCTGGATCTTATGGTAATTCTACTTGTTATTTTTTGAGGAACCATCATACCGTTTTCCATCACAGCTGCACCATATTACATTCCTACCAGTGGTATGCAAGGTTTCCAATTTCTTCACATTCTCACAAACACTTCTTTTCTTCTCTTCTCCTCCTCCCTTCTTCCCCCTTCCCCTCCCCTTCCCTTCCTCCTCCTCCTCCTCATCCTTCTTCTTTCTTCTCCTTTCTTCTTCTTCTTCCATTTTCTTCTTTCTAATAGCTATCCAAATAGAAGTAAAATGAAATCTCATTCTGGTTTTGATTTACATTTCCCTAATGACATCTTTTCATGTGCTTATTGGCCATTTGTTTATCTTCTTTGGAGAAACATCTATTCAGGTTTTTGCATCCTTTTTAAAATTGTTGTTGTTGAGTTGCAGGAGTTCTTTATATATTCTGGATATTAACCCCTTATCAGATATATGATTGCATATATTTTCTCCCATTATGTGCATTGCTTTTTCATTCTGTTGATAGTGTCTATTATGTATTTTTATATCTTTTATTTCTAGTCTCATAATGTTCATGTTTTCCTTTAAATCACTGAGCATATTGAGCACATTTATAAAAGGTTTTAACATCCTTATTGGCTAATTCTATCATCTCTGTCATTTATGGATCTGTTTCTATTGGTTATTTTTTCTCCTGGTGATGGGTTGTATTTTCCTGTTTCTTAGCATGTGTGTTAATTTTTTAAATTGGGTTCTGGACACTGTGGATTTTATATTGCTGAACTCTGAATTTTGTTGTATTTTTTTTAAGAGTATTGGGCTTTGTCCTGTCAGGTCTTTATTTGCAGATCAGTTTGGTCCTTTGGAGACTTGTTTTTAAACATTTTTAGGATGCCTCTAGAAGAGCCTTTCCCTAGGGCTAGTTCAGCTTCCCTATTAAAGGATTGCCCTTCTACGGTCTCTACTGAATGTCTTTGTTTTCAGTAAGGTCTCTCCACTGCAGCTGGTGAGAACATAAATGATTCTCAGCCCTATTTCTCTGTGTGATCTGGGGGGGGGATACCTAGCCTTCCCAGCAGTTGCTATTTTCCTGGAAGCTGTTTTTGGTCTGGCCTCATGGACCTTTACTCTATGCATATACAATTTAGTCAAACACTCAAGAGGAGTTTGGAGGCCACATAGAAATTAGCTTATTTTGTGCTAGGGCATAAACTTCTAACATCTGTGCATCTGTACTTGAATTTCTCCTAATTGTTATGTTACGTGGGAGGATTATGATCTTGTACTTTGTATTTTTAAAATCAATTTTTGCATAGGGCGCCTGGGTGGCTCAGTTGTTAAGTGTCTACCTTTGGCTCAGGTCATGATCCCAGGGTCCTGGGATCAAGCCCCGCATCGGGCTCCCTGCTCCGCGGGAAGCCTGCTTCTCCCTCTCCCACTCCCCCTGCTTGTGTTCCCTCTTTCGCTGTGTCTCTCTCTGTCAAATAAATAAATAAAATTATGTTATTATTATGGCACACATGCTTTATGCTTAAATAGTTTCTTGACAAAAGTATCTACACAGCTCTTATTCTCATTAAAGTGAAAATTCAGCAGATTAATGTAAGATAATTCAAAGTATAATAACTTCAGCACTTCCTGTAAGTTTTGGAGTTTCTTTTGGGCCCATCTTTTTTATTTATCATAAGAAATTGGTGTAATCATTCGATATCATTAGTAAGCCAATTTAAAGTAAAATAATTTCTATCATTCCTTTCTCAGGTTACTAAGTCAACTTAATTAAAATACATTCTGAGGTTGCAAGGATTATTGTTTGGCAAAAAAATTCCATTTGCTGCCACTTATGTGTGAATGAAGATTTTCTCAATTTCTGTTCAACCAAAATGAACTATTGAGATAAATTGTATACTATTACTAACTTAAAATAGCAACTGTCATTGAAACTCCAATTTAAAATTTTGTTTTCTTTAAGGAGAACTTATAGTTCTCATCCATTGGTTTTATAACAAATACATGTTTTGATTTTACAACATCCAATATTTTTACTGACAAAAATTTTTTAAATCTGTATTACTAAAGTTCTAAGTAAAATTTTGCTTAATAAAAAGGTCTCACTGCTGAAACAAAAAGGTTAGAAAATATGGAACCTCAATTTGCTTTCTTTGAAAGCTTTAATTTCTGACTGTTTTTGAGGAAGATTCTAGGCACCATAACTGGGGAAAAAGAAATAGAAAAAAAAATGCTTGCTTGTCATGATTTGAATAATCAGAAAAACAGTTGACTCTTGAGCAAGTTTGGCGTTACCCCCACATAGTCAGAAATCTGCATTTAACTTTTAACTCCCTAAAAACTTAACTACTAATAGCCTGCTGTTGACCTTATTGATACATGGTCAATTAATGCATATTTTGTAAATTGTATGTATTATATACTGTATTCTTATAATAAAGTAAGCTAGAGAAAAGGAAATATTAAGAAAATTATATAATCATTGAAAAAATAGCATTGATGGTTCAGAGTTACTGAAAACTATTATGTTGATGTCATGTAAATGTCACATAAATGCCTTTAGACAATTAAAATAGAGAAAATTCCGTAGAAATATATGGAATAAGAAAATGGAAAAGATACATTGATTACACATTAAAATCAATGTATCTTTATATGAGATCTAAGATATATTTTATGATCCATAAATGCACTTCAGAATTTCCCCAATTATATGAAAATGTTGTATATATGGATACTTTCTCCGGGGAGCAGGCCCATGGGTTCCATTAGATACTCCGAGAAGTCAGTGCCCCAGAATGTTAGGTGTCTTTCACTTTTTAACATTAAAGAGTTAGCTTTCAAATCAGTGTTCAGAATTATGAATTGTGCATACCTATGACCCAGTAATTCCCATTCAAGGCAATCATTTGATGTATGCAAAAGATGTTTAATAAGGATAATGGTTAACATTTATTGACAGATTACTCTGTGCCAGGTACTGTGCTACACATTTGCATGCATTATCTCATTTAATCCTCTCTGAACTGTCTAAGATAGGTACTATTATTGTTATATTTTTTACAGACTAGGAAAATAAGGCTTTGGAGTTTACAAAACTCACTCAAGAGTACCCAGTTAGTGTTGGTGGGAATGCAAGCTGGTGCAACCACTCTGAAAAACAGTATAGAGGTTCTTCAAAAAGTTGAAAGTAGGGCTACCATATGATCCAGCAATTGCATTACTGGGTATTTACCCCAAAGATACAAATGTAGGGATCCGAACGGGTACGTGCACCCTGATGTTTATAGCAGCAATGTCCACAATAGCCAAACTGTGGAAAGGGCCAAGATGTCCATCAACAGATGAATGGATAAAGAAGATGTGGTGTATATATACAATTGAATATTATGCAGCCATCAAAAGGAATGAGATCTTGCCATTTGCAACGACGTGGATGGAACTGGAGGGTGTTATGCTGAGCCAAATAAGTCAATCAGAGAAAGACATGTATCATATGACCTCACTGGTATGAGGAATTCTTAATCTCAGGAAACAAACTGAGGGTTGCTGGAGTGGTGGGGGGTGGGAGGGATGGGGTGGCTGGGTGATAGACACTGGGGAGGGTATGTGCTATGGTGAGCACTGTGAATTGTGCAAGACTGTTGAATCACAGATCTGTACCTCTGAAACAAATAATGCAATACATGTTAAGAGGGAAAAAAAAGAAGATAGCAGGAGGGGAAGAATGAAGGGGGGGAATCAGAGGGGGAAATGAACCATGAGAGATGATGGACTCTGAAAAACAAACTGAGGGTTCTAGAGGGGAGGGGGATGGGAAGATGGGTTAGCCTGGTGGCGGGTATTAAAGAGGGCACGTTCTGGATGGAGCACTGGGTGTTATGCACAAACAATGAATCATGGAACACTACATCAAAAACTAACGATGTAATGTATGGTGATTAGCATAACAATAAAAATTGAAAAAAAAAAAAGAGTGCCCAGTTAGTTTGTGGGTAGCGTTGCAAAGATTTGAAGCCAGGCAATTTGATTTTACATCTGTACTCTAAACAATCACATGATGCTAAAAAAGGATGCTCATCAGACTGTTTCACATAATGGTGATAAATAGTAAATTATGATAAAGTCATAATACAGAAATACTCTACAGCCACTAAAACTCATGTTGTAAGAAACCATTTATTGACAATGGAAATGTACTGCATGGAAGGCTGCATGAAAAGGCGAGTACAGTATGTTTTGTTTTCATATACCCGTTCTTGTATCTCTTGATAAGTGGAATGAAAACTGGAAAATTTGGATGATATGTTAACCTGTGGCTATCTCTGGGTGACATGACTGTGCATTATTTTCTTTGTGTTTTACCATGGGTTCCATGTTTTCTCAGTTAAGCATGTATTTCTTTTGTAATCATAAAGAGCTTATTAAGCACTTGGACTTTAGATTACCAATCAAGTCTTATAGAGCATACCAATAGTGTTATTTCACAAAATTCCTCCATCTCAGGGGACAGTGGGAAGGTGTGGGGACAAAATGGCACATTTAAAATGTGGTTTATGGGGCGCCTGGGTGGCTCAGTCATTAAGTGTCTGCCTTTGGCTCAGGTCATGATCTCAGGGTCCTGGGATCGAGCCCCGCATCGGGCTCCCTGCTCGGCGGGAAGCCTGCTTCTCCCTCTCCCACTCCCCCCGCTTGCGTTCCCTCTCTCACTGTGTCTTTCTCTGTCAAATAAATAAATAAAATCTTTAAAAAAAAATGTGGTTTATGGAACCCTGCCACTTCTCGAACCTTCTGGATTTGGAGGAAGTGTATGGATATAGACCTTTAAGATGTGATGTCCATCACAGAAAGGTGAATATAATTAACACATGTAAAGCCAGTATCTATCTTTAAAAGAAGAAAGGTATTGCTTGACTTTACTTTCAATAATGGTAAAAGTCTTGAGAACACATAATGGAATTAAAAGAGTTGATATACAGAGTCAGATCAGTAGAACATGGGGTGTTGGCCTAAAAACACAGTGATGCCAACAATTAAAACACCCTTGGACGCCTATTTTATAGGCTTTAACACTGGGCACGCTTTAAAAAAAGCTAACTTCCATAGGGACAGGAACTACACTTGCCCAGAACATTTCAGGATAATTTGCGATAATTAAATGCACTGAAGAGTATTGTAAACACAGTGTCATGACCAAAACAAACTGAGATTCCTACCATGATCTCCTATATATTTTTATGATGCATAAGAGGGATTGGAGTCTTTAAACTGTAAAAAGTATTAGTGTATTCCTTATTTTTACTACTCTCTGTTAATGAGGAAAATGTTAAAATTAAAGGTTTTAAAATCACCCTTTGTATATCCTATAAGCATAAGATAATGACCAGAGAGAGGCCAAGGCGAGTTGTGATCCAGAGGATTCCCTCTGTACCCTTCCTTTGTTTTGGGTGGTACCTTCCTTTGAAGGTGTTGGTGTTGGGTGTTGGGTGTATGAGTGTGTGTGTATTTTTTGTGTGTACATCCTAGGTGTTGTGAGTGTATGTATGAATATGTATTTATGTGTGAGTATGTATTATATGTTTAAGTATGTGTTGTGTGTATATGTTGTATGAGTTATGTATTTGTGTATTGTGTGTTTAAGTGTGTTGTGTTTGTGTATGTAAATATGTTGTGTGTGGTATGTATTATAAGTGTGTATATGTTATATGTTGTGTGTATTGTGTGTATAAGTATGCACATGTTGGGTGTATAGGTATGTTGTTGTGTATACTTATTTTCGTACATTTCAAGTTTCTATATAGATTCTAGTTAGTTAATATATGGTGTAATATTGGTTTTAGGAGTAGAGTTTAGAGATTCATTATTTATAAAAACACCTAGTGCTCATCACAAGTGCCCTCCTTAAGCCCCATAACCCATTTAAACCATTCCCCCCCCACCCCTCCAGCAACCCTCAGTTCCTTCTCTATAGTCTGTGTTATGGTTTGCCTACCTCTTTTTTTTCTTTCCCCTATATTCATCTGTTTTGTTTCTTAAATTCCACATATGAGTGAAACCACATGGTATTTGTCTTTCTCTGACTGATTTTGCTTAGTGTAATACACCCCAGCTCCATCCACCTCATTGCAAAGGACAAGATTTCATTCTTTTTTATGGCTGAGTAATATTCCATTGCATATATATACCACATCTTCTTTATCCATTCATCAGTTGATGGACAGTTGATGGGCTCTTTCTATGATTTGGCAACTGTTGATGCTGCTGCTATAAACATCCAGGTGATGTGCCCCTTTGAATCAGTATTATTGTATTTTGTATATTTAAATATGTGTGTGTGTCATGTGCTCCCACAGTGTCCATTATAGGATACAGTATGTGGTTAGTTTGTATTAATTAAGTGAATATTAGGGAGTAGATTTTAAAAATTGAAGTATAATTAACATACCGTGTAATATTATTTTCTGGCCCACAATGGGAAATATTTCTTTTTTTTTAAAAGATTTTATTTATACTTATTTGAGAGAGATCAAGAGAGCACCTAGCAGAGGACAGGGGCAGAGGGAGAGAGAGAAGCAGACTCTGCTGAGCAGGGAGCCTGACTTGGGGCTCGATCCCAGGACCCCGGGATCATGACCTGAGCCGAAGGCAGATGCTTAACCGGCTGAGCCACCCAGGTGCCCCAATGGGGAACATTTCTTAAGTAGATATTTTTAGATGGGTTTTGAGATGGGTTTTAAGTAGATATTTTTTATGGGTTCTGGATGTGTTTGAGCAGCAGAGGAGTTCTGTTTTCAGCCAGTGTCTAATGATGGTGGAACACCTACTTGGGACATTTTGGTTCAATTCTGCCTGGGCTGCATATAAACATTTGGAGATTTGATGTAGTTTGCAGCTATAAAACTTCCTTGTCTCCCTACTTGGAAGAGACATATTTTAAAAGATCACTTTATAAAGATCACCTTCTTGTTCTAGTGTAACCATCACTGAAAAAATAATTTTCCTTTGATCCCTTCATTTTCCTGATACCCAAATCACATCCATTATTTTTGCTTTTTCTTCTAAGGGTATAAATTTGGCTACAATTTTTCAAACAATCAAGCTACGTTGGCCTTCCCTGTCTGTGAAATAGTTTGTATATAGTGCCATCTAGTGTGCAGAAAGCAGAAAATCCAAAGCAAATAACGCAAACAATTCAATTTTTGAAACAAGTACTTTGGCTTTGGGTGATGAAGAGATTGGAGAAGCAATTACCAATTCATTGATTTGAATCACATTTGCACCTCTTATAAATAACTACCTATTTCAGAGAAAAGACTTGGCTTATTGAGAATGTCAATACTTATTAAGCCGTAAGATGTAGAGATTTTTCTAGTTTTTAGTTAGAGCTTTTACATGACCAAGGATCACTATAACTCACATGATCAAACACCTTAAAAAGAAAACCCTTTTATTCTTATAGCAGAGCCTTTTTTTTTTCAATAAATACTTTTCTATAGACGTACGTAATAAAATTAGATATGTATTTCCGTTGGAAAACATTCCTTAATAATTGACTTAAAACTTTTTGGAGAGATGCGAGAATGTGTTCTGACTTTTTGACATCCAGAGTGAGAACATTGAACCTCCTTGCTGTTCCTTGTCAGCAGCCCATTTTTGTTGATCTCTACAGATGTATCCTAGTGGTATCTCCTGCTACTAAACAAAAGGGCTAGACTGGACCATCACCAGCAGGAAAATGACATCACTGAACAGATCCAGTGGCCATTTTGTAGGGAGTGGCAAGAGGCAAGATGGCCATCGAGGCCTGGAATATTAGTCTGTCTGAGATCAAATAGTAGTAAAAATAGTATTAGTTTCCTATCCTACAGTTTTAGGGATAGAGAACTTTTATATGTGGTTTGTGCCATTATGCTGTATCTTAACACTCTAGGAAAGAACAGAAAGGAGGAAAAGTAACAGAGGGTGGTGGGCTCTGGGTCATGGTACTGCATTCCTCTGACAGAGCCCCTTTGGGATTTTGTTGGTAGGCAGAACTCAACAGGGCTGCTTCTTTTAATACAACTGATGAGCACCCACTTCCAGTTAGGAGGAATATCTGTGTTGATACCACCCAAGAATGAGCCCATTCTCAGATAATATTAACCTATAAAGTTTTGTTATGGATCAGGGGAGGTATTTGAGAAGCTGTGACATGAGCTTCCACTGCTTTCTCTTCTCTGGGTCTTTTTTACCCATGAGTTGCCTGCCCTCTTTGCATTATTTGCTCTTTTCACTCTTTCCAGAGAGCTTTCTCCAGCTTGCTTCTCTTTACATTCTTCTTCAGAGCCATTCAGCACCTTCCACTACCATTAAAATTCAGATGAGTCCAGAATCTCTCTCCAATTCCAGTATCTGTGTCAAATTCCAGCTGCACCTGCCAGTTGGATATCTCCAGAATTTTTGGTCACTCAGAACTGCAAACTGTACCTGTCCAAAAAACACCCTCAATTTATCTAAGTGCCAATTCTCCTCTCAGTGCCTCAGTTCTTGTGGATGGCCCTCAACCTCCCATGCAGTTAACTCTTCTGCCCTACCTGACTTCTTGCTCTTCTTTGCCCTCCGCAGCCAATAGTCCCCAATTTGGAGATTGGAAACTTGCTCTCACGTGCTCCTTTTCCTCTTGGGTCTTGCTGGTATATCTGATGAGATCTCCTCTGTGGCTCTAGTTCTGCCCTCTGTTTTACACACAACTGTCATATTTAATATTTTGAAACATGTTCCAGTCTGTCATGTAATGAACTGTGTCCCCCCCCCATTCGTATGTTGAAACCCTAACACCCAATATCTCTGAATGTGACTGTATTAGGGATTACCTTTGCAGAGTTAATTAAGTCAAAATGAGTCATTAGAGTGAGCCCTAATCCAATATGATGGGTGTCCTTACTAAAAGAGGGAATTGAGACACAGATATTTACAGAGGAAAGACCATATTAAGACACAGAAAGAAGATCTACAAGCCAACTAGAGGCCTCAGAAGAAATCAACCTGCCAACACCTTGGTCTCAGAATACTGCCTCCAAGAAAGCCTTCTGACTCAAGCTACATCAACTCTTCCCTGGGTCTCCAGCCTGCTTGGCCTGCCTAGCAATTCAAACTTCCCAGCCCCAAATCATGTGAACCAATTCTTTAAAATAAATCTCTTCTTATACATGCATGTGTGTGTGTGTGTGTGTATGTGTGTCTGTGTGTGTGTGTTAGTTCTGGTTCTCTGGAGAACCCCAATACACATTCTAAATCAAAACCTATAATTGTTCCTTTATAATGCAAAATACAGTGCCAAATCCTTAGCCTAGTATTCAAAGTCCTCCACAATAATGCCCCAAAGTCGCATTCCAACTATAGTTTATACTACTTTCTTTCAACTATCCTTTGATCAACATGTTAACAGTAACATTTATTGAAAATCAACTATTTAACAGTTAACAAACTTTTTAAACCTAAAAGCATAAACTGGACTCAGACTGGATTCAGATCCAGCAATTTACTTGATCTCCCTAAGCTTCAGTTTCTTCGTCTGTAAAATGGGAATCATTCATCCAATTCTACAAATAGTTATTAAATGACTGTAAGTGACATAAGTACAATCATGACATTGCTGGACATTATAGAATGGCAGTTCAGGGTTGTCCTCTAACTCCTCCATGCTGGTGCTGTTTACTGGGAGGAAGGCTGAGGGAAGAGCAGATTTAAGGAAGGCAGTGAATCAAGAACGTTGGGCCACATCTCGGTTGAGATGCCCCTTAGACATACAAGGGGAGATGAGAAGTAAGCCGCAGAAAATATATTAAATGGAGCTCTAAGATTAGGACAAGGCTGGTGATAGAAAACCCAGAGTGATTTGCCTTGAGATGCATTTAGGGCCATGGGCTAAAAAACATAAATTTCGATGTGTGGTGTTATATAAGCCAATTGGAGAAAATGCTCCCAAAGGAGTTAATGATCAGCTTTGTGAAATATAATGAGAAATTCCACTTATGGGATAGCTATATGAGGAGCATACTGGTGAAAACTATCTCAAAAAAATTTAAAGCCTCTTGAAATGTCTTAAGGGCATATAGCAAATAAACATTTATTCAAAAATACACTAAATCTTGGTAAGAACAGTGAGAGCCTGTGACATTTGAGCTATGGCCTGCTCCCTCCACCTGACCCTACCCCCACCTAGCTCAGCTTGGCAGAAGCTCCATTCCAATCAGGTTTGGCCAAAAAGACAGGACTCCCTCCTGTCTCCCTCTGCCAGCTTCCAATCAAGGCAGCAGGTATTTCAGTGGGAGACATAGGACACCAGCATTTCTCATCCTCTCCAACTCTGTGTTTAAGAGGTTAAATTCCTAGTTGAGTGTGACCAAGAGGTCAAGGCTTCCCTTCCTCCATCCAGCTCCCACTTACAGGGTAAGGCTCTACCCCAGTGAGAATATTGGATTCCTAAATATTTTTACATGAATTCACTTGGAGGACATTGGTTCTACTCTGAAAGAAGCAAGCCAGGAAGATCACAGTTACCACTCTACCCAGTGCCCAGAGTATGGCTCAGATATTTTGCTCAGGGCAGGAGATGTTTCACAAGAACAGAGCTGCAAATTTTTCACCAAAGGAATTAATTTTATTTAAAACACAGTGTGGGGATGTTCAAGCCTAAGAGCATTCTCAAAAACCATGGCTCCTCTTAATTAAGAGCAATAAGCTAAACCACAGGTCAGCTGGTTTATCAGAGAAAATCAGGCAAAAAGGCATCAAATAAGATCCTGCCTGGGGTCAGAACAAAGCTTTAAAGATCGGCCCCCAAACTACCCGTGTCTGAAATTAATTGGAATAGACTGCAGAGCAATTTGTGCCCCAGGCATAATAAAAAATAATGGAGCAACCAGTCAGCAATTATTGGAGCCTAACAGCTGGGTGTAATACCAAATGAAGCACACAGCATAACTGAGAGGTCAGTGGGAGAGAAGGTCAAAGGGAATCGTGCTAAAACTGTGTTATCCCAGGGTGGCTGTGTGCACACCAAGGCTACACCTTCTGAGGAGTGACACCAAAGGCTTCAAACTGTAGGGGAAAAGAGACCTCACTAAAATAGTCTAGCCAAATCACTAACCAACCAAACAACCAAACAAAAACAACAAAGCAAGACCTGGAGAGGGGGTAAGGGAAATCATTATCCACAGCTGCTACAATGCATTTCCTAAAATGTCTGGTTTTCAACAACAACAACAAA
This sequence comes from Neomonachus schauinslandi, assembly GCF_002201575.2. NCBI lineage: Eukaryota > Metazoa > Chordata > Mammalia > Carnivora > Phocidae > Neomonachus > Neomonachus schauinslandi. The sequence continues at coordinate 83,464,294 of NC_058408.1, forward strand.
AATATGAGATAGGCAAAGAAGCAGGAAAGTATGACCTACATACTGGGGGGAAAAGGAGGGAATGGAAATGGCCTGTGAAAGATTTCAGACTGCACAAAGGCTTCCAAGCTGCCATTATAAATATGTTCAACGAATTAAGGGAGAACACGATTAATGTAAGGGAAGATATGATGACTCTCATCAGCAGGAGAATCAATAAAGAGATAAACATTATAAAAAAGAGTATCAAATGGAAATTTTGGAGTTAAAAATACAGTAACTAAAGTGAAAAAACACTAGATGGGCTTGACAGTAGATATGAACAGAAGAATAAGAGAATTTGAAGAGAGATCAATATAGATTATGTAATCTGAAAAAAAAGAATGAATGAAAATGAATGGAAAATTGCAGAGAAATGTGGGACACCATTAAGTACAGCAACATATGTGTAATGGGAGTATCAGAAGGAGAGAGGAAAAGGAGCATAAAAAATATTTGAGTAAATGACAGCTGAAAGCCCCAAATTTGCTGAAAACATTCACCTACACATCCAAGTAATTAAACAAAGTCCAAGCAGGATACACAGTCTAGAAAAAGATCTACATCAAGACCCATCATGGTAGATAAAAATACTGAAAGCCAAAAACAAAGAGAAACCTGGAAAACAGCAAGAGTAAAAAGAGTCAAGGGCCTCCCACAAGCTAGTGACTGGGGAGTACCTCTCCCCCAGCTGGGGTCTGGCTTCCTTCCACCTTCCCTGAATCCCTCAGATTAGATCACTCTTCCAGTACTAACAAAGCAGTGACTACTTCACCTTTTATAACTCATTTCACTTGTAGATGGGTTTGGGCACATATTTTGTGGGATCCAGTGCAAAAATGAGGGGTCCCTGTTCTAAATTTATTAAGGAATTCAAGATGATGGTAGCAAAGCATTAGCATCAAGCTCAGGAAACTTCTGGGCACTGAGTTCTGAATGGCACAAGTCACATGCCCACGAAGCTGGCCCTGCTTAGTTGCTCATTCAATGTCTTTCTTACTAGATCTTAAGAATTATGCAGACAGAGCCCATAGGTTTGTCTCTCTTGCTCACCACTAAATCCTTTTGTCTTTCCCAGGACCTCAGGGGCCACTCAGTGAGTCTGTCAGCATACGGAAGCTCCCTAATTCAGCCTACCTGTTTTGTTTGGATGTAAAAACATAGGTAATAATTGCTCCACTGTATGGAAATTATTAATTTTTCATTTATAAAAGCTTCATCTTTCACTGTGTTTTAGCATGTTGGCCTTTTCAGAAGAGTATAGACAGCTTCTGCCTGATTATTATACATTTACATTGCTGTTCTTAAATAACTTCATATGTATAGACCTACTGAACAGAATATGCCATTTTTCTGAGTTGACCTATTAGGTATGCATGTTTTAGTATTTTCGGTTTCATTTCACATTTACTTAAAAAGTATCCCACTGTATTAACCACTGTTAGCTTTGCTTTTAAGTACTCATACATTTCTAGACTTCTGAACTTTTTGATGAAAAATTACCTTAGCTTTGGATTCCATTTACAAAACTTACACTTCAGACATCTCCATCTTCTCTACTATGTGTATGGTTGGTTACAACAGGTGTGAACAGGTAGATGGTAGGGACTAGATACAGGTTGGGTCTTTGGAAATCTACAAACTTCTCTGTGTCTATTTCATTCCTAATGAAATAAGGATACTACACTTGCCTCACAAATTTTATTGAAGATATTTACAGGCACCTAGGAGGGTCACTAACACAGATATGCAATGGATGTCACACTTCCATCCCTCTCATGTGGCATGGTGATGCTTGGATCTGCATGAGATACTATGATCTGTTTCTTGATCCACCCAAGTTTCCATTGCTAAGTAAGAATTATTGAATGCTTCATGATTCTTAAAATTCTTCTGATTCAAGCATGTTAATAATTAGCATGTCTCATTAATCACATTCCTGCTGCATCAACAGAGATTTAGCTCATACTAATTTCATGTTGCAAAAGTGTGCCTTCTGAAAAGATGGAACTGCAAAATTCTCAATGAAACGCAACTTTTCAATGCATATGTACACCAAACATTTTAAATAAAGAATTTCATTATACTTTTTAAAAAGCATTTAATCCCAGGGGCCCCTGAGTGGTACAGTCAGTTAAGCGTCTGACTCTTGTTTTCGGCTCAGGTCCTGATCTCAGGGTCATGAGACTGAGTCCTGTGTCAGGCTCTGAACTCAGCGAGGAGTCTGCTAGAGTCTCTCTCTTCTTCTCCCTCTGCCTCTCCCCGTGCACTCTCTCTCTCTCTCTCTCTCTCTAGAATAGATGGATAAATCTTTAAAAAATAAATAAATAAAATTTTAAAAAGTATTTAATCCTATGACTCACTTAGCGATCTTTAGTTTAATGAAGTTAGCAGGCTAATACCTGGCTTATTAAGCATCAATGATCTTTACTAATGTACTTTTCCTTATTAAATACAAAATAAACCACTACAAACTATAGTCACAATCATCAGATGAAAGCCACTGAGCAAGTAGATTAGCTATAAAAAAAAGAGTTTATTAAAAAAATAGACAACATATGTAAACATCTTTTTCAGTCACAAGGCTTCATAATACAGCATAACAGGCTCAGGCCTTAAATTTCTGCAGTGGGAGCACCTTCAACGTTGACTAATAGTAATCAGCTTAATTTTTCTTTCAACGAGCTAGTAAGTCTACATGAAAATAAATAACCAGATTCTGCTAAAATACTAATACACATAGAAAATCGCAAATATACAACAGATCTCAGCAAAACACAACTATTTGCCATCACGTGAGATTGAATCCATGTATCGCAATTATCTTTTTAATGTAGCTTCGTTTCTAAATTCATCATAATGTAGAGTTGACTAAAATGAAGCTACATGGGAGCAGGAACAGGGCAGAGGGACGAGACTGATGAAGACCCACCACTACCCTCCACCCCTCACTCACACACACACGCACACACACAAACGATGTTTTGGCAGAAGCGAAACTGCGAGTTTCTATACTTCTTTCATGTGCTATTTTAGGCATGTATTTCCTTTACCTTTAGCAGGAAATAATGCCCTCAAATGACTGCATATATAATGAAGCAGCCAACCATAGTTTCAAATGTGATACAGTTTTGAGAAAATAAAATTTTGATTTCATACTTCAACAATCTCCCAAAAGTGAAGCCAAATCAGAGAATGGACCATAATATGACAAAACAAAGTTAAGTACCTGAGATTTTGCTGCAAGAATTTTAAACCCAAGATTGTTTTCCTTGGGGTAGAATGCACTAATGTTAACATAATCCTTTCATGCTCTGTTCACCATCTTCTGGGGCATACCTGCCAAGTCACTTGATGTTTCTAGTGGCCAAATAATACCATTTTCTTTTTTCTGCTATAGGTAGATATTTTATCACAGCTGATTTAAATTGTTGACATTTCAGTTATTCAGTAAACCTTAAACAAGATAAAATTTTAAATGAAATGTCAAGCGATGTTTATAATTTAGTTTTTCCTTATGTGCAAAATTTTAAGTATTTATTGTCATCCAAAATAACCACATTCTAGTGACAGAAGGGAAGCATAATGAATTTAACAAAGAACCCAGACAAATTTACAAGCTCCTGGATAGCATTTCTGTAGTTTAATAACTCAGTAGTCTATTTGTATCTTAGAGGTATGATTTTATAAAATGACTCATAAAATCATTTAAAATCCTGATCTGCTACCCTAAATCCATTTAAAAGCCCGTATCTGAAAATAAACCATGTTTCTCATTTCCACCATATCAGCTTATCTTAGCAGATGTCTAACTTTTATCCACAATTTACTAAAACGTGAAGATAACTACAAAATACTTAAATTCTAACAGTGTTGCCATTTCTTGATTTGGCAGTGTTTCTCTTTAATGGTATTTGGGATTGTTAGAATAACCATACATTTATAGAGAGAAAAATAAAATTAAATGACATGAATGTTTACAATACGTGAATACATATGTCACTTAATTTTTAAAAATCCTACTACGAAATGAAAAAGTTATAGTCTGGATACCAAATAAGTGGCTACTGATAAAACAAGAACCATTTCTATGGGAAGAACCCACAGATTAGCCTCGCTCAGGTGGACATAATGCGGTTTTAGCCAAATGCCCATGACTGACCTTTTAAAAATCTGTTTTGGGATTCTGATGGGTAACATTTTTAGAAGTTACATTCAGTAAAACGTTTACAAGTTACATTCAGCAAAATTTCCTCAAAGAGAGAAATAGGCATAATCCGTGTGACACCTGGACATCTCTATGCATGACAAACCTACTGCTCAGTTCAGGGGTGTCATTGGCTCTCCATCTATTCTAGTCTTTAATTTTTTTTAAATAGATACCTTTAGTGACTAATATCACATTATTCTTGGCTTTTTGTTGCACAAATAACAAAAAAAGAGAAAGAAATAAAAAAAAAAGAAAGAGAAGGAAGGAAAGGCAAATGGGAAGAAAATGAAGGGAGGGACAAACATGGCACACCTCATCCCAATTTGGGTTTTGGGGGATGTCAATGAGAACCAATGAAGCATTACAACTACACTTCAGGTAATTCTACCCAGCATAGCTTTACATTGCTGCACGTTTCTTGTCTTACACGCGTGTGCATTTCAAGTTACTAGGTAAGAATCCAGTAGCAAAAAAACAGCTAACAGCAATCACATACACTTTTCCGAGAAGGTTGACATCCATTACTACTTTAGTAACATGGCCACAGCTTTCGAAAACACAGCAGCATGAAACAGTTCAAAGGTAGACACGCTGTTTTAATTTGTTCACCTTAAACACAAAACAAAGAAATGCTCGAACAACATAAGGCACTTAAGACAGAAACTCCTTCTCCAGGTGATGCACAGACGGTTGGCTAGCTCGGCTCTTCATCCTGCACAAAGGCACCGTGCCGTCCCTGCTCTGGCCTTCGGCGTCAGCGTCCAGGAGGGAAGGCACGTGGGGTGTAGTTCTGTCCCGGGCCCCGGGGGGACCAGCGCTGGTGGGTCCCGGACCCTGCCCGGCAGAGTGCGCCTGCGTGGCGGGCTGCGACTCCGTGCGGCTTCGGAAGGACGCAAGGCGAGGCGGGGGCACGGGGGTGCCGGCTCTTTGTTTTTCAGGTGGGGCCTCTCTTGGCCGGTCACCGTGAGGACCAGCGGAGCACCGGGGCATCCCCAGAGCCCGCTCCGGGGGCAGGTCCGAGGCTCTGGGGGCTGAGCTGAGAGTTGCACCAGCTGCTCGAGAAAGCAAAGACGGTGTGCAATTAGACCGTGACTTCTAAGCCCGTCAACATCCAGACAAGCAACTAGGAGACCGGATCAATTAAGTAGTCACTTTCAAGTGAGCTTCAACAAAACACCCTCAACACACACCTTTTAAAACTATTGGGATACGGTGTTTGTTTGTTTATGAAGAAGTAACTGCAAGGTTGGAAAGAGTGTTTCCGCCAGGGAAACTAGAACCATAAACACAGCCGCATCGCCTTCATGGTGCTTGGGCCAATGATCGTTGTAACTGTTTTAGAAACGGGGGGTTTCCAGATGGATTAGATGAGAATAAAGGTTTTTTTGTTTTGTTTTCTTTTTAAATGAAGGGCACATGATGAAACTTCAGATTTTTCAGATTATGATCTGAAAAAATGGATGGCAGCAAGAAAGCAGTTAGATTTTAGATTTTATATGTTGCCCCTTCTTTCTTGTCCTGAAGACCAGATTCATCACCACTCTAGCAAATAATTATTGGCTTATAAGGAAGAGAAAAAGAATGGTTTCTCATGGGATTACTGTCCTAGGATTTCTCCTTGTTCAGTCATCAGTTACTAATAGTCTACTGTATTACAAAAGAGTAATACATTTATCTAAAGACAATCGACAATAAACTGAAAAAAAAATCACTTCTGGGTAGGGCGCTGAAAGAGCAGAGGAAAAGAAAGAGAATGGGAACAGTTTCAGTTTTAATATACTTTACAACTAACCATATAGATAACACTGTACAACCTAAAAAGCATTTTTCATATACATGACCTCATTTAATACTCATGATATATATTTGTAATTATCTTTATATACAAAAGAAATAATAGTCAACCCCTGCACAGCGTGCCATTTGACTCTTCCCCCTGCTAAATCTCCACGTAAGCTGAGCAATGATGGCGGGTGACGCAGAAGACCGCCTATCAGAGGGGAGGCTAGGTGACCAGTTTCAGCTCCAGCTCTCCCAACTAATCATTGGTTCAGATGTGGGCAAATGGCCTGTCCTCTCTACTGTGAGGGGCTTGGGGCAGTTATCCCCCACCTGCTCGTTCTGTTTCAGTTTGCTATTATATACTGACGTTGCTGAGATCAAATTATGCTTTTCCTGGAATTCAAATAATAAAGTCAAATAAAAGAGCAGGGTAAAATTCAAGGAGCTGTATTAACTGTGCAAACAAGCTTGTAAATGTAATCACTTGGAAAAGATACAAGCAGATATCCACACAACTTTACATTCTAATCTCTATAGTGGTGATTTGTACTTTGATCCAACTAATGCAACCTACTTGGGGTCTGAAAAGCATTTCCATCGGACAGGGTTCGTCTGTGATGTGATGCTCGTTCTTTCGAAGAAGCATAATAAGGCACATTCCCCCACGTTTGCTCTAGGAAAGGAGGAGACAGGTTTTTCCATCGACTATGATCAGTCTCAAGTCTCGGCATAGAGGTTGGCTCAAGACTACATCCTCCGATGGCAACGCAAAAATCTGGAGTGGGCATCTCGGGGTCCGAAGCGATGTGTGAGCTGCCCTCGGACAACTCTTCACTGTCGGTCTGTAGCAAGCACTTTGTGGAAAGAGAGGGCATGGACAGAAGGCTCATGGCGCTTGGTGGAGGGAGTAAGGGTGGGCTGCTGGCCCTCTCGCCCGTAGACAGTGGCCTTGTGGAAGGACTAGCCCCACCTCGGGATTTGGGAGCCCACTGGAAGATTCCCTCACGTTTCTTCTTTTCTTCTTTGGGCAACAGTTCTTCGGCAGCCTGTGCTTTATTGAGCTCTCTGATATCCAGCCCCAGAGCGACTGATGCCAGCAACATGGTGCAGCCATACAGAGCGGACTCTGTCTTCTTCCTCTGGGGGGATCTGCTCTGATTATTTGTAGGGGTCACCTGAGGCGTGCCGGCAGCAGGGCTCAAAGACGGTCCCTCCTCCCAGCTTCCAGGTTCCACTGGATTCTCTCTCTGGCCATCTTTCCAAAGAGGTAGATCAACGTAGGCTTGACTAGGTGATTTTATTTGCTTTGGTTTTCTGTGTTCTGATCCATCAGGGGAAAGTCTTGGCTCTTCCGAAGCACCTAAACAAAGATAATAAATACACATGTTAAGTATAATTTACAGGAAAAATCATTAAAACTGTACAATAAAATAAGGCTAAAATCTAATACATATTCTAAGTCAAAGCACATGGAGTCCTTTTCAGTTCAGCAAACCGTTCATCCAGAAATACCCGAAGGAAAGGAGGCCTAGGGCACAGAACTCAAGGTTCCCTACAGAGGAACCAGCAAGCACATCATCTGCTGTTCCCTATCCTTCAGGAAATCGTTCTTCACTGGCATGGGCAATACAATTATTATAGGAAAAAGTCATCAAGATACAGAAATGCACACACATCCACACAGGCCCTGTAATGTGTCAGACAAAACGTGCCCTTTGTCTCCTCTCAGTGTGTCGGGCCCGGTTATCTGTAGCTCGCCTGTGTGTACAAGAACCGACAGACCCCAGGTCAGTGGTTCTCAAAGTGTGCCGCCTGGGCCCGAGCACCTGCATCACCCGGAAACTTGTAGAAATGTGAATTCCTGACCCACTCCCGACTATGGAATCAGAAATTCTAGGGCTGCAGCCCAGGGGTCTGTGTTTTAATAAGCCTTTATTCAAGTTTGGGAGCCACTGTCATAGAGGACGGTTCTCCAAAGAGGTCCCAAAGGGTAACAAATTAGATCAGCTGAAGAACAAGAGGCCTTTGTTATCACAGAGGTGCTTAGCAGTGAATGAACAAAAACAACAAACTCTTTAATCCATGTTCGAAGTAATCCACGATAGAGCCTCCAGTGATTTCTCCAGTATTATGTCCTATTACACCTGCAGTGTGCTCTAGAATGCAGACAAGCCAAGACACCGGCTTCGCCCCCAACAAGCTGGTGGTGCTCTCCCCGTCATTGCTGTGCTTCGGGGTGCCCTCTTCTTCCTTGTCTGGCCTCCTTTCACCCTCTCACACTCACCCCAAGCTCCCTTTTCCCCCAGAAAGCCCTCTCTCAAAGTACCACCTGATGCTAACGCTGCCTAAGGTGGCCCATCCCCCCCACACAATCTCAGCTTCCTCTGAAGCCCCCCCCACCCTTGCATCTTTCTGTTTTTGTACTTTTAGATCACAATCCAGATGTGCATGCCTGCAGATGGTAGGCTTCTGACCACCTGTTTGTCTTTTTAAATTTGGAATAGTACTTTCATCACGTAGGCACGAAATGCATTTGGGTGAAATGAATATGTATTACCCATGTGCCCAGGACACATGACAGGTAACAAATTATCAACCCATCATTTAAAAAACAAGAGTGGGGGATGCTATCAACAAGTGAAATTCACTGGCTTAAAAGTATATTGAGCATTTCCTAATATCCATTGTAACCTTCCCTTCCCTTACCCTTATGTAGGTAAATATCTACATAAGATCAAAATGTATCCTTTTGGGATTCATGTAGGCATTTGACAGATGGTGAGTGTTTGCTGTGTTCCAGGCATTGGGAGTGGTAAATAAAACTAATAAAATCCTTGACATTCCAGTTTGGGAATGAAACAGAACACAAACATTAAGGGTGTCAATGTAGACAAATAAGAATTTCAGATAAGAGCTATGAATAAATAAGACTGGGTCATGAGACACAGGGATGGGGTGGGATGCTGCTTCAGCGTAGGTGGTCAGGGAAAGCTTTTAGGAAGTACTCGGGCTGAGACACAAATGCTTAGCAGGACAGGACCACACAGATGGGCGGTGGGAAGGGACCTGCAGGTGGGACAGACAAGTGTAAACCTTCTCATTAACTCATCACGTGAACTTCAAGAGTTAACTTAATGGAGACTAAGCTGAGTCAGCCAAATATATCCTTGTATTTTCTCCCACTGTCCTTTGGAGGACTTATTAATGGGTCAGAACATTCTAAATAATAATAATAATAAAAGAATTGAGGGAAAAAAGGGTTCTCTGATTAGTCACAAATAATGAAAAATACACTATAGGAAGAACAGTTTTATTATAACTAGTTGTTCTTCCTTAGTCTTCAAACCATATTTGAGAATAAATTGTAACATGTAATAAGAGGAGAACCTCTTACCTTCATAGGCAAGAGTCAGAATACCATCATGAATGTGACAACAAGAAGCATTTAGCACCCGTCTTGCACATACCCAAATGTACTTGTGCAGATATTTATACTGAAACCACATCCTCATGACAATGCAAAAGAGGAAAAGTGAACATGGGTAGTGAGTGATTGGATGCTTGTAAAATTAAGCACGGCACTGATGACAGATTCAAGAAATGGACACCGTGTTCTGCTAAAACATCTTTAATTTGGCCACAGTGTCAAAGGGCTATCATAAATTGTCAAGTTTAAAGACCAATTTTCTTTTCTTTGGTGATGACAATCCTTGAGGTTTTTCAACATGTCTCTGCAACCTTTTAATATCTGAATATTGAATAGACATACTAAATATTAAAAATAATTATGATTCATCTAAATTAAAGAGATTCCAATGTAATTCTAAGTGGTGGTTTTCCACAGAGAGCTGCTTGACAAAATTTCGTCCTCTTAAGAGGTGGCAAGGCAGCCAGGAGACCACCCCGAAATCTCAGGAGAATTTCAGGATGTCTATGTTTTCATAGTTGCTATCTCCTATACTACATTAACTTGATTCTACAGAATTAATTATGATACTAATTTTTCTGGTAGAGAATAGGAGTTACAAATTCCCAACGAATAATGTGGAGCCTAATTACTTTCCGTCATAAAGACTTACAGGACAGCAAGTAAGTTTTGAGCTTAAGAAAAGGTATAAGCAATGCTACCCTATGCTACTTGAAGGACCACATGAAACTATTAAAACAAAGCCTCTAGAACGCTCAGATACTAAGTCTAACTCAAACAAATTCTACTTCCTGAAGCACATTTACCTGGCTGGTCCACAAATAATGAAGCCAATGGCATGGTTTTCGGATTCTTTATTAAGAGAGTTGACCAAGGACTGTTACCATCTGAGAGAGGTCTTATTCTAAAAGAGAAAAACGTTTATTTTGATGGAACCACGTGACACACAAACTAGGTTTTCACAGATAAATGCCAACAACATTTTTAAGTAGGAAACGGACAACATTTGTATTGTTCTGAAGGGCTAACAAAGTACAAATTTAAAACCTTGAAATGAGACAGGAAATATATCAAAGTTTTTTAACTGCTTAACTACATAATAACAATTTAGGAGGATAAACTCACCCTAGAAATGAAATTAATATTCAGATATCTCTGTACCATTCCAATCGCTTTGTAAAAGTGAAGTCTGGCCAATGTGGAAATTCACTGCTACCCATCACAGTCTACGCTGAAGAGCCCCCAGATATCACACACTTACCTTTCTTTGCTATCACTTCTTTCTTTCATTTGAATTGAATTGGGTCCCCAGGTACAACCTTTTTTCTTGAAATTCTTTTTCACATCTTCAAATTCTTCTTGTCGGCAGACCGTGTTCCGTCCCCAGGTTTTATTACTTTCGTCTGAAGTCACTAGGCAGAGAGCATCACTCATTAACCCATTACAAAAGACCTGAAGTTAGATGAATCAAATCTGTCGTACAACTACCTCACTCGAGATACGTCAACAATGAAGAAACGTGAAGGTGCAGAAATGATTTCTTTCTCGCCCTACCGAGGGCAAATTTCTTCCTCTCGTCATTAAATTAGCCAAAGAGTGGAATGAGTTAAGAGAAAAGATAAACTGAACCTAAGGAACAAAAGTCTATTTTTACATTGCAATTTAATCGGATTTTTCATTAGTCGTCACAAATTTTGCTCAGTCATCACCACAGTTTGGCTACAGTTGCTTTTTAAAACCTCAGTTTAACAGTTGCCCCTCCCTCCTTGCTTTTTCTCCTGGCCTCACAGGGAGTTCTGTAGCCACATTTAACATCCACATTTTGCTGACACACTTCTACGCTATCCTTCTAGCCTTGAAGTGCGCTTGCACTTGGGCCTGCAATGGATTTGGACATCACTGGGGAAAGTGGCTATTGTTACTATACACTTAGAAAACCAATCCCATGAGTAGATGGTCCAAAGCACAATGTAAAACATCATGACATATCTACAGAGGGTAATACTCTATGGCCTTAAGAGATGAGGTTCAGATAAAATCAGTATCAAATGTCTATATTACATATATTACATAGACCCCATTTTATTATGCCTGCATGTGTCTAAACATAGGTATCAAACTTTTATTAAAGTGTTGACCTTTGAGGGAGACGTCTGCTTATGGAAAGATGGAAATTTAACTTCTTTATAATCATTTTTTAAAACTGGCCGCATTATGGATGATGCTTGATTTGTGTGTTTCAGTATTTCCACATTTTAAAATATACGTATCTATGTGTACAGAGGTGTTTGTGTGTATGCACGTATATGTGTGTGTGTGACAGTCTAGAATAAGTCGTTCACTCTTCTTATTAAGAGCGTCATCCCCGAGTCAGAGAGGAACACTGGGCATCTGCAGGGCCGTGGGAGCAGTGGGCTGGAATGGACTGCAGGCCGTGGGACCGCCACATGGGACTCTCTCTCACCTACACAAACTGCAGCCTGCGGCCCCTGCGTTAGCAACAATCTTAGAGCTTTAGTTCCCTCATCTTCTTCTTCCCTGTCTTCATTTGCTCTTCTGTTGTCTCCTCTGTTTGGACATTTACCAAACATTTACTGTCCTAAGAGGCTGGAAAGGGTATGCTGAAGAGTCCACGCTCTTGGAGACTCTTTGAATCCAGGGTCATGGCTTCGGAGCTCCTGAGTTAGGTCAAGTTTCATAACCTCTCTGTGCCTTATTGGGGGATCACGGTAGTAGCTACTTCATGAGGTTATTTTGAGAATTACATGGATTAACAGATGGAAAGAGCTTAGAATGGTGCGGAGCACAGCAAGCGCTGAGCGGATGGGAACTTATCCCAGCTGGGCTGGGGCTGGGTCGCAAGGTCTCTGCCGGTATGGAGCTCCTGGGTTTGCTATTTCTGCCTCCACAAAACCATCACAGACTAGTCATCACTACATTTGGCTCGCAGAACATTCTTGGTTTTTGTCTGTTATGCAGATTGGTAAGTAGGACAGGGTGGAAGGAGGGAGGGTTGCTGACATCTTCAGCTTGTATCACTCATCTCTTTGGAAAAATACGAGCTCTAAGTCAACCATCGATTGTAATACTCGGTTATTGAAAAACACGCCAAGGCTGTACCACGGCTACAGGTTCCTGGAGTAACAGGACTCTGTGGGATGGGCTTTTCCACCCTTTGATTCTATTTGACAACACAGAAAAGGTGTGTTTTACCCTTGCTTTAAGACACACCCTGAAACTTGAATTCTCAGAGGATTAGTAAAAATTTTTTCTTATTCCCAAAGAGAAGTGCATCCTACATATGGTATCATGTAATAATACCAACCATTAGAGAAAGCCAGAGGAAGTTACAGTAAGAAAAAAATACTAAGAAAATATTTTGTGCAAATATCAGATGTCTTTGGCAGACAGTGGTTCTTTGCATGATGGTGACATACTCATATTTTTATCCAAAGTCAAGCTTATATTGTATTTTTATTTTGGTATTTACTCTTTTAGTCTTTAAACAATTTGGGGGTAATCTCTTTTGCTCAATTTCACTGAAATGATTCTCATCTCTCTCAATACATATAATTATTCTCTCCTTCAGGTTCAGAGGTTTTGGGTTTTTTTTTTTACAATGCTTTTACAATAAATTTTTCTATGTTTACTCACATTTCCCCATCTTTGATCCAGAGGAAATGTGCCCAACAACATCTACAAGTCATAGTACAAGGAAGTCCATTCCTCTGAATCAGACGTGTCTACTGATGCACCTGATCCACCCGAAAGGCAAAATCCTCATGATGAATGTATGCTAACGCTACAAAAGGCAGACCACAGTGAGAGACTTAAAGGCCATAATGAGCTTCAGGGTAAGAATAATAATAAAAATAATGATCAAAACAACTACCAACACACACAGAGCTCTTACCATGTGTATACACTTGACCCTTTTAAACTACTATGGTCCCCAGTCTACAGAAACAGAATCTGAAGCATGATGAGGTTAAGAAGGTTGCCCCAAATCATAGTGTAGTAGGGCCAGAGCTGGGATTTGTTCCCAGGCAAAGTGGCTCTGGAGTCTATGCTCTTAATGGGCATGCTCTCCTGAATTGTAGAAACAGGATATCCATGCCAGCTAATGACCAGAAGGGACAGACACGAAGACAAGAGGAGCTGTTGGGAATACCTGGGGTCAGAAACAAGAGGACAATGATTCAGAACAAAGAACGTGAACACAGTTCTGCACACAGAACTGGTCCTGTTTGAAAGATCTGCATTCAAATGCTTTCATCTGTCACTTCCGAGAATGAATGCCGAGCTCGTTGTTGTTTGGGGAGAGTGGGGATGTTCCCTGAGCTGGCTTCACTGCAACCCCACCAGGTGCGAACTTATGTGAAATCCCAAAAGTGTTCAATTTAACTAGTACAAGTCTTGGGCCGAGCCAGGTTTATCCAGGTACTACGACTTCCCCACTTCCATGAGGCTATAATCACAACTGAGGAGCATGAAGACAGGGACTCTCGTTTGTTGTGGGAATGCGAAATGGCACAGCCACTCTGGAAGGCGGTTTGGTGTGTCTTCTAGAACTAAACACACTCACCCTACGAACCAGCAATCACACTCATTGCTACTCATCCAAAGGAGTTGACAACCTACGTTCACACAAAAACCTGCGCATGACTTTACAGCACCTTTATTCATAATTGTCAAAACTAAAACTTGGAAGTGACAAAGATGGCTTTCGGCAGGTGAGTAAATAAAAATAACCTGTGCTCTGTCCAGACAATGGAATGCCACTCACCGAACAGCACTGAACAGAAAAGAGCTACCAAGCCATGAAAAGGCATGAAAGAAACTTCAATGCGCATAGCTAAGTGAGAGAAGCCAATCTGGAAAGACTACATGCTGAAGGATTCCAACAGTATGACATTCTGAAAAAGGCAAAACTATAGACAGTGAAAGGATCAGTGGCTGCCAGGCGCTGAGGGTGGAGGGGTGAACGGGTGGAGCACAGAGGATTTTCAGGGCAGTGAAAATACCCTGTATGGTATTATAATGGCGCATACATGTCATTGTGCACTTGTCCAAGCCCAGGATGCATAACACCAAGCGTGAACTCCAATGTACACTAAAGACTGGGTGATACTGCCGACCTGTCAGTGCACCTTCACTGACTGTAACAAAGCAGACACTGTAGTCATGGTGGGGGAAGCTCTGTGCGTGTGTGCGTGTGTGTGTGTGTGCGTGTGTGTGTGTGTGCGTGTGTGTGTGTGTGTGTGGTGGGTGGGTAGGGAAATCTCTGCACCTTCCTCTCAATTTTGCTGTGAACCTAAAATTGCTCTAAAAAAGTCAAGTCTGAAGAAAAAAAAAAGAATATGAAAACATGGAAGAGAATAGAGAAACAGCTGGGCAAAAACAGAAGAATCATGACTTCTTGTTCCCTTGTCCTTTCAACTGAGCTACGACGTAAGCGTAGCTATCCTTTTTGTTCCTTTAATTAAGCCCTTACTCTGTCTAGGCAAAGGCAACGTATGGCTTTGTAAGGAATGCTTTTTCAGAAAGATATACTAGTTTTGATAAAATGATGGCCCCTTAAGCTTATTCAGGTCATTATACATTTATTTAGATTATTTCTCTTTCACTGTGAGGAGACTAGTACACTGGGATCCTGGGAGCTTTAAAAAAAACAAATCTCTGCTGGTGTCAAGGTTTTTATTACAAAAAAACCCAAAAACCAAACAAACAAACAAAAAAAGAAATTGACTGTAGGCCTGATTAGGGAAAATATTGTTCTGAATTTTTTTTTCTCCAAATAACTATAGTAAGTAGCAAAGCAAAGAATTAAGTTTGGTGAAGAAAGGAGAAGATGCAAGTCAATTATTTAATAGGGTAACATAGGCTGATTACCACATTACTTGCATATACACATATAAAACACATTTTTGTTTTGCTTTGCCTACTTTTTGGACTCACTTTTGATAAAAGTCAATAGTTTTATTTAATTCCACTAAACTTTGAGTCAGGGTCTAACTGAAAACTCTCACAATGCAAAGGTACTAGGCAAATTAGCTATATGGTATATGGTATATTACCATATATGGTAAAGCTATATGGTATAGCTATATGGTATATTACCATCAGCTTCATTCATCTGCACAACTGAGTCAGGGTGCACTCCGACCATGGAGTTTTTTTTTTTTTTTTCCACCAGTCTGAACACTCTTTCTAAAATCAAAATACTAGGGTGGCTGGGTGGCTCAGTCCTTAAGCATCTGCCTTCGGCTCAGGTCATGATCCCAGGGTCCTGGGATCGAGCCCCGGATTGGGCTCCCTGCTTGGTGGGGACCCTGCTTCTCCCTCTCCCACTCCCCCTGCTTGTATTCCCTCTCTCGCTGTGTCTCTCTCTGTCGAATAAACAAATAAAATCTTAAAAAAAAAAAAAAAATCAAAATACTACATGGTATTTTAAAGTATTAGGTCGGCCAGTACAGACCAAATGAAAGTTAAATCTCAAAAAGCAAATATTTTTTCTTTATAAAACAAGGAAAGAAATGGAAGTAATCTTGAATTCCTGATTTCACTTTTCAAAATATTCATAAATATGCTACTGATGTAATTAGGTTATGCTAATTTTGCTTACAAGTATTTAACAAAATGTCTCAAGATATGGTATTCCACTTTCTACTCTGTGGCCTGGTCAGATCACCAATTGCATAGAATCTAAAAACCATTATTGTGAAAATAAGAAAATAATTCTGCACAGCAAAGGAAACCATCAATAAAATGAAAAGGCAGTCCATGGAATGGAAGAAAATATTTGCAAATCACATAACTGATAAGGGGTTAATATCCAAAATGTATAAAGAACTCATATACCTCAATAACAAAAAGCAAATAATCCAACTAAAAATGGGCAGATCTGAATAGACATTTTTTCCAAAGAAGACATACAGATGGCCAACAGACACATGAAATAAAGCTCAACATCACTCATCATCAGGAAAATGCAAATCAAAACCACAGTGAGGTATCACCTCACACCTGTTAGACTGGCTAGTATCAAAAAGACAAGAAATAGTAAGTGTTGGTGAGGGTGTGGAGAAAAGAGACCCTTGTGCACTGTTGGTGGGAATGTCAACTCATGCAGCCACTGTGGAACACGGTATGGAGGTGCCTCAAAAAATTAAAAACAGAACTACCAAATTGTGACCAAGATGGTGACGTAGGGTATACCTGACTTTGTTACTCCTCACAAGAACATCAAACAACTATTTGAGAATAAGACACCACTGAGAGGATCCTCGGACACAAGGGTGAGGCTACAGCACTCCCCTTACACCTCAGAGACCAGAACAGACTGCATCATAAGGACAAGGGAAGCAGCTACACATGCAGTGTGCTGCCCCTCCCCCAGGCCAATGCAGCACCACAAAGAGAGGTCTCCCCTGACCTTCCAGTTCTTCCAGTGGACAAAGAGAACCCAGAGGGGATGAGTACCCTCCCATAATTGTAGGTCACTTTTGCAGGAGCCACTATTCTGATCTTGTACCAGGGGGAGTATAGGGGGTGTCTGTGGGGCTCAACCACTAGGAATCTGTGGAGATGGGGAGAGAGGCTTGCAACAACCAGCACATGGATCTTGGCAGAGGGAGTTCATACTAGCAGTGCCCAAACAGTCATCTCAACCATCAGCTTCATTCATCTGCACAACTGAGTCAGGGTGCACTCTGACCATGGAGTTCTGTGGTGTGCAGATCTGCCTGATTCAGATTCTCAAACAAGGAGTTTTGTCAGCCTTAGGGCCCAGCTTGCCCACACCCAGGGAAGGATCTGGATCATAGCCCCATTCAGTGAAAAGAGTGTCTTCCAGTCCCCTAGACCAGAAGGACTGGAAAGAACTCCTGGAAGCTGTGTAGCCAAGCAGAACTTGAGCCAAGAGGCAGGAGAGCAGAGCTGATACTTTGCAGAGCAAAGCCAGTGGCCCCGTTCAGTCAGGCAACTTAGGGTGTGGGTCATCTTGAGGTAAGACAACAAACAAAGGGCTTTACTAGCTTTAGAGCTGCTTCTCCTGCTGCACCCAGGCAGGGAATCTAATCCATTGTCCTGCTCATCACTGAATACAGCCTTCAGCCAGTCCAACCAGACCACAGAAAGCTTCATAGCCCACTCAACAGGCCTATGTGACCATATGTTAGGCAAGAAAACAAGTCTTAGTAAATACAAGAAGATTGAAATTCTACCAAGTATCTTCTCTGACCACATGGCATGAAATTAGAAATCAGTAACAAAAGAAAAACTGGAAAATTCATGAACATATGAAAATTAAACAACACTCTCCTGAACAACCAATGGATCAAAAAATAAATTAAAGGGGGGAAAAAAGTTTCTTGAGACAAACAAAAATGAAACAAAACATACCAGAACTTATGCGATGCAGCTGAAGTAGTTCTAAGAGGGAAGTTCATAGCAATAAATGTCTACATTAAGGAAGAAAGATCCTAAATAAACAACCTAACTCTACACTGTAAAGAACTAGAGAAAAAAACAAATGAGCCAAAAGTTAGCAGAAGAAAGGAAATAGTGAAGATCAGAGCAGAAATAAATGAAATAGAGAAAAAAATGGAAAAGATTACCCACACTAAGAGCTGGTTCTTTGAAAAGACAAAATCGACAAATCTTTAGCTAAACTAACCAACAGAAAAAGACAAAGAATCCAAATCAACAAATTATAAATGAAAAAGGAGACATTACAACTGATACCACAGAAATTCAAAGGATCATAAAAGGCTACCAGGAGCAACTCTGTGCCAACATAGTGGACACCCTAGAAGAAATGGAAACATTCACAGAAACATAACTTGCCAAGACTGAATCAGGAAGATTTTGAAAATCTGAATAGACCAATTATTAGTAAGAAGATTGAATTAGTAATCAAAAATCTCCCAATAAGAAAAGCCCAGGACCAGTTGGCTTTACTTGTGGATTTTACCAAACATTTAAAGGAAAATTAACATTAATCCCTCCTCTCAAATTCTTCCCAAAAATCCAAGAGGATGGATCACTCCCAAACCCATTTTATAAGGTAATCATTACCCTGATACCAAAACCAGAAAAGGACATTACTAGAAAAGAAAACTATGGGCCAATATCCCTGATGAACATAGATGTAAAAATTCTGAATAAAATACTAGCAAACAATATTCAGCAGCACATTAAAAGGATCATTCACCATGATCAAGTGGGATTTATCCCTGGGTGCAAGGATGGTTCAACATATGCAAATCAATCAATGTGATATATCACATTAATAGAATGAAAGAAAAGAATCATATAGTCATCTCATAGACATAGAAAAAGCATTTGACAAAATTCAATATCCATTCATGCTAAAAACTCTTGACAAATTAGGCACAGAATGAATATATCTCAACATAATAAAGACCATGTACGATGAGCCCACAGCTAACATCATCTATATGCTGAAAGGTTGAATGCTTTTCCTCTAAGATCAGGAACAAGGGTGTCCACTCTCACCACTCCTATTCAACAGAGAAATGAAATATCTCTATTCTGAAAACTGTAAGATACTGATGAAAGAAATCAGAGAAAACACAAATAAATGGAAATGTATCCTGTGTTCATGGATTGGAAGAAGTAATATTGTTAAAATGTCAGTACTACCCAAAGCCACCTATAGACTCAGTGCAATCCTATCAAGATTCCAGTGGCCTTTTTTACAGGAGTAGAAAAACCCCTCCTAAAATTTATATGGAATCACAGAAGACCATAAATAGCCAAAGAAATCTTGAGAAAGAAGAACAAAGCAAGAGGTATCATACTCCCTGATTTTAAGCAATGCTATAAAGTCATCAAAATAGTACGGTACTGGCATAAAAACAGACAAATAGACCAACAAACAGAACAGAGAGCCCAGATGTAAACTCAACCATATATGGTCAACTAATATTTGACCAGGATGCCAAGAATACTCAATGTAGAAAAGACTCTTCAATATTCACATGTAAAAGAATGAAATTGAATCCATACATTATACCACTCATAAAAATTAATTCAAAATAGATTAAAGACTTTAATGTAAGACCTGAAACCATGAAACTCCTAGAATATAAGAATAAAGCTTCTTGACAGGGGTCTTGGTAATGATTTTTTGGATATGACACCAAAAGCACAAGCAACAAAATAAAAAATAAGTTAGTGGACTATATCAAACTAAAAAGTGTCTGTACAGCAAAAGTAACCATCAACAAAGCGGAAAGACCTATGGAATGGGAAAAAAATATTTGCAAACCATATACCTGGTAAGGGCCTAATAACCAAAATATATAAAAAACACATAACTCAAAAAAAAAATCAAGTAACCCAATTAAAAAATAGGCAAAGGTCTTGAACAGACATTTCTCCAAAGAAGACATATGAATGACCAACAGGCACATGAAAGATACTCAACATCACTAGTAATTAGGAAAATGCAAATCAAAACCACAATGAGATATCACCCTACACTTTTTAGAAGGCCACCCTCAAGAGGACATGAGATAACAAATACTGGAGGGGATCTGGAGAAAAGGGAACCCTTGTGCACTGCTGGCGTGATTGCAAATTGGTGCAGCCACTGTGGAAAACAGTATGGAGGAGACTCAAAAATTAAAAACAGAGCTACCACATGATCTAGCAATTCCACTTCTAGGAATATATCCAAAGGAAATGGAAACACTAACTTGAAAAGATATCTGTACCCCCATGTTCATAGCAGCATTATTTACAATAGCCTAAACATGGAAACAACCCAAGTGTCCATCAATGGATGAATGGATAAAGAAGATGTGGTATATATATACAATGGAATGTTGCTCAACCATAAAAAAGAATGAGAGCTTGCCATTGTAACAACATGGATGGACTCAGAGGACATTAATCTAAGTGAAATAAATCAGACAGAAAAAGACAAATACTATATGATCTCACGTATATGTGGAATCTAAAAAAAAGAAAAATGACAAAGACATCAGACTTGTAACCAGAGGTGGAGGGTGGAGGAAGGGGGAATCAGAGGAAGGTGGTCAAAGCTATAAACTTTGAGTTATAAGATAATTAAGTACTAGGGATGTAATGCGCCTGACGACTATAGCCAACACTGCTGTATGATATAAAGAAAAGTTGTTAAGAGAGTAAATCCTAATAGTTCTCATTGCAAGGAGAAAAAATTTTTACCTTTTTCTTTTTTTCTTTTCTTTTTATTGTATCTATATGAGAAGATGGATGTTAGCTGAACCTATTGAGGTAATCAGTTCACAATATATGTAAATCAAACCATCATGCTGTATGCCTTAAACTTATACAGTGATGTATGCCAATTATTCCTCAATAAAACTGGAAAAAAATAGAACTACCATATGACCCAGCAATTCCACTTCTAGGTATTTATTTGAAGACAACAAAAATACTAAGTCTAAAATATATATGCACCCCCATGTTCAGGGCAGCATTATTTAGAATAGCCAAAACATGAAAACAACCTAAGTGTCCATCAACAGATGAATGGATAAAGAAAATGTGGTATAACTATACAATGGGATATTATTCAGCCAGAAAAAAGAATGAAATCTTGCCATTTGCAACAACATGGATGGGCCTTGAGGGCATTTTGCTAAGGGAAATAAGTCGGACAGACAAATACTGTATGATCTTCTTTATATGTGGAATTAGATTTTTTAAAAAAGAGCTCATACATACAAAGAACAAACTGGTGGTTGCCAGAGGCAGGGGGTGGACAAAATGGGTGAGGGTGGTCAAAAGGAACAAACTTCCAGGTATAAAATAAATAAGTCATGGGGATATAATGTATAGCGTGGTGACTATAGTTAATAACACTGTATTGCATATTTGAAAGTTGCCTATCTTAAAAGTTCTCATCATAAGAAAAATAAATTTTGTAACTATGCATGGTGACAGATGTTAACTAGACTTATAGCGGTGATCATTTTGCAATACATTTGACCCTTGAACAACATGGGTTTGAACTGTATGGGTCCACTTATATGTGGATTTTTTCGATAAGTACAGTATGGTCTAGTAAATGTATTTTCTCTTCCTTATGATTTTCTTAATATTTTCTTTTCTGCGGCTTACTTTATTATGAGAATACAGTATATAATACATATAACATGCAAAATATGTGTTCATTGATTGTTTATGTGATCAGTAAGACTTCGAGTCAACAGCAGGCTATTAGCAGTTATGTTTCTGGGGAGTCAAAAGTTATATGCGGATTTTCAACTGCACGGCATGGTGGTGGGGGGTGGTGGTGGTCAGCGGCCCTAACCCCCATGTTGTTTCTGGGTCAACTGTATATACAAATATCAGATAATTACGTTGTATGCCTGGAATTAGTATAATGTTATATGTCAATTATATCTCAATTAAAAAAAGAAGAAAATTAGACTAAGAAATGTAAGACCAAATTTTGTTTTCTGAATAGCTGTGACACCTGTTAATGTCATGTGTTAGTTACAGTGAGCTATAATAACACCTCTGGTTAGATGGAATCCAAGTCAGTTGAGGGCAGAAATCCCCACAGGAGCCCGTGTGCCCGGGGCGAATGCTTACGCTGTATTGCTCGGAGCCGAGGAATCACTGTGGGGCTACTGGGTGGACTTGAGCCGTTGCTGTTCAAACTCTTCCGTTTGTCCAGGTTGGGAGAGGCCTGGACGGTGATTTTATGCTGGAAATCTGTTGGATATGCAAAGAAGTGAGAATTGAGATTTCATGGTTTTAGGCTGTCCATATTCACAGGCTCTCCGTCAGCACAAAGCAATAAGAGGAAAATCTGCCAGAGGGTAAGAAGGAAGCATCTCTGGGTCTGTTTCTTGGTTTCCTTCTTATCTTCCATTCAGGGCTCGAGTCAATAATAATCAGAGTCTATGAGGGCGCCTGGGTGGCTCAGTTGGTTGAGCATCTGCCTTCGGTTCAGGTCGTGATCCCGGGGTCCTGGAATCAAGTCCTTCATCGGGCTCCCTGCTCCGTGGGGAGCCTGCTTCTCCCTCTGCCTGTGCATCTCTCTCTCTCTGTCTCTCATGAATAAATAAAATCTTTAAAAAAAATAATCAGAGTCTAGGATATGTTAGGTACAGTCAGACACATGGTCACAGACCAATGGGACACTACTGAGTACTTGTAGAACCTAACCATCTTCTAGGAAGAAAAGTTACTTTCGTGTAGTCTAACATTGTGGAAAACAAATTTGAAAGAGGAGACACCTTGGATTTCAATGAGTCCTGGTTCTGTCATGAACAAAGTATGGACCTCAAACCATAAGGAACCCTCTGAGCTTGTCTCCTCAACTGTTGGACAGAAAAAATGAATACTGCACAGCGTTGCTGTGGTGATTAAAACAGAAAATGCAGGTTACAGGGGGTTTGGGACATGCTATCCCCCAAAACACCTCCCTTAACCTATCACATTTCTTCACGACTGTCCACTCTTCATCAAACCTAGTAGAAAAATACTCCGGTCTGTTTCTTTAGGTCTTCATTTCCTTATGAAGTCTCCCCTGTCATATCAAACTTATGTTAAATAATTTTTATGCTTTTTTTCCCCCCGTTAATCCATCTTTGACAGTCTGATTTTCAGACCCAGCCAGGGACCCTAAGAGGGTCCAGGAAAACTCCCCCAACCCTGCCCCAGTTAAAAGCATTCTGTAGTCCTGTGACCTAACGGTAAGATGGGCAGCTGTTGTGGAAGTGAATGCCAACAACTAGGAATATATGGAAGGAGGAGTTAATATTACCAGAGGGAAGAAGAGAGTGCCTGGGAAAACTCCGTCAACTGTTGGAAAAGTTATCAAAACCTCAGGCACAGGTAAAAGAAATTACTGGGTGTTCTTTCAGTGCACTGCTCAGCTTAACCTTTGATTTTCTAGTGGCTGTTTTTACAACTTGGTAGGGGGCAGAGGGTAACTTGTAGATTCTGTCTGGTAATGATGCAAACAATTTCCGTCTGGTGTGAAAGACAATCACAAAGGTTATGGTTTATGGCCACACTGGGCCCTAACCAGGCTTGTATTTAACCTAGCAATCTAACCCTAACATTCCCTTATTAACTTGCCCACAAATACTTAGCTCCTCAAATTCTCATTGAAACCAGTTTTAACTGATTGTCCTAATTATTAGTGAGTTGGATAAAAATCTTTGACATGCGTTCATTTCATACTTGCAAGCAAGCTATAATTTTCCTTTTTGAAAATTATACTTTACACTGTAAAGAACTTTAAAGAACCAGCTGGTATTTGAAATGAGGAGGAGTTGTAATTCGGTAAGCAAGACATCTCTCCAATCATTCATGCTGGACATCCAAAAATGTTTAATATTGTCTTCTTCTCCCTGACCCTCCATACCCACACAAACACAAAATACGTTGCCAATTCTGTGCTACAGATTCATCTGAGAGTTATAGTTGAGAAACTTATACTCTAGCTTCTGGAAGTAGTAAACTCCACATGTGAATCCCAGCTTAGCACTTACCAGCCACATGAATTTTCAGGAGGCACCTCAGTATCTCCATGTACAAAAGTGGGAAATAAATCACGATTCCTACTCTGTAGGGCAGCGCTGAACAATTAACTATAAAGAAGTACAGGGAATACTCAGCTCAGGGCTCAGGACAGACTCTGTGCTGGATGCATGTTAGCGATTTCTTTTTGTTCTCTGCACTGCCACCCCCATTCCATGAGCTGCCCTAGTTCCTCTTTTGATCTTCCTGCCTCTGCACTGGGCCCCTCAGGTCTAGCTCACAGCAGCCAGATGCATTTTAAAAATGTATGCCACCCCATGTCACTCCCCTGCTGACAAGTCTTCAAAGGCTCTGCCTTACTTCTTAGGTTACAGAGTTCAAAACCGTCATACACTCTGTAAGCCCCTCAAGTTCGAGTCTGGTTCTTCGTGCCTCCTGCTTCATCCTGCCCTGTTCTCCTGTCACTTGCTATGGTCTGAACCTGGGGTCAGCAAACTTCTACCGTAAAGTGCCACAGAGGAAATATTCTAGGCACCGTGGGCCATGCGGCCTCTGTCACAGCTACTCAAATCTGCCGATGTAGCGAGAAATCAATCGTTCCCAATACATAAATGCGTTCCAATCCAACCTTATTTATGGAAATGGCAATTTAAATTTCATATCATGTTCACATGCCATGACATATTGTTCTTCTTTTATTTATTTATTTATTTATTTGACAGAGAGAGAGAGAGACACAGCGAGAGAGGGAACACAAGCAGGGGGAGTGGGAGAGGGAGAAGCAGGCTTCCCGCGGAGCAGGGAGCCCGATGCGGGGCTCGATCCCAGGACCCTGGGATCATGACCTGAGACGAAGGCAGACGCTTAATGACTGGGCCACCCAGGCACCCCACATATCATTCTTCTTATTCTTTTCAAGTGTTTAAAAGTGCACGAACCTTTGTGTGGACTGCACAGAATGGGTCGGAGGCTGGACTTGCCGACCCCCCACAAACCACAGCAGTCTTTTTCAATTCCTGGGAAGGACCAAGCCTTCTACGTTCTCCTTAGAGCAGGTGATACCTCTCTGCTAATCAGTCATGTGACCCTGCCCTCATAGTAGTTAATCATCTTAGCAAGTAAATAAGTATTTAATTATTAGCTTAGGGCTCACTCCCCTGCCCCCAGGACAACGTCAGCTCTGTTGGAGCAGGGGCCAGAAATCTCCGTCCCAGCAACACCCCACTGCGGGCTGGCACAGCACCTCACCCAGAAAAGGTACTTAGGGAATCTCTGCTGAGTCAGTATTTTCTCTGTTTAAGATTGTAAGTAAAGTAAGGGCAGAGATTGTATTTATTTTCTCGGAATCCCTACTACTTGATCACGGTAAATCCGCAAGTATTTGTTGAATGAGAAGATGGTGTAAGGCTTTGCAGTAGAATCAAACTGGAGCTTACAGTTAACTGCTGAGATATATATAGCAGTGTGTATGGTGATTTGGTGGTTTGGAAGACAAAGCGAGTGGAAATGAAGGACCAGATAGGAGGCTTCTTCCATCTACCAAGTAAGAAAAATGGAAGATCTGACCAGGCAGTGCAGTTTAAGTGAAGAATGGGTGCAAGAAAACAGTTTAGCAGGACATGGGAATGGAGTGGATTGGGAGGGAGGGGAAAGAGTAAGAGAAAGAAATACCCTTACCCATCGATACAAAAGAGTTTACTTTAGATTGAAGTGCTTTGTCAAAGTTCAACTAGCCCATGACATGTCATAACACTCTGGGAGCAAATTCTCCGAGACACTCCAGCCCAGGGCAGAAGGCGGGTGTGCTCTTGCTGCCCTCAGAACTAGAACACAGAGCCAACCCATAGCATGTGAACCATAAACCAAGTGGAACAGATGATGGCCAGGTAACCAGCATAGAACATTTGTGAGGCCAAGGAAGAGTAGCAAAGATACAAAACTGGATTTCAACAATTCCTACTTCTAAAAAAGTCTAATTTCTCTCCCTCAAAAAAAGGGCACTCTTTATGTTTTCAAACATAGAGAAAATATTTCTTATTATAAATATCCTTGTCCCTCTAAAGTGGGGAAAGGTTGACTCTGTCCCAGTTATATGCTTATGAAACTGGCTGGCGTTATTTTTCTTTGTACTTGAGAGAATAATTTTCTCATGGCAGATTATCGTGAGGTCCACAGGCTTTTGGGTAAAACCTACACTAGTATTTTTATTGGCAAGGTTTCATGATAGTCTCAGAGGGAATAATCATTTTGACCCTGAAAGTAGTTGTATTTGCATGTACATACACCCACTCTCACATTCGCACACATGAGGGGGATGATTGTGGCAGACTTTCGGCATTTCTGAAGTGGTTGAAATTGGAATGCCATTGCTTTAGAAACATTTTGAAGGTTCAAAACCTCTTTGCCTTGTTTTATATGTTCTAAAAATACAACTTTGGTTTAAGATAAACAAAATGCAGAGCACGCGATGGAAAGTGGTCACAATAGAAAAAGATCTACCATGATCACTTTTTCTTCCTGCAAATTCCAAGAATTCATAAAATATAATTTAAAAACTCTTGTCTTAGATTATGTTGCCTCCTTTTGTAAGCATCTATCCTTATTTGGTTAGGTCCCCATGAAGGATTGCCAGTGGGAAGAACTACATTTGAGTTTTCTAGCAGTAAGTCATCATAGCTATAACTAGCCATAAGATTAAAAGTCATCTTCAGTGATTCTGAAGGACAAAATTATGATAATTATTTGCACTTAATAACAAGGTTTTGAAAGAGGTACAGGCACAGATACTAAAAGCCAGTTTGTAGGAGTCTCAAATATGTTTCTGAGAAAATCTTTAAGCTAGTTATACATGGAGAAAATTCCTGCAAAAGGGCTTGGAGTAATTTGGTACAATGAAAAGAAAGTATCACTGCCATTCAACCTACTGCCTGTCAGATGTTTCTTCCTTAATAGTTTACCATTAAATAGTACTAACATCTGGTAACTCAAAGAATTTTCTAGGCAGATAGTAACTTTCTTGGACTTAAGGCACAAATAACTGCTTTCCCTTCTATACTAAGCAAAATTCCTGAAGGAGAAAAGTAAGTATTGTTACAGTTGCCATTCTTCTCCTTGCATCTTTGGATATGTATCCTGCTTTGGGACATTGTGCAAGTAAATGTGTGTGTGTGTGTGTGTGTGTGTGTATGGGTGTATATGTGTGTGGGGGGGGAGGGTGAAGAGTTGGGGGATTCTAAAGAGAAACAGTTTCCACAGTGGTAACAGTGTGACAACAATGTAGTGTCACCTTGTGGCCAGAAGAGGTAAATGCCATGCTAAATTACCGCAACTGAATTTCATTCCTTCAAGATGGATTCGGATTATAGCAGATTTTGAGGGGTATGTTTTAAATGGAATCATTTGTTAAGTGCCACAAGGTAAATAAATGTGTAACTAAAATTCTCAGAGAGAGAAGAGCCAAATAGTGCAATCCAGGAATAATATAAATCTAGCAAAAATAGTCAAATGCATTCAGTTTCCTTTGAATGAACACAAGATATTGGCCAAACATGATTTGAGAAGAAAAACAGGAGTGAAAGTGACCTTAGTAATCCTGAGATATGTTCTTTAATCATTTGACCACTGAAGATTAAAGAATCACTGGAATGATTTAATTTTTTCTTCCAAGTTTATTCTCTATCAGTTTCTCATTGGCCACCCCCTCCAAAGTTTCCCAAGGAATCAGGAATATTAATCAGGATAACATAGTCACAACAAACTAGAAGGCTGATATAGCTAAGAACTGGAGAAAATGCACATGGGAGTGCCTCTCTGAATTTTTCTATCATCTACACTTGAAAGCAGAAACCTCATCATAAATAAAATAGTCTATTTTAAATTATGTCTGATATACAAGATAGCACAGTCTGTGGTCCCCCAAGTTACACTTTGGCTAAAAAGCAAACCTGAAGAGAAGAGAACCTGAAAAAGTATCTTTTTTTCCCCTCAGAGAGGTCAAAGGTAAAATGAGTAAGGACCCACAGCCTAGTCTCACTTCAGCAAACTAAATAATCAATAATGTATATGGTATACTGCCACATATCAGCGATTTTCTGATCAACTGAGGGTTTCTGCAATAACCTAGAAAGTCACATTATGTTGCAAGCCTTTGAGTACTTTGTAATAAATAATTTTACAAGACAATTTGTACATACTTTATATATAAAACAAAACTGTTGATACTGTTATTTAAAATCAGTTTTCATGCCATTAACAAACATCTTAGGACAACACTAGCATCCTTAAAGAGACTCTATAATACATATAGAGAGAGGTGGAGAGATAAGGAGAACAGATAAATAGATATTTAATGCACATTCCGTAAAAGTGCAGTCAGCTCTTGTTCTGTCACCATTCTTCCCCAGTATTAGAAGAATCATAAAATACCGGGGCAGGGGAGGGGTATTTGGTTTTTCCTTAAATCAAGTATAACATGTACTGTTAAAGAATTTAATTTCGTGAATGGATCTATGTATGCTATTTTCTATTCTGTTTAGTTTCTTCTAACACATTACAATGTTTAAAACTGTCACAATGTTTTAAAATCCAGGAGGTATAAAAATGAACCAGTAAATCTAGAGAAGCTTTTAAAAATACTTGCATCTCAGATGAAAACTGACAGGTATGTAATTGAAGTACTTGATATATTTTGTTGAAGGTGCAAACAACATCTTCAATGTCCCAAATGAACTCAGTTACCAGATGACATTATAGATCTTTGTGGAATGACAAAATAGCAGTAATTCTGTTGTTCAGGATTTTTTCACCATGCCATGCAATGCTGGTTCAGTGCATTGAACTAAGAAGAAATCCTGCTTTGATTTTAAAAGGAGTAAATCTCTGAATCCCTTTACAGGAAAGCATGCCAAGAGCTAACTTCTCAGCACACCATGTGCTGTAAAGGCACAACTGATGCTTTTTGCACGTGAACATGAGTTAGGTCATTATCTTATGACCATGGACTGAAGCAAGCAAGTGAAGATACTTATTTGCATAATGTTTTATTTTTTTAAAAGATTTTATTTATTTGAGAGAGAGAGAGATCACAAGCAGGGGGGAGAGGCAGAGGGAGAAGCAGGCTTCCCGCTGAGCAGGGAGCCTGATGTGGGGCTCCATCCCAGGATCCTGGGATCGTGACCTGAGCCTAAGGCAAATGCTTAAGGACTGAGCCACCCAGGCGCCCTTCACGTAATGTTTTTAAAATCTCATTCTCCCATCTCTTCCCAGCGCTAAAGAAGCAAAGCCGATTACAGAGGTGACATTCAAAACTCTTACGAAACAGGAGGACGAAAATCATACCTGAAGGTAAACTGATTCGATGGCCATCTTTGAGCTTTAACCGACTTCTCCTGAACTTTCCCTTCCTCTTCTTGACATTGGGCTTCTCCTGGTTTAACTGGAATATCAAAATGTTTAGCTCCCGCTCGAGCACGTCGATCTCCCGCTCGGCGAGCTGCCGCTCCCGCCGCCGGAGCAGCGCCTCCTGGGACTTCTGCTGGAGGGCAGCCCGGGTCAGTTCCTCCTCGCGGGACCGCAGCTCCTGGGGCAGAGAGCACACCTGGCGTCAGCAAGAAGCTGGGTCTCCTGCTCTTCGGCTCAGCCCCGGCCACTCCAGGGCTCCTGGGACCGCACTCCTGGCGGGTAGGATGGTCGGAGCGCAAATCTTTCTAGCACAGCACTGACTTAGACGACAACGAAAGCCTTGCACGGGCTCCAGCAACGCTCTCAGTCTTACGGTCCTCAAAAATTTTTTACACCCGATTTTAACATTTCTCTCTCACCTCTAGCCTTTATAATATAATCATTTGGCACATAAAATGTACATTAACATAGAGCAACAAAGTACAGGTGGGAACAACCCTTTTCCAAATAAAGCCAAAAGTTAAAGCTCGACTAATTAAAGGATAATTATTCTCCTTACAAAAGACTGCAGTTCAGATTTCTTTACTTTCGAAGAACTTCTTTAGGTTCTTTAAGAATTTGCTCAGAGATTGAAACATCATGGTGGAGAGGTTAAAGGAAGAACAAAACTAAGGTGTTCGAGGTTAGCTGAAGGCCCATCAGAAATGAAAATGAGCATCTCTAAAATGAAAAGTCAATGGAAAATGAACTTTTCAAATGAAAATGAACTTTTCAGGACCCCATGGATGAATGCAAAGTATCAGGTTATACACAGATCTCATGTATTAGCTCATAAAATCCTGCTGCCTCAGTGCTTCCTGATTAAAGTCGAACTTCCTCTTGGTTTTGGTTTCAGAATTATTTAACTTGATAGAAAAATCTATGAATTGAAGAATATAGTTAATATAGAGGAATATAGTTAATCCTTGAATAATATGGGGTTAGAAGCACTGACCCCCAGCCCCACCGGGCCATCTAAAATCTATAAATAACTTTTGACTTCCCAAAAACTTAACCACTAATAATAGCCTATTGTTGCCAGGAAGACTTACGGATGACATAGCCGATTAACATGTATTTTGTATGTTATATGTATTAGACAATGTATTCTTACAATAAAGTAAGCTAGAGAAAAGAAAGTGTTATTAATAACAGTGAAGAGAAAATACATTTACAGTACTCTATTTATTGAAAAAAGCCATGTATAAGTGGACCCACACAGTTCAAACCCATGTTGTTCAAGGATCAACTGTACGTTTGTGCCTTTAGGAAAAAAGTATTCAATAGTAAAACCAAGAGCTCTCAGAGTTTTTAAATCACATCTCCATTCTTATTTCATTTGTATAAAATGATCTGTCCTATACCAGAGACATAAATATTCCTTTCAGGGCTGAGCTACTTTCTCTTCTTGATTACCCTGCTACTAAATCAAGCACTCCCACAGAAATCAAGGCATTTGCAAACTTTTATTTACACTGCTCCAGAGAATTTAATCTTAGACCATCCTAATACCAAGATCTTTGTTAGAAACTGTAGATGCCTTCTCAGATGCAGCTTTGGGCTGGGAACTCTGGGAGCTCTGAGCATCGGGCAAACATGTCACACATATATAAGCAGGCCACTTTACACAGCCCACCTCAAGAGTACTGATGCATGAAAGGACACTATAAAATAAAGCTCATGGGAGAAACCAGAGCTGAACCATGGGACTAAAATATCAACTGAAGTCTACTAATCCCTTGGACTTTTTATAGATGGGCTCCAAGAATATTTGGAGGCTATTCATCAGTACAATTATCATAGAGGAAAACATAGAAGACCCTCCTTCCACAAATAAATATAATAATATCAAGAAGAGACTAGGGAGCTCTAAAAAAAACAAAACAAAAAATTAATCAGATCAAACGAATTCTGAATTTATTGTAAATTTACCAAAGTGGGCTGAAATTTGCCTTTGAAACATTCTTTAAATTTATTTTTTCTAAACAAACTTCATAAAATTGCAAAAGCAAAGACTTACTTAAGACCAGTTGATATTCAAGTCACTTCTGGTGATATCTATCAACTGATTCTTATTTATAAGCAGATCAGTATTTTTTTCATTACATTGCCCTAGACAGAAATTACTATTTATTATGTGAAAAGGGAAAAAAAGAAAAAAAAGAAAATGGTACATATTAGAAAAAATTCTGGAATCCATTATTTAACTGATGGCTTTCTCCAACCAGTTTGTCCAAACTGGAGATCTTACAGTCGTGTATCTGGGGACAGAGGATACTTTCCAGTCAACTTCCAATTTCTAACTCATTACTGTCTGCCCTTTTGTTAAGATACTACTTTTCAGTGGTGTTGGTGTCAATCCAATTAGCTATTGTGAAATGAAATGGCATGGGGAACAGATAAGGGCAGCAAATTCAATTAGGCTTTTTTTGTGTTACTACAACAATAATTGAAGAAGAAACCCTGTTTAATTCCAGGTCCCAAGCTAAAATGTGAATTCTCTGGCAATGACTTTATAAATTAAAAAAAAAAAAATCACTTGCCCAAGACTTCATCAGAGAAAGAAAAAAAAAAAAAAGATCAAAAGAAAGCAGCCAAAGTATTCTTCCTTCTGAATTTTAAAACATTCAAAAGTAAATGAAAAAAAAAAAAGGCACCCCTTTGAATACTCTGAAATTATGAAGCACACACAAAAATTCTTTTGGTTGCTGAGATTTCTAAGCAGTAATATTTGTTTAATTGCTTGGCACGGGCCATTCTAATAATGGCAAATCAAGATTCCTGGCAGTAGATGTTAATCATTAATGGTGACATGCCTTCTAATAGTGGTTCAAAACCAGGTGCGTGCACCCAA
Organism: Neomonachus schauinslandi; assembly: GCF_002201575.2. Lineage (NCBI taxonomy): Eukaryota > Metazoa > Chordata > Mammalia > Carnivora > Phocidae > Neomonachus > Neomonachus schauinslandi. Next base: position 83,496,538 of record NC_058408.1, read on the forward strand.
TGCACAAAGACAGACACATGAAGATAAGAAGCCAGGAATTTAGGGAGGAACTGCTATCTGTGGAGGCTGCAGTTTACTGAGTAACGCAGAGCACAGCCAAGTTACTGACCATTAATTCCAAGTCTGACGCCTCCTACCTTAAGCAATCAGTGAACAAGAAAGGGAGATAGTGCACGTACACTGTGCTTTTGACTCTGTCAAAAAAGCGGCAGTTAGAAACCTTTAAGGAAAAATAAAAAGCATTATATATTCCCTTTAATTTTAAGTCAAAGGCTCACAAGATACCACGAATGCTGTATTTTCAAGGGGCACTGTACAAAAAGAATATAAAAAGAAAAAGCAAAGACATCACCAGAGGATAGCTCAAAAATGAATCCAAAGAATAATAAACAAACTACTATAAACCCCCAAAATGGAGAAAGAGCAGACATGATTTCTGAAGGACGCTTTTTGACTTTTATACCACATATATAGTAAGAATTAACTCACTGGATATACTTCTATCCTGCAGTGTCATAATTACCAACAATTTAAAATAAATAAATGAAATAGATAAAAATCATAATTATTAATAATATCACCTCTAAACTATAAATCCTATGATTTATTTTTCCTCAAAGTCCACTCCCATGCCCCAAAATCTTTTTTATTTTTGCTATTAAACATCTAACCTTAGAATTCCTGAGAACAATTTGGGAAAGTGTAAAAAAAAAAAAAAAAAGTCAGTATTTTCCCTATCATATTAAGTCAATGAAAAGTATTAAAGTTTCCAAGAAACGTATTAATAATATCACTGAAAGTAATCCTTCAACTCAATGCAAGATTTAAAAAGTAATCCGGTCGGGTCGTTTTCAAGCATTTTATTGCTCAGAGGAGCCCAGTTTCCTGTCTGGCCCAGGAAATGGTAGCGGCCACTGGAACCCGTTCTGGTTCCAATCAAAATCACCACTCTCTTCGGCACTTGCCAAGCACGGGCACCGCTCTGAGCACTCTGCATACAGCACTCAGCAAGCCTCACAGCACCCCCAGGGAGACAGCAGCCTTTCTGTGACATTTCATGGTGAGGAGGTGGGGGGGGGGGAGCAGTCCTGGGTCAGCAAACAGTAGAGCCCCAATTCCAGCCAGCCGTCTGGCTCTAGTCTTAACCACTTTGCTAGACTGCTATAGATTTTGGCACTCTGCTATAAATGTATATTTAAAAAAGGGAGGGGGGTCTATCAGAGTTTTTAGAATCCCATTTAGATACCCCTTAGTCTGCTCAAATCCCTCGAGGGAAGGAAGCCGAATACAGTCTACCACACTGCTGTCTGCTCTAAGCGTTGGAAAGTCGTTGATTCGGAGACCACGTTTTAATCCCTGGAGCTTTCACCCAAGAAGTGCTACTGCCAAACTCTGAAACAACAGGAAGCATATTTCCTCCCTTCAAGTTCTTCCAGTATTCCAGGGTAGCCCCTGAAAGTACCAGCTCCGTCTGCACCCCTTCTGTTCTTTGCTCAGATTGGATGGATTCCCAGGTCCTTCTCTTGTCTTCCAGATCATCCTCCTTGGGAGGCTCTTTAAAACCTGGTGCCGACAATCAAACCCACCATCTAAGGCTGCATTTGCTTGTTTTATATTGTTAAACTTACAAAATACTGAAAGATCCAAGAAGGGACTGAATTACCTACACATCTACTACTTGAAAAAAAATGACTTTAGCTGTTTACATATTTCTCTCTAGTCTTTATTTTAATCATTTAAAATTATGGAAATATTTAAAATATACTACAATTAGACAGAATAGCAAATACCCATGCACTCACCATCAATGTTTAATAGAGGCTAAGTTTTTAACCTGATCCGTCTCAGATCTGCTAAAGTCCTACGTGCGGCTGACTCTAAACTTCTCCCTTCCCTCTGCAGATCTGCTGTGCCTCAGTTGCTTTCTGTCCATCCCTTATCCGTACGTTCAGTCTTTTTGTACATTTGAATGGCATTGTTTTATGTGTTTTATAATTTTACATAAATGGTATCTAATGTAACTATTCTTCTGCAACTCGCTTTTCCCACTCAAACTTATGTTTGAGATTTATCCATGTTGAAACATGTAGCTAGAATCCATTTGTTTTAACTAGTTTGCAGATTTCCACTGCATCAATATATAGCAGTTGAGGTGTCTTCCCTGTTAATGGGTACTGAAGCCGTTCCCAGGTTTTCATTCTCCCCAACCACGCTGAAGTGAACAACCAAAATTTCCCTGTGCACACATGTGGGAGTCTCTCAAGAACACATAAGCAGCAGTTAAACAGCTGAGTTGTACACCTCTTTGATGGCATAAGATTCAGAACAGATTTAAATTCCTTTTTACTTAAAACAGTAATAATGTGATAACAATAATTGCTAATATCACTCACTTATTAGAATACTTATCAGGAGCATATTAAGAAACTTTATGTAGGTTAATTTATTTCATATCTACCTTGTGCTGAGTACTTTGTTCAATGCTGTGGATGGAAATGACCAAGAATAAGATAGCACAGCTGATGAACTTATTACCTAGCAGAAAAGGCAAACCGAGTACAATTAAGCAAGTGAATAGTAATGAAGCAGGACTCAGCGCCAACCCCAACAAGGGAAGTGTGGGATGCCATGACACAGTGTGTCCTGGTAAGGGAAGGGAGCTGAGGGACTGACAGTAAAGGATCCAGCAATTGTGAGGTGGGACCAAAAGCGAGGAAGAGAACAGTATTCCGGACAGAGAAGAGAATGTATACCAAGACCAAAGGTCAAGAGCATGGCATCAGAGGAACCAAAAGAAATTCAGTATGATTGTGACAAAGTGAGGCTAAATATGTTAGAACAAAGGAAATTAATAAGGGAAGGGACTGGCCATTGAAGAAGGATGCTCAGCTCTGCATCTGCACTGTAGAAGGGTCACTGGAGGTGATGGTGAGGGGAGTAAGACTGGATGCAGAGCACCCAGGTGGGATGCTGCCACATTGGGGCAGGTGGGAAGGGATGAGGGAGGGATTCCCACTGCTGGGCTCTGTCACATAGGAGATCACCAGAAACATCTTCTAAGAACTTTAAGACTGGGTACCTATGAGAACAGCAATCCCATTACAAAAGGAAGGAGGAGGAAGAAGAAGAAGAAGAAGAAAAGAAGAAGAAGAAGAAGAGAAAGAAGAAGAAAGAAGAAAGAAGAAAGAAGAAGAAAGAAGAAGAAGAAGAAGAAGAAGAAGAAGAAGAAGAAGAAGAAGAAGGAGAAGAAGAAGAAGGAGGAGGAGAAGAAGAAGAAGAAGAATCAAGGAAGATTGGGCAGGGGATGAGAGTAGGTTGACTTCAGTGTCCAGCGGGAAAATGGTGCCAAGATACATAGCCGGCCCCTTTTAAAAACCTGTCAACAAAATCCCAAATCCCTAGCCTGGCCTTCTAAGGACCTCAAGGATACAGACTGTCATATCCATCTTTGTATCCCAGGACTCTAACACTGCTCCCAGCCCACGGTACACAGTCAACACTTGTTTGCTGGGGAAAACAAAACATGACCTTGAAACTCAGACCAAGGTCCCCAGAGACACATTTTTAAATTATATGTATTTTTAAGGAAACCATTTGCACTTTGGGGAATACCTACGACATGCCTTGTATTAATTTCCAGTTCAGCAAGACAATGGTGAGTGTCAGCTACTCAAGAACAGAATGTGGGCATACGGTGTCTTGGTACCGCGCACAGTATTATATGTTCTAGCTCAAGAAATGCTTATGCACATACATCCACACCACAACTTGTTATTCCCTCTTCTGCCCTGACCTTTGCACTTGGGCTGACTGCAAGCCTTTGGTGTTACGGTCAGTGGAAAAGTCAGGAGATGTAACAGAGAGCCACACCATACAAGGCCAAGTAACTTTAACGTGGGGGACTGATTCTCCACCATGTTTCAGTGTCGTAAATTGGGATCGGCGAGTGGACTCTATTTAGCAAAGCATTACTGCCCTCTTCAAAAGAATTCCACCCTTTCGGAATCACAAATGTATGAGGCATAAAAATTCCTTCCTGGACAATTACACAGCTTCATAAAGGTTATCAAAAGCCTGCAATGTTGGACTTTGCGAGACATTTATTGCACATACAACAGAATTTAACCTATTGAACAATTACACACTTGATGAGCAGAATAAACCTTGATTCATCAAAATGCTCAAGTGCTACGGAAGTATCTTTAAAAAAGTGAGCACTGCCCTGGTAGCACCCAGCCATGCTGTAATGGTGGGTCCTTCAGGGCTGTGAGGTCGGGCTAGACCTAAGGGAGACCATGCCGACTGAACTCACTTCCCAACTCGCCTGCCCTCCGATCCGTGTGCCTTCACTTCTCACATGTCACTCGGCATGTGGCGGCATACATGCAGTTCCAGCACAGTTAACATACATGTTTATTTTTTGCTTCTTCTTAAAATATACAAACCAACCAGAGCTTAACTCATCATATTAAAAAGTTAAAAAATTACACACTTTTCCACTTTTTCCAACAAAGCAATGCCTTGGAGATAAAAGGATGTGTGTGTATGTTTGTGTGTGTATGTTGGGGGTGGTCTAGCATAAAAAATGGCTTTAAAAGACATAACCAAAAACTATAAAAAGACACCTTTGAGACAAACTGCGACATTTGAATATAGAATATTACATGATATCAAGGAATTGCTGTTACTTTTTAAGGTAATAATGGTAAAAAGTTATTTCTAAAATTCTTACCAGTTAGAGATGCACATTGAAGACTTAAGGGTAAAATGACATGAGTCAAGGACTTAATTTAAGGTTCCCATTTTTTAAAAAGGATGATAATGGGTAAAGGAGATGAACAAAATGACAAAATATTGACAATTACTGAAGTTGGTTAATTTGTACAAGGGGTTTAGTTTGCTATTCTCTTTTTTTAATTTGTTTTACTTTTGAAAATTCCCTTAATAAAAGGTTGTTTATGGTCTAATTACACATCTCGAGTACAGTTTCATTTTGTTTTGTTTAAACTGGAAGGTAAAAATCAATAAAGATTCATGCCTGAAAGTCTTTTATAGTAACGCTAATAGTGTTCTTGACTCACGTTTTCCATAATCTTCATAGATGTGGGTACATTATGCAATTAATACAGATCTCTCACCTTTTCCTTTGTTCTCAGTTCATCAAACATTTGTTGAATTTCTAGCTTCCAGTCATCTTGCATGGAATGAAAAGATTCTTGAGGCATTTCGGTCATAACCGTCCCTTCAATAGCTGTCAGTTGTTCAAGAATTAAGGCAAATGAAGGACGAATGTGAGGGTCTTGTTGCCAGCACTCTAAAATCAACAAGAACCCCATTAATTCTGTTTCTTGGCATAGTTCAGATTACCAGCCCATGCAGATGGGTTTAAAATCTGCTGAAGATTTTAAAAATCAACTGATAATGGTTTTGAACATTTTATTTTACACAGTGACCAGGTTGGTGGCATGCATAACATTTACTATTAGGTAAGGCTCTTGTTGTTTATCTTATGTGGTCCATGCCTTACCACGAACTCTGTTTCAGGGGCCTAAGCTGCGCTAGCCAGGTGATTTACACATACAGAGTTCTCGAACTCGCCCCAAGAAAACCAAAGTTTCTAAAAGGTTATAACCACAAGAGAGGTTCTAAGAAATGGCCTAATAATGAAGGAAGGTAACTAGCTGCTTGCAAAAGGAGTCAGTTAATTTTTAAAAGACAAGCATCAAATAGATAAGGTCATGGCAAAACAGGGCTGGTTAAGATTGTTAAACATTTTTGATCATGAGGTAGAACTTAAAATAGCAGAATGAAGCCAGTTCAATTCTGTCTTTGAGCGCTACTGGTGTAACTTGGTGAAAACTTTATTACCAGTTGGTTAAATTTTGTACATAAACGTGTCACTGATAAAACTAGATTGGTTTTTAAAAAGTTACTTAATCTGTCAATACTTTACCTGACATCTTAGATTGAAGACAAGGTTTCTAATTCATTAAATAGTATAGTTGCTTAAAAGCATTTGAAAATTAGAATCACAGAAATTACTCTTTTGGTTAAAAAATATACAGACATTCTCCTGAGCAAATCCCCTTACCTCCGCAGACACACAGAAACTGACCTTTCATGAGCTTGGCAAATGGCTCAGGGCAGGTGGATGGAATGGGCAAAGTGAGCTTATTGACTGCTACCCCATAAGCCACGGCAAGCCCATCGATGCCACGGTAGGGGACTTCTCCCGTGAGCAGCTCCCATAGCAGGACTCCATAGCTGCAAAGCAAAACTGCCGTAAAGTCACATGGGTTAAGTGATGTCTTTTCCTTATGACACAAATGGTGGGATAAATGCGTCAGAGCCCTCATCCAGCTCCGATTAAGAATCTTCTCTTCCAACAAAACCCTCTAAGTGCCACTTATCCCAAGGTGGGAAGTGGGCTCTTCCAGCGAACCTCCCAAACGCATATAAGTACACACCTTCCCAGAAATCAGTTATGCATTCATGACAGGAATTAAAACTACCTAATGAATAGGAAAGTAGAGGAGCAGTACATAATTGAATCAAATCAGGTCCAGAACCAGGTCACACTTTAATGTGGTGGTTTTGATGTTTCTCCTTCTATCTCATTTTTTTACACTGGAATTAAACCTCTTGAGGATTGTCAGGACACTGACAGAAATCTCATCCTATGCACCACAGGACTTAGATCAAACAATGCTGACTATTTTTAAATGGTTTTTTTTTTTTTGAAACTGTTTATCTTTCTGCCTCTCCCTTCATATTTTCTACCATATTGCTTAATAGTTACGGACAAAAAAAATCAGCATGGGCCTTCTTGTGCCTGCTGGTGGGACAAAACACATCTTCTTTGTAACTCTGTATCCATTAGTACCTTAGTTTCCCTTTATCTTCTTCAAAACATAAAGTACAAATTATCTTTTGTTAATACATAAAATATCACTCACTCCAGACATTCCATGTGATTTTAAATGGAAACACACAGGCATATAAGCAACAGTCATATTTATTTTTTTTAATTTACTAACATAACTAGTACATTCCTATTTAGTTTTCTAATTTTTTAAAACATCATTAGCTTTAAGTTTTAAAAAAGTTTGAAATTTAGAGTAGTAACTTAATTCTCATTTCTCATAGCTTGTTGCTTATATAGAACATTAAAGCATCATTTTAAAGATAGCAGACAGAAGGTAGTAAAATACACCTAAAGGAAAGGCAGAACAGCTCAGAATAACATCAAAAAAAGCATTTAAATTTGGCTATGGAATTGATGTCTGAGTCTCATCTGATTATCTTCTGATCTAAAGAGATATGGGGACTCGGAGCATCACGACTGTAATAGAACAAGCCGTCTCTGAAGACCTGGTCTGCAAAGAGCTGGAAACTCTCTAGACTCCAGCTTCAGGTCATCCCAGATATGATAACCTCTCATTTAAAAAGCTCTCCATCAGTGCCTATTGGATCCTAGGCTATCTACTGAAAACTTTCTGAATAAGAATTTAGAAACAACAGAATGTGCCCAATCAGTGGGGCCTCAGGGATCCTCCAGCTGATGTTCCACCAGCTCTAAGTGAAGGTGTTTGAGTCCTGAGGGCACTGGGTCCAGGGCTCCTTCCCTGAGCAGGTGGAGGACCAGGGCACCAGTGAAAGGCAGCTGCAGACTTGAGTTTGGGGAGTATCACTACTTACTAGCTACGTCTCCACTCACAAAGCCCTTAACAGCCAATCCTGAATTAACTGACCTATGAAGTAAAAGTGATGTCTGCTCTGCCATCTCAAAGCACTGTTTTATATTGAAAAAAAGGGGAATATATAATACAGGGCTTTTAAATTATATAATGCTATCACTATTAGCAATTAAGTTGGATCCAGTATTTTCCATAGGTAATTACCTGTTTAGTTTCTTAAAATTTACCTACATTACAGTGCCTTAGCAGAGACACTTTAATTGTAAGAATAAGTAAATTTAACTCATAGATCAATCAACAAAAATCACCTCAGAGAAAGGGACAAAAAAAAATCCTGAAGATAACTGAAAACTGTCTAAATTCAAAGCCACTTCCTTGCTATTCTCTTTAGCACATAACAAAACTAAAATAAACAATAACAACATAACTTTGCTTCTTGGGAATTTCAGCAAACAAATAATTCAAGACAGGTCATTTTTCTAGAGAGCAGAGGGCTTATGTTAAAAACCCATGTGTTAAAAAAAGAAAAACAAACATGGAAAAAACAGAACTATTTCGATGGGGCTATTTACAGAATGTAATGCATTTTCTTTTGTTCTCCGAAACGGGGTAGGACACAGTATAAATAAAGCGGTCTCCTGAGAACTCAGGTAGCCTGATAAGCAAGGGCTGTGGTTGCAGGAACCTGGCTCCCAGGCCTGGGATGTGAGTATAACTGCTTACTAGCTTTATAACCCGAGGAAATGTCTTAATGTGCCAGTGCCTTGGTTACCTACTCTGTGGAAGTGTGGTAACCTCAGGACATACTGTAAAAATTCAGTGACAGCGTCTGAGTTACTTTGTGCTGTAATAACCAGGAAGAAGGAAGAAGGGCGAGAGATGACCAGTGAACATGCTACTTAATGCACCAGTCCGTATCCCAGAATACTAGTCCACTGCACAGAGTTAAGTAACCTCTCTGGAATGAAATTATTCTTCTGTGAACGTTATAAAGGGAGATTCTAGAGCAAAGCAATGTGCAATTCAGAGTGGGGGCCACCCCCGCTTCCACACCCTGACGTCCAAGGGCTCAAGTATGCTTCCCCGGATTCATGCATGCTCCAGGTGTGTCAGACCCTTGGCTCCACAGCTAGGTGGCTCTAGTGGCCGCTAGTTTCTACTCCTTGCCACAGAATCTCATGCTTTGTTTCTTCCGAATACCTACTTTGTTTTCAGCTGTCAACTTTTACCAACTTAGCAACTCTCTCCCCTCTTCCAACTAGCTGCTTTTACTGAAAATCAGACAACTGTACTTGCAAAACAGTTAGAAATAAACAGATGTGGAAACAATCAATGAAACTAAAAGGCAGCCTATGGAAGGGGAGGAGATATTTGCAAATGACGTATCTGATAAAGGGTTAGTGTCTAAAACTATAAAGAACTTATCCAACTCAACACCCAAAAAACAAATAATCCAATTAAGAATTGGGCAGAAGAGATGAACAGTCATATTTCCAAAGAAGACATCCAGATGGCCAACAGACACATGAAGAGATGCCCAACATCACTCATCATCAGAGAAATACAAATCAAAATCATGATGAGATATCACCTCACACCTGTCAGAATGGATAAAATTAATAACACAGGAAACAGCAGGTGTTGGCGAGGATGCAGAGAAAGGGGAACCCTCTTGACTTGCTGGTGGGAATGCAAGCTGGTGCAGCCACTCTGGAAAACAGTATGGAGGTTCCTCAAAAAGTTAAAAATAGAACTACCCTATGATCCAGCAATTGCACTACTAGGTATTTACCCAAAGGATACAAAAATACACATTCAAAGGGGGTACGTGCACCCCAGTGTTTATAGCAGCATTATCAACAAAGCCAAACTGTGGAAAGAGCCCAAATGTCCATCACTGATGAATGGATAAAGAAGATGTGGTATATATACACAACAGAATATTACTCAGCCATCAAAAAATTGAAATCTTGCCATTTGCAATGGGGTGGATGGAGCTAGGGTATATTGCGCTAAGTGAAATAAGTCAGTCAGAGAGACAAGTACCAGATGATTTCAGTCATATGTGGAATTTAGGAAACAGAACAGATGAACATATGGGAAGGGGGAAAAAAAGAGAGAGGGGGAAGCAAACCATAAGAGACCCCCCATTTTTTTTAAAGATTTTGTTTATTTATTTGACAGAAAGAGAGAGAGAGAGAGAGAGAAAGCACAAGCCAGGGGAGAGGGAGAGGGAGAGGGAGAAGCATGACGATCCAGGACGCCGGGATCATGATCTGAGCCAAAGGCAGACACTTAACTGACTGAGCCACCCAGGCACCATAAGAGTCTCTCTCTCTCTTTTTTTTTAAAGATTTTATTTATTTATTTGACAGAGAGATAGAAGAGCACAAGCAGAGGGAGTGGCAGAGGGAGAAGGAGAAGCAGGCTCTGCACTGAGCAGGGAACCCGATGCGGGACTTGATCCCAGGACCCTGAGATCATGACCTGAGCCGAAGGCAGACGCTTAACCATCTGAGCCACCCAGGCGCCCGGCACCATAAGAGTCTCTTAATGATAGAGAACAAACTGAGGGTTGATGGAGGGACGTGGATGGGGGAGGGGCTAGATGGGGGATGGGCATTAAGGAGGGCACCTGTTGGGATGAGCACTGGGTGTTATATATAAGTGATGAATCACTAAGTTCTACTCCTGAAACCTAAATAAATAAATAAATAAATAAATAAATATTTATTGATCTAGAATCACCATAAAAAAAGAAACAGATTTTTTTTTTAAAGATTTTATTTATTTATTTGAGAGAGAGAATGAGAGACAGAGAGCACAAGAGGGAAGAGGGTCAGAGGGAGAAGCAGACCCCCCGCCGAGCAGGGAGCCCGATGCGGGACTCGATCCCGGGACTCCAGGATCATGATCTGAGCCGAAGGCAGTCGCTTAACCAACTGAGCCACCCAGGCGCCCAAAAAAGAAACAGATTTTGAGAGAAGATATCTCCAGTGAGTGTACTGAAGAAAAGGCCTGTATTCTCTGTCACGCTCAGTTACTCAAAACTCTGGGACTCACTTAAAGGAGACGTAGCAACCATTTTCTGCAGCCATCTGCAAAAGCAAAAAGCATGGTGCTTACCTCCAGATGTCACTTCCCTTAGAAAACAAGGAAGACTTGATGACTTCCGGCGCCATCCAAGCATAGGTGCCCGCTGCGCTCATCTTGGTAGTCCTGTGCCATTCTCTTGCCAACCCGAAATCTGTAATCTTCAACGTTTTATTGCAGAAGTCATCATGCTCTATCTTCTCAAGCAGCAAAACTAAAAAAATTTTTTAAGAATCAAAGGTGGGCTATTTTCATATTCTTATAATTTTCTAGTCACACCGTTTCCTTGGTATTTAAGACAGAGCCTTCACCTCAGTCAGCAGGGTATTTTACCATCTGGCCTCCCTTGCGTCACCAAATCATCACCTTTACTGGGTCATTGGTGCCTGTGGTTACAAGTTTTTTTGTTTGGTTGGTTGGTTTAAATCCAGAGGCACAACATGGCTTAGCACTCTTTATGAATGCTTCTCTTCATGAGAAAGTAAGTGATTTCTAGGGGCAAGAAACACTTACTGAGGTATCATGGATAGGGTCAGAAGTCTGTGAGAGCTTCCCTGGTAAGAATATATTGTTTTCTTCCTAGAAGTTAGGTCCTGATCTAAATGCAGAGCCTTTTCTACCGAAGCTATTCAAGAGTATCGCAAGCAGATGACATGTCACCATAAATCCTTATTATCAAACAGTATCTTATAGTAAACTTGCAAAATGCTTATAGATTTTTAACTCCTAAAGGTATTTTATGAGATATGATTGCTTTACTAAAGCTCAAACTATAGCAAGAAGTAGAAACTTTAGAGAAACATCATTCGGATGCCTGTTTTCCTAGCCCCCCCCAGCCTCCTGACAAAATTCAGACCTCAAGAGCGACTTTTGGGAGCAGAACTCCCACCAGAGTCAGTGCCTCAGCTCTCACGCAACAGTAGCTAAAATAACCATGCTTCTCCCTGTCTCCCCACCTGCCCCCTCACACTCTGCCCTTCCCAGCACCTGGGGTTCTTCTCTCCTCTCCCTGGTTGATTCTCCTCTGCCTATAACCATGCAGAAAGTTGCCTGGGTTTTCCATGGGGCTCTAATGCAGCCCCCTAACCAGATTCCTCCTTCCCATTTGCTACAAAGTGACGGCTTTAAACCTACTGTTTTTGCTACCTTCTCTCACTCCTTCCTTAAAATCCTGCATTCCAACTCGCAGCTCCACTGTTCCACTTCAACTGAATCCCTGCCGCGTCCACTTCCTCTGCCATGACATTGCTTCTGGCCTCGTTGCCACGCACAGGCATGACGATCATCCTAACCAGACAGCATAATGCATCTACCAGCAGATCCACTGTCCTAAAATGGCAGAGCTTTCCTTAATTTTTAAACCTTCCACACACAAACTACCAATATACATAACACCATGGATGAATCTTAAAACCATCACGCTCGGTGAAAGAAGCCGGATGTCAAAGGTTACAGATGATGATTCTATGTGTATTCTGGATCAGATCAGGGCTTGCCAGAGGCTCAGGACAAAGCTACACACGAGAACTTTCTGGGGTGATGCAAACTCTCTATCTTGGTGGTGGTGGTGGTGCTGGTGGTTACAGGATTATATATATATATATACATATTTGTCAAAACTCATCAAACTGAACACCCTGAGAGGGTGAATTCTACTGTATGTAATGCAGGTAATAAACCTGCATTAAAGACACACCAACTTTCACAGTTCCGCGTAACTCAGAGAGAATGGCTCTCTCCCAAACTGCGGCCACCATAGCCTCTACATCTGCACAAGAACCTACACTTCACCCTACACCATGTGTTTCCTCCACTTCAACTGCTCATCCAGCCCAAATAGCGCCCTCTTGGTGAAACCTTCCAAACACCCCTAAACAAAGGAAATGATTCCTGCCTCCACACTCACGTGACCCTGTGTTTCTATTGCAGCCCTTACAAAGCATAAGGTACAAGGAGTACTTGTTTTCACCTCTGACTTCTCCACCAGACTGTTAGCTCTGAGACAGTGAATGTATGAGTGAGGGTGAGAGAGAGAGAGAGAAAGTTGGTAGGGAGAGGAGGACGATGGGGACAAAATGTTCAATTCACATTCCTGTTCACGTATCTACTCTGTGTCTCATCTTATTCAGAGCACGTGCTGAATGCTCTCAAATGAACACAACATGCACATTCTTATACTTGCCCTTTGCTCATGCCAATCCCATCTAACTGAAATGAACAAGAAACGAATAAGAGAGTCGCTAACAAGTGTGGCATTTTCCTAGATGTCTTGCACACATCCATTATTTCATTCAATCATCACAAAAATCCCAAGGGATAGGCCTTCATTATCTGAAGATAATTAGTACTGAAAAAAATAAAGCAACAGAATGAATCCACTTAAACAGTAATCCAAATTTCAGAGTAAAGAGGGCATATGTGGGATTATTATTCAGGTTTTACCTTGAAAAATAAAATGAAAATAAGTCTATTTCATCTTTTGGTTTTTTAAAAAAGGACGTTTGCGTCACTGTTGTAACTATGTGCTAACTCTTAGAAGGATAAAAACAAAACACGTGTGGGAGGTCTTTTAGAATAAATTATCCAAACAAAATTGGAGAATAGCATAAGACATTCTTCTTTTTTTGATTTTTGGAACATGATCATAAAGAGGACCATTTTCCCAAATGTTAGTTATAAGAATAATGAACATTTACCAAGTATATTCTATCTGTCAAATGCATTTACGGCTATTTTAATCATAAAGTCCACACCGCAATACAATAGGTATTTACTATTTACTATCTGTACTTTATAGATAAGGAAGCTGAGACACAGGTGTTGCATAAGCTGTCCAAGGTCACATGGCTAAAGAGCAGTGAAGCTCCAGCAGTCTGACCCCAAAGACATATACTCTTAACTACTGTCAACATTGCTTAGAGGATAGCTTTTATCAGTTTTTCAGGAGAGCTTTCTTTATCCTTTGGAAATCTCTCTCCATTCAGGTGCCCATTCTCTTCTTTCTGATTTCCTATCAGTGGAGAATTACTACCTGATCTCAGTGGAGGCAGTATGGTGGAGTGAGGAGGGACGTGCACTCCTGGGCCACACTGCTTGGTTCGGATTCCCTGCTTCTGTTTCTTTGCCTGTCACGGGAATTGTGATAGTAGGTACATCATGAGGCTGTAGTGAGCAAGAGACGAATACATATCAGGTGCTTAGAATAGTGTCTGAAAGAGTATTTTGTGAAGATTACACACACACGCACACACACACACACCCTTTATCAATAGGCTTGAAAGTGTTTTTAGTAAGTCTTTCAAAATCACTTTCATGGACTTTGGGGAATCCTCTTTTTCAAGACTTGAAATTTCACTTTGCAATGGATTTGTATTGTGTTTGCATTATATCATCAAATGTTTATAATATTAAAGTCATAAAAGTCAAAGAGTTAATGCAACTGGAGAGAGCCAACATTGGATTGATTGATTGATTGATTGATTTTTATTTATTGGAGAGAGAGAGAGAGAGAGCATGAGAAGGGGGAGGGTCAGAGGGCGAAGCAGACTCCCAGCAGAGCAGGGAGCCTGATATGGGACTCGATCCTGGGACTCCAGGATCATGACCTGAGCCGAAGGCAGTCGCTTAACCAACTGAGCCACCCAGGCGCCCCGCCAACACTAGATTTAAACATGAGTGGGGACTTGCATAAGTTGCCAATACTGAATAAATATTGCTGTGTTGTAACATTTCTTTCCCCACTGACCTTCTAAAGATGAGATTTAGAGAGCAAGAACCCCCTGCTCTATTTTTTTTAAAAGATTTTATTTGGGGCGCCTGGGTGGCTCAGTCGTTAAGCGTCTGCCTTCGGCTCAGGTCATGATCCAGGGTCCTGGGATCGAGCCCCGCATCGGGCTCCCTGCTCGGTGGGAAGCCTGCTTCTCCCTCTCCCACTCCCCTTGCTTGTGTTCCCTCTCTCACTGTGTCTCTCTCTGTCAAATAAATCTTTAAAACAAAAACAAAAACAAAAACAAACTTGAGTTAAAAGATTTTATTTATTTATTTGACAGAGAGACAGCGAGAGAGGGAATACAAGCAGGGGGAGTGGGAGAGGGAGAAACAGGCTTCCTGCTGAGCAGGGAGCCCGATGCGGGGCTCCATCCCAGGAGCCCAGGATCATGACCTGAGCCGAAGGCAGACGCCTAACGACTGAGCCACCCAGGCGCCCCCCACCCATTCTATTTTTATATCCATTACATAGATGATGGATCAGCTTTAAGGTGGTTTATATGCCTGCTCACGGTTACACAGTTGATAAGTAGCAAGGCCAAAATTCTACCATTTTTCCTGCTTGTAATCTCAACGCTATACTATAAAGTGAAGGATGGAGAGGGATGGTGGGGCGGGGGGGAGACTCACTTCTGTTTGGAATAGCCTCTTATTCTTTCTGTCCATCTATACTGTACCTATTCTCAAGGCCCAGATGCCTTAGGAAAACCTTCCAGAGCATCCTACAAAATAGGGACTATTTCATCTTCCCAATCATCCATTACCCACATATTATGTTGTTTTGTCCATTATCTTTTTACATAAGACTTATTGCCTTAAATTATATATGAATATATATAAATATATATTACTCCTAGGAACTGAATTTTACAGATTTCCCCTGTGTTCCCCAATATCACCTAACAAAATATCCTCTACATTGACTGCTCAATGAAATAGTTGATATTAGCGATAATTATCACCAGTTCTAATACTAAGAATATTGCCTACCACTTACTGATCCTCTTCTATGTATAGTCGTTTCACACATTTAATATCTCTTTTCACCTTCACACCATTCTATGAAGTGGGAATTGTAATCTCCAGTTCAGTCTAGAAATGTTATCCAAAAGCATGTGGCTACAATTCAGAGTCAGATTTCAGATCCCATCTGCAGACGATTTGCCGTCTTCTGCAAAACTGATAAAGCTACTGGTTGTGAGAAGGGGGCAAAACAACCAGATATTTCATTTTGTAGATTGCTGAAGAGACTAATTTTTTGAACGTTCCTTCCTTCTACATCAGCTTAAGGTATATTTCTCAGTCCTGATTCCTCATCAATATCAAGAAAAACAAATATCTAGTCCCTTAAAACCCTAAATACTTAAACCACAGAAACAAACAAAAAAAATCAAATTAATCAGCTACTTCATCAACAATATTACATTTCTCCACTTATACTACTACTAATTTCACTTTTAAACAACGGTCATTTTTACCATCAAAAAGAACCCCAAATTAATGCTCAAAATGACTTGTAGTTCTATCAAACTTTGTTTTCCAAGACATTTTCCCATGAGTCCTTCACCCTTACAAACATCCACATAGGAAGGCATGAGGAAGCACTGATTAAAACAGGCATAAAAATGACTGTCCCTCCCCAGACCCCAGGAAGACCTGGCAGCCCTTGAGAAGCAAAGGCCAAGAATGCCCCGAAAATAAGTTAAAACAGAAATAAAAGTGAGAACTAACAACAAAATACTTAAAATTGATCGCTTTCTAAATAAATGTCAGGGCACAATGTGCTATGAGCAGCATTTGTACTGATGGTTTCAGAGCGTCCCCCCTACCCCCCTGCAGTCCAAATTTCCACAGGAGCTAAGTGCCTCCACACTTTGCACAGAAAACAAGTTAAAATAACACCGTGAATGCCAAACGTTTAGAGGTCCATGAAAGGCCCATTGTTTTGGATTCTATTTCAGAGGTGTTCAGCAGAATTCCTGAAATTCCTTATCTTTTGGGCAAAGTGACCGAAACCAAAAATAGCCAGTGTCCCGACAGGTAGCTTCGGGCACCTGGCCAGGTTTCAGCCTGAGGACTCCAGGTTGGCAGCCAACTTCCGCTTCCTGCCCTTCTCCAGGAAGAGCCCAAGCACACCAGCCCGCCACCAGAAATTATAATGTACAGACCAGGCAAATAAACTTTTTTGGCCACAGAAATGGTAAATTCTTGTGGGTAACCTAGCGACGGGTGTTTGAGTCCCCTTTTGTGAGACTTCAGTGAAGATTTTTGACCCTTGTTAGCCCTGTTCTTGAACAATCAGCCTTTACAACCTTTACTTACTCTACTTACTCAACCATGAGGCACGTGGTTTTTCCGGCTCCTTTGAAGTTCCACATTGCTATTTTCAGAATTATAGCATATAATGTATATTTTTTTAAAAGCAATTACACTGTATCCATTCTATTTTCTCAACATTTATGGGATTGCTGTGTCCAAATTCCATTTGAGTCAAATGGGGTTAGTTTCAATTAATCTTTAACTAGGAATATATTATCAGGAAAAAAAAGTCATAAGAAAGAAAACAGGTCTGAGAAAAGCAAAATGTGAAAGACTATTAATGAACACACTTTTCTCAGACTAAGGAAAGTTACTCTGAGAATTTCAAGTCTGAAAACAACCACCTATAAGGAATAAGTGCTAAGTTTACCAAACAGCACCACATCTCGCGTATTTCTCTCCATCTATCCCTCACTGGGACCATATTGCCTCCCCCAACACACACTCCACTCGCCCACTCACCAGTCTGTGGAGGCAAAGGCAAACCTTCCCCGTGGCCTTCAAGCCCCTTCTGGACCTCATTCGAAATGACCTCTCCAGATCCCGTGTCCTCTACAATGAACCCTGCATCCTAACAATTTTGTGTACCACTGGCCACCTCTGAAAAACACAGCACTGCATCTGGGCACCCGCTGTATAGAACACTCTCCCGTCCCATCCTCCATGAAAACCACACGGGGCGGGCACCCCACTTCCTGCATGAGCATCAGGGGACCAGCACTGCCTTCCCACCACAGTGTTAACCGGGAGACCACTTCAAGTCCATTAGCCTTTGGAATCTCTAATGCCCCTTCTCTAAAAAAAAAAATAAAAAAAATAAAAAAGAACAACTTCCTCACTCTCCTCCTGCTCCAATATTACAGGAGTCAATAAATACCTTCTCCCGTTGGGCGCCTTCCTGCATGACCTCAGCTAGAAGTTCCCATTTCTAATGCCCTAAAGTTCTATCATCATGTTTACCCTACCTGTTCTTCTCATCTCTCTGATTAAATTAGAAGCAACTGGAGGATAAAATTTGCACCTAATTAACTTTATGTATTGATTTACTGATGCTACACAGCAACCATTCATATTTGTTAAATGAATGGGTACATAAATACTATAAGGGGGAAAAATGAGTACAAAGAAGATGAGTTATCAGCTTTCTCACATGAAGTCAGCTGCTACTACAGAAAACCAACTCACCTCTGCACTCCCGAAACAGTATTAGGAAACGAAGACTATTTTAAAGAGAATTACAACAGAATACTTATTTTGAATTCCTGTCCGTCTGCAGCATTTGACCCAGTTGATCATTCTTCCCTGAAACACGTTCTTCACTGACCTCCAGAGCATCCATGGCTCTCTGGGGCTCTCCTTCTTTTCTAACTGCTCCTTTTTCTGATTCCTCCTATCTCCCTGATCTCTAATTACTGCAGACCGCCAGGACTAGGGCCTTGGATCTCTGGTCTTTCTATCTACTCACTCCCCAGATAATCTCAGCCCACCTCCGGGCTTTAAATACCAGCCGGATGCAGATGACTCCCAAACTCACCTCTGCCCTGGTTTCCCTTCGATCCCTTGTCAACGCTGCAGCCAGCACAATCCTGCTAGAAAGCAAATCAGATCCCAGTCCCCAGTTCGAAACCCTCCAGGGTCATGGTAAAGTCAAAGGCCTTGCAAGACCTACCAGACCCTGCCTGACCTGACCCCCTACCCCTCACGTCCTATTGCTCTCCTTCAGTTCTCTCCAGTCATACTGGCCTCCTGCTTTGGGGATTTTGCAGTTTCTGTTGCCCCTACCACAAGTGGTCTTCCCCAGATGACGCATTCCCTCATTTCTTCAGGTTTTCCTGATCAGCCACCCTTTCTGGAAGGCCTCCTTACCCATCCAACCTAAAATTTCAACTGCTCACCTCAACAGATTCACCCTCTTCGATCTTACTTTTTTAGTTTTTCTACTCAAGCACTTACCCACTCTCCAACATGCTACATCTTTTATTATTTCTTGTTTGAACGTCTGTGCTGCTTACTGGCATGTAACTTCCCGGAGCGGAGGAATGTGTTTCTGCTTTGCTCACTACTGAACACCAAAAGCCTCAGAGGGTTCCTGGCGCATAGTGCACAAGATGGACTTCTCTAAAGAAAATAGAGATGTGGTCGGCTAAAATAGAGTTTCATCTTGCTCTTGCGCCACAAAGAAAAGTCACTGTACAAACCTTTTCATGGATGCATACAATACTCAGCTTTAATGAGAAAACTTCTTACACTTCATTGTGTGTGCAAATCTAGTTCAATATTTGTGTCCCCTTAGTATTTTCACAAGGTAGATGCAAAGCAAACTGAGGAAGTCTTCCACAATATTCTACACTAAGGTATTAGTAAACAGAAAGCCATATATCTGATATTATTTGATTCAACATTTGCAGAAAACCTGAAACTAAATGGACTCCTTCAAATCGCCTTAAGCCAGTAATAACTCAAACATTCCTATATGCAATCAAGATACTTCCCCACATGGCATGTGATTTGGTCTTTTTCCAATAGCTTAGAAAAGCAACTAGTAATGAAACCTGGTAGTGAAACAGTTACAATAGCAACATAGTACTTCATGCCTCCTCCTTGACCCTCAACTTATCAACCCAAGTTACAAGCAGACCTCCCAAAGCACACAGATGGCAACGCTCCTGCAGAGAACAAAGCTCCAGACTGTTTCCTCATACTGCTGGCTGGCCCCAATCAAGCAAATTAGCCAAATCAAAAAGACCCTCACCCCTATGCAAGATGAACAAATATGTGATTACATGGCACTATATATTGCTGAATGACTAATGATAATGTTCTTAAGGTTATAAAGAGTTGTAGAAAACTTTTAAGTATCAATGAGTTCACACACACACAAATTAGGAGATATTTAAAGCACTCAAAGTGTTTCTAAACAATATATAAAAATGAGCATAGTCACCAACTTCCACTTAGATTGTGTCTTACAGTTTTTTAAATACTTTGACATATACCAGGTGTTGGCAAACTACATCCCATGGGCCAAATCCAGCCCAGTGCCTATTTTGTAAATAAAGTTTTATTGGAACACAGCCACAGTCATTTGCTCACATACTGTCTGTAGATGCCTTTGGCTACAACAGCAGAGTTGACCAGTTGCAACACAGACCTTATGGTCCACAAAGCCAAAAATATTTATTATCTGGATCTTTATAGGAAAAGTGTGCCAACCCCAGAGTACCTATCTCACTTTATCCTCACATCACCCTATTCAGGAAGTCAGGCCTGTAAATCCACAGCTGGTGAGTCGTGGAGTCAGAGGGCAAACCTCAGACGCCACAATGACACTATTCGTCACCCAATGTTAAAGGAACAAATGCTTAGAGAGATTCTTTTCCCAGAGACACAAGCCCAGAAAAAGCTACCCATACTCTCACCTGGTGCCTTCTATGACCAACCGTGCAATTTCATCAGACACTTAACTGGATTTGAGATACAGTCTGGGTTCATGGAAGGATTTATAGATCAACCCAGATAACCCTAAGAAGGAACCCACAAATCTGGTCCTTCGAATAGGAGTTTCCAAACTTGGCTCTGCATTTAAGTCATCCAGAAGCTTTATAAAAAATACATATTGCTGCATCAAAAGCTCAGATGGATTAATGGATGGATAGGGTTAGATTTGTGTTAAAACAAGTCAGTAAAACATGAATGGTAGAATCTGGGTGGTGAGTATGTAAGTGCTCACTTCAAGTTCCTTCAATTCTATATTTCAAGATTTTCTAAATAAAATGGTAGGGAAAAAAAATTCATTGCTTGTTCCCAACCAAGGTCAACCAAATCAGAACACCCAAAAGTGAGACAGGGAATTTTACTTTTTAAAAGCTCACAAGGAGCTTCTGATGCTACATTAGGCGTAGGAACAACTCCTCTAGAGTGCCATTCTATACCAATAGAACTGATCATCTAGCCTCGGGGGTCTCGAAGTAGGGACCCTTGGGCATCCCTAAGGTAAAAACAGATTAAATTCAGAAGCAGATATGAACATCCACTTGTCTTCTATTAAGTCTGCCTTCAAAGTGAGCTTCAAAAGGGTAAAGCAATGCCACGCCCCTTTCTAATTTCTTTTGGAAAATAAGATTTTTTTCCCCATTAAAAATGCTATGTTAACATGTAATGGGTCTGTTGTTTTTATATTATTAAACATTTTTAAATGTATCATTTTAAGTTTCTAAGTTGGTAAATATCAATAGCTATAACCCACGTAAACAAGAGCTCTTTGGGGTCCTGATAACAAATATTTGAGAACTGTTCATCCAGGCAGTAGATGGAGAAGATAAATGCTCAAGTTCCAGGATTAGAGGCTCTGATTCAATTCTCTGACAAGCCAAGTGAGCTTGATAAAAGTAATTAAACCCTGGCTTCAGCTTCTCCATCTGTAAAATGGGAATAAAGTACCTACCTCAAAAAGGAGCTGTGAAGAATAAGTGTGGATCGAGGTTGGGCAGTACCCAGTGCCTCGGGAGCATTAGATACGAGTGAGCCCTTGTGCCTGATATGACTATTCCTTAGTTAAAGCACCTGAGATGAAGCAGTATTTGAAAAAGATGAATTTTTAAAAATAACTAAATTCACACACATTGGAAGTCACCTGTACAAATTTGTTTCAAGCCCCAAAATAAAACCAGCACAGCTCTGCCAGCCTGTCTAGGAACCCTTCCTCTGCCCCCCAACACTCCTTTATGGAGATGTATCACCTTTTCGGAGGTCCTGAGGGCTGGGGAAGGTTTGGGGACAGTCACTCTGATATTTGGACTGAAAATCATCAGCCTGGCATGGTAAATCTGGTCACTGTTTTCTAACTCTGGTGAGTCAGAGAGAGAAAATGCCCTTTACTAACTGACCAAATGAATATTGATTATAAAAACTAGGCCCCGGTCATAAACGATAAATAACTTACGTCAAACCAATGTCTAAGTATTGTAATTTTTACTGCCCTACTGATAACCTACGATAGTAGAGTCATAAAGCAAATTATCCCAAGCTTGTTTTTTTGTTTTTTTTTTCTGTATAGATGTTAATCTTTCAGCAGAGCAGACCACTTTCCTCCTCAAAACCTCCAGTGATTGGCTCTTGTTAGTCTATCCGTGCTAGGATGGTGTTCAAGTCACCCACCCACTGCTGGCCACATGCTAAACGCTTGTTTCCTTCCCAGAAAACCCCTTGTCTATCTTTCATTCTAGCTGCACCCAACTACTCTTGATTCCCTAAAAAAAAGCCCTATGTTTTTATGCCAGTTTTTCCACGAATGCCTTCGATGGGGTAAAGAAACATCAAACAGATTTTCCCTCTGGGACTCTGTCCATCTCCAAGACAGGACTTCAGTAGACAGTTTCAGAAATCAAGAAATTCAGACTCAATGAGGTTATACAACTTGCCCAAGGTCACACAGCTCGTAAATGACGATAGCAATAATCGAACCCAGGTCTGACGGACTTTGAAGGCGATGCTCCTGCCAGTAACTGCACCATTCTGGAGAAGTTCAACACTTGCATGCTCACGCAAGAAGAGAAAGCAGGGCTCACAGACACCTTCTGAAATGGATGGAGTGGTCGTCCCCCCTCCTCGTTCCTTCCCCGTGCTTTGATACACTTGATGATGACTACAAACACGTTCAGATGTGTAGAGTGAAGAGGGAGTTTGCATAATCCAGAACCAAATAACTGACTCCCACCTTTACAACTGGAAAAAATGAGTGGTGGCCTGTTATTTTTAATATGCAAGTATGAAAATGGTAGGGGATGACGTGGGGACTGTTTGTCATTGCTCTTCTTCTAAAAATAAATCCTTTAGCTTTTTTTGTGTCAGAAGCAGATTAGCCTTTGCCACCATTGGGGTATCTGTACTGATCTCCCTGTGCCCCCTGGAGTGGGAAGAGGCCATGGCATGAAGCTACACGTCTGGAATAAAAGAACAGATGAGAGGAGAAAGAAGATGTGTGTCTTTTAACTGATAATAGCACAATTAATAGCTCCTCCAAATCACTCCAATGAGCAATTTAAGCACCTTAGTTGGAGATTAACATTTCCTATAATTTTCTCAAATAGTTCCTTTATTTACACTGTATTAATGAGAAAAATTTTTCCAAAAATTAGATTCCTTTGTAGTTTTATTAAGAGCTCTAAACTGCATTTGATACTAAATGTAACTATGTCTATTTATTGATTGTAAATACCATTGTAGATAATAATACATATAATAATTATTCCCCAGAAGGTTACAAAAATGTCAAGCTAAAAAGATGCTTACTCATTGAAATAAAAAATATAAAAGTAAGTAGCTACCAGAATTTGTGGCTCAGTTTCTCCTGGAATGTTTATTTTTGCTAAAACCACCACCACCACCACAACACAGTATGCAATATTAAAAAAAAAATTATGCCACACAATCTTTTTTCAATACTGAATTATGCCAGAATAAACAAAACATGGACTAAATTCTAATAATTCAAACCATCCTCAGTAATTCACATATCGTACTAGTTTATCTTCACTCCTCCTCGGTAACCTCCCTGAAAACCACTCCCCGTTCCTACCAGCCTGGGTGAAACCACCGAGTTCTTCGAAGGGAGCAACGTCGACAGCCTTCACGTTGGCCAATTTTAAGTCCATCCTCCAGAGCAGTCAGAGGAATCTTGTAAACACGGAATCAGAGCCCACCATTCCTCTGCACAGAACGCTCCCAGGCTCTGGACAGATGGCACTCAGAGTGGGACCCATGTGGGTCATGGCCACAAGCCCCACCATGCCTACCTCTACTCCTCCCTCTGCCTCAGCCTCCCAGCCTTCCCTCTGCTCCCCGGGAAGTGAGGCTCATTCTCCTTCACCCTCTCTTTGCCAGGATCTTTGCTTGACTCATTCTTCTTCCTCACCCACATCTCTGTGTCACTCCTCAGAGCACCTTCTGTCCACCACCCCAGTCTGTTAGGCACCCTCACCCTTGGCCCCATCACGATCTACCCCCATGCTTACTAGTATTTGCCACTGCATGGCTACCATCTATCTTTCCTGCTAGACTATGCCCAGTGCCAACAGGGATATTGTCATGTGGTTCGCCACTGTGTCCCTGGGTCCAGAAGTGACTGGGGGGTGAGGGAAGGGCTCAAGATATATTGAATAAATGCATGGTGATTTTTCTCTCTTCTCTGCATGCACAGAAAACTGGCCATGGGAACATGGAACCCAAAGTTGCTTCATACTCCTCTCTAGTTGTTGCAAATGGATAGACTTAGCAAAGTACTTTCTACACACTTTACATCCAGGGAGTGCCAGAGCCTAGCATATTTTAACAACATAAATGATGCTTAAAACTTGCTAATTTGGCTCAACTTTCAATCTTTTGCTGTTAGAAAAGGAACAAAGTTGTTTGTACCATCACAACACAGCTATTATTTTAACATAAACACTGTCTCCCACATAAAATAAAACTTAAAAGTAGACCAATGAGAAAAGAGGAAAGAAAACATGTCAAGAACCATATCTTCCTATGCCAAACTTAAACATTTGTTTTAAACAGTAATTTCAACTAACTTGGTTCCAGGTAGTTTTACACTGGCTCTTTGTGGACTCCAGAATGAAGATAAAATTCAATATTGATTTTTAAAATCAATTGTTTACATTATCATTAACTCACTACCACCATTAGCAAATAACCAATAAATTCAAACAAAACACACTGTAATAGGGTTTCTGCTGTTCTCAAAAGTCTAAACAAGAAGTCATGGTTTCATGTACCACAAAAGAAGTTCCAAAGTGTCTGCATTTATTCACTGAATAAATAACACCAGAGAGCGAGGATAAGGCAATGTGCTAGGCACTGTGATTTGCATATTTTAGGCCCTATGCAAAATGTTCCTGTTATAGTCATTTAAAAACTATAGTAATGGTCATATTGTAACAAATATTTGGCTAGGCTAGTAACCAAGCCAATTATGTCTTTTTTAAAGTGCAACAATTTAAAGCAAAGGTGACCCTGCCTGACAATTATGGAAATTAAAATGCTCCGGGAAGTTTGGCAATTTCTTCTGAGCATGGAAAGGCTTTCAAAAAACTAAGTTGCACCATATAAGCACCTCCAAATGACATATCTACCATCTCTGTTCTGCTGTTCAAGTTTCCTGCTGTCAATAAAAACTATTTAACCATGTTATTATTCCAGGGTCATGTTATTTCTTTTTCCTCTTTGATAGTATTAGTTCTTTGAAAGTTCTTAATTCATATAAAAAGGTTTATGATTGGAACATGGATTAATCTACCCTTCTATGCATTTACCAATATTAGCAAACATGCTAATGGGACAGACTGTATGGACCTCACATATTATCACAACCCAACAAAACCAAGTAAACGTAATGAAAAAAATAATCGTTACAGGCCCTTTTGTTTTTTTGGTCTAAGGATCAATCTAACCCAGATCGTTTGCCTGTGTTGGTAATCTGATATGAAAAAAATAATCGTTTCAGGCCCTTTTGTTTTTTTGGTCTAAGGATCAATCTAACCCAGATCGTTTGCCTGTGTTGGTAATCTGATGTCCTGCAACAGAATCAGTCTGTAGAAGCCAGGTTCCATGTATATCACAGAACTGCCACAAATGCAAGCAATGATGCTCTTTTTTGTTGTCCTTAAAATAACCTGGTTTTGCAGAAAATAACCAGCAGAGAAGGGCTTGCAGGACATCACTGCGGAGAGAGCCTATAGGACCAGGACAGGGCACACAGGCCTTGTTCTGTGGCAGCAAGTTAAACACATCTTTCACTGAAAGCACATTTTAGGAAATAAGCACCAACTGGGAGTGAAGTTTGTAGGGTTTGAAGCATTAACAAAAATAAGTACATTGAAAACTGTGCTATGTCTTTACCGTAACATAGTCCAAAAGTAAGTAATTCTGGAGTCCTTTATGTGGCCTCTGTTCGAACTCTAAGAACACATGCTTACCATGCCACTCTTTTATGCCATAGCTTGTTTGAATCTGCTTCTGACACTTGAGCAGTTGTCCTCTAAATTATAAGGTTATAATTTATATTGGGGGTTAGCAGGGGGCACAAAATAAAATCCAAAGCAAGTATCCAATGCCTACATGTAGTTACCAACACTTAAATATTCTGACTCCCATAATGAAAATGCCACCCTCGTCATTTTCAAGTAGCTTTCAGTGCTGAAGAATTTTGAATAGGAAAAAGAATCTACACAAACACAAAACAAATATATCATTTCTTCTTGTCACTCTTCTTCCTTCAGACTTGGGGAAGGACAGTGTTTCCGTTTGGGTTAGCGCCTGTCCTAGCAGGTTTTACCAGATTGAAAGACATGCAGCTGTGGTAGGCCAATGCCAGTTCCGGCTGCATTATTAATCTTTCATGCGATTTCATCCCATCCTAAGAACGCGAAGTGATCTTCAACGTTAAAAAACCAACTTTATTTTTTTAAAAGATTTTATTTTTTAAAAATTTATTTGAGACAGAGAGTGAGAGAGAGAGAGAGAGAGAGGAAGCACGAGAGGGGTAAGTGTCAGAAGGAGAAGCAGACTCCCCACTGAGCAGGGAGCCTGATGCGGTACTCAGTCCCGGGACTCCCGGATCATGACCTGAGCCGAAGGCAGATGCTTAACACTCCGGGATCATGACCTGAGCCGAAGGCAGACGCTTAACCGACTGAGCCACCCAGGCGCCCTGAAGAACCAACTTTAAACGGCCATCCCATTAGCTCTTTTATAAGGTGAAATTTAATAGGATTCGGGTTTAGCTCATTTGTCAGTTCTCTATTGACAGCTAGAAAATCCACACTGACTTATCAACAAAGCAAACGATACAGGCCAGGTCTTCAAGATTTCAAGTACTTGTGCAAAAGACCACGAGCTCGCTCTAAGCCTACATGTGCATGTTGGCACAAACTGGTGTTTCTTGTCTGGAGACGATCCATCAACACCCAAGCCACCAAATCAATGATAAAAGCATACTTCGTGTGCAGAGATGTCTGAATGAAAAGTCTTTGAAAATGTCAAAGGACATGAAGCCAAGAGCGACCTCAATTCAGCACTTGTTAAGCTGAAGGAAAGGAGGGGTTTGATGAAGCCGAGGAGGGCCATGGGTTCCTCATAATCCGAGGAAGGCTCGGGTTTGCAGTTCCACAAAATGACCCACTTATTGTACCTAAAGGCCAAAGATTGCACCGTGAGCTTTCCAGAAGGTTGTTTAGTCAGCAAGCAAGTCTGATCTGCATTTTTTTTAAAAGGCACCCCAAAAAGCAACAAAGCAAAGTCAAGGTAAGTGTGTCACCTGCCCCAAGGCAAGTAACCAAGGTTAGCTGAAGCTCCCGGCCCTGGAAGGCCAGCACAGAGGGTGCTGCGGGCGCTGGGAGGCTGACCCCCGCCTCCTTCCACCTGGCTCAAGGCCGGGAGGGGCCGGCCCAGGGCTGGCACCGAGGTGGGCTTCGCGGGGCCAGGCTGCGTCCCCGCACCACCCCCGGCCCACTTACTGTTGCTGGACTTGAGGTCCCGGTGCAGGATGGACACGACCGCCTCCTCGTGCAGGTAGAGCATGCCCCGCGCGATCTGCACGGCCCAGTTGACCAGCACGTGCGGGGGGATGCGGCGCGCGCGGCGCGGCCCGGGCGCGCGCGGGTCCGGGGCGGCGTTGGCTGCGGCCAGAGCGCGGTTGAGCGCTCCACCGCGGGCGAACTCCAGCACCAGGCAGAGGTGCGGCTGCTGCAGGCACACGCCGCGCAGCTCGATGATGTTGGGGTGCCGCAGCATGGCGAAGAGCCTCGCCTCCCGCCGCACGCTCTCGGCCGCCGTCGCCGCGTCCTGCTCCGGGTCCCGGCGCGCCGCCTTCACCGCCACCTCCCGGCCCTGCCAGGTGGCGCGGTACACCTGCCCGAAGCCGCCGGCGCCGATGAGCTCCTTGAGCTCCAGCCGCTCGAAGTCGACGTGCACGGGCGAGCCGGGGCGCGGCGGCGGCGGCGGCGGCGGCGGCCCGGGGCTGGCGGCCGGGCGGCACGGCGCCACGTAGTTGGCGGGGAAGATGCCGAGGCGCCGCTGCACCTGGCCGGCCCACCAGCCCTCGTCGCCCGACACGGCGGCGTCCTGGGACAGCACCTCCACCAGCTGGCCGCGCCGCAGGCTCAGCTCGTCCTCGCCGCGCGCCTCGTAGTCGTACAGCGCGGCCCACAGCCCCGCTCCCGCCGAGGCCGAGGCGGAGGCCGAGCCGCCGGAGGAGGCGGACGACGACGACGCGGAGCCGGCGGGGGCCCCCCGGGCCGGG
>NC_058408.1:83524813-83540751 GCF_002201575.2 Neomonachus schauinslandi
CTGTCAGCCGCGCCCTCGGCGCCCGGCAAGGCCATGGGGGGGCGGCCGGGAGGGCGACGGCGGAGCTGGGCGACGGGCTCAGCCTCCGGGGCGGCTCGGGGCGTGCATGGTCCGGCAAGGAGGGGGAGTCGGGGACGCTGGGGTTCACGGGCCCACTACCCGGAGGCCCCGGCCTCAGCCCCCGTTCCGCCTCGTCCGCTTCTGCTGCTGCAGCGGTCCCCACAGCCGCGGGCGCTGTCGCACCATGGTGGCGCGCTGGGCCTGCGGCGGGCCTGCGGCTGGCTGGGCCTAGCCACCGCCTGGGTCCGCCCCTCCGGGCCCGCCCCGCCCCGCCAGGACCCTCCCACCGCGCCGGCTCGCCCCGCCCCTCCAGGACCCGCCCACCGCGCCGGCCAGCCCCGCCCCTCGGGGCCCGCCCAGACCCCCGGGCCCGGGGCCGCCCCGCCGCTGACGCTCCCGGGCTAGGGTGCGCCGCGCCCCTTTGGCCCGGGAGGCGGAGCCGGGCTGCACGAGGTTTTCGAGAAAAATTAAACTAAGCTAAGGGAAAGGCTTTGGGGAGTCCACGATTCTCTAAAAACCAGTGCCGCGGCTGAAGAGGACCCGGTGCGCTGGGGCGTGACGCGAGGGAGTAGGTTGCAGTTATGGGAGAGTCACTGTGCATCCCAGAACTGGGGGCGGAACGCATCGGAGCGCGTTTCCAGACCAGTTTACCGGACTGCGAGCGGTCGAAATCCACCGAGCAGCCCAGAACTGACTAGATTACACATCACCGCGCGGTGAGCTGCAGGTTGTATAGACCCCGAAGCTCGTTCTTCGTGACACATCATCCCGCGTTTGCCTTTACTGGTTCCTCGAGTGGGAAAGGACTGCCTGTCCCCTGTGAACCCACAGGTTCAGGTTTAGGAAGCGTTGGCCACGACTGGGTGCTAGAGTCCTGGGCCGTACATATTCCCAGAAACGGGGAATAGAGCAAGAGAGTCCGTGCACAGAAACTCCAGGGGTCCTTGGTATGCTGACTGTTCATTTACCGGTGTTAACCTGGCGCAGCGCGCGGGACCAATTGTGTACAGAAACATTCTGGGAAGCCGGGCCTCCACCCTTCTCCGTTCCCTCTGTGCAGGGAACGGTAGCCTCCTAACACAGATGGAAGTGAAGCTTTTATGTCTGGGGGCAGGTATCATTTCAAGTCTAGCGATAAGGAGGAACTTTGGGATTTTTCTTGTATGCACATGTTTTCTTCTCTGTCATTTTTTCCATTATTATTTTTTTGCAATCATCTTTGAGGGGTAGATAGCCCACCTCCCCTCCCTGCGCTATTGAAAGGACAGCAGTACCCAGCCCAGACTCACGGAGACTCCTTCCTCCGCCCCATGATACCCGTTCTACCCCCATTTACAGTTTCTGCCCTGATCGTGACAGGCCTATACAGACGTGGATCTTCTGTCTATATTGATGGAGATGTGGGAAGGACCCCTCCAGGTGTCAATACTTCTCATTTAACTAATGTTTATTGAGCACGTACCTGTGTAAGACCCTATGCTAAGGATTGGAGGTTATGAAGCCCCTTCTCTAGAGAATGGTAAGAGAAAAGAGAAACTTCCACAACAGAAGAATAAACCAGTTTTCCTGGGCTCAAGGTGAAGAAGCACTTCATTTTGCCTGGGGTCACTGGGGAATGCCTTGTGGTGTGTCATTTGAGCTGAGTATGACTAGGATTAATAAAAAGAGGAAGAAGGTCATCCCAAGCAGTGTGAGCAAAGACAAGCGAGAACAAATGAATATCAGGCTCAGGGTACTGCTAGAGCCTGAGAGAGCACTATGGCAAGCGATGGGACTAGAAAGAAGAAAGCCCAATTACAAAAATTCTAAAGAAAAGAGAATGTCCTGTAGTAGGCCAGAGTCTCCTGACGTGTGGGTCCTTTACCACCAGCGAATGGAGTGGCTATTTGGGATGTATGAAGATAGGCCCTATAATAACACAATGAGAAAGTCACTGCCTTTCCAGTTTACTTTCAGTCCTTCAAATTATACTGTTACTGGCTGTGTGACCCTGAACATGTTGCTTTACTTCTCTGTGGCTATTTCCTTACTGTAAAATGGGAATAATAAGAAATAGTAACTACCTCATAGTGGGTGATAGGGAAGACTAAAAGAGGTAATGGATGTAAAGGGGTGGATGGTGGTGGGGGTGGATTAGCACATATTAAGTTCTCAATATATATTAGCTCTTATTATTGATATCCCTTTTCAATAATGAGAATGAGCCAGTCTGTGGTCAGACCTTTTGGCAAACACAGTTTCTAATCATTTTGTTTTTCTGGTACTTACACTTATGGTTGGCTTCTGTGTACGACTAGCCTTATGGGTTTTCCATTTGCAGCAATGAAATTAAGATTCTTACGCAAACATATTAAGTAAAAAAAAAAAAATGAGTCAACTTAAAACATAATTAAAATAGTACAGTCGGCACATGGATATGGCAAATATCAAGAAGGTCGTACTGGAATGAATGAGGTGGGGAATAACATGGCTGGGGGTGGTGGGGAGCCTTGATGCTTTAGGACAGAGTGGTGATAGGATTAAATTGAAACTGTCTAGAGATGAAATTAGCAAACATGGAAGCAATAGGTTTGACTAGGGCAAGGTGAGAAGCAAGAGAACCAGGAAGGAGACTACTGAGACAGTAAAAGGGAGAATTGAAGGGGCCTGGAAGTTATGGCGCTGGTATTGGGAAAGAAATAGACAAGTGCCAGGTGCAATATTCAGAGAAGAATCGAAAGGACTTCGTCACCAATTACAGGCCTACAGCCCCTCATCCCAAACTCAGGGGTCCAGGTATGTTCCAGAATTTAGAATTTGGGGGATTTTTAATAATATAGTACATATTTTAATATTAACTCTTCCGATTAGGGATGGGACAGCACCCCATGAACAAACACATTGGTATTTATGCCCCCAAATATTAAAATAATCTCACCAAGTGAGGTAAATAAAGACCACAAAGAGCCTCATGTCATTTTAAGTTAAGTTTTGTTGCCAAATGAGTTCTGATGCCACCTTACCAAATCAGTTTTGGTTTTCGGAGCTTTTTGGTTTTAGAATTGTGGATAAGGGCTTGTGGGAAGTGTTCATGGGAACCCTACCCAGGTTTCTCACTTAAGCAAGTAGGTGGGAGGAAATGATGTCAAATGACCTAGAAAATGGTTTTAGGGTTATTTTTTGACGTGTTGAATTTGGGGTGACTTGGGGACACCTAGTCATACAGTGGGAATATCAGAGAATCAGGGACTCAGGAGACCAGGGGGTGGAGGGAATTGAGTTTTGGAAGTAATTTTCTAAGGCAATGTTTCACACTGTAGAGAAATATTCTAGGTCATGCAGAGAGCAGGGGGACCCCGTGTGTGCACTTTATTTGGAAGGCCTGTGTGAGCAATGTGACAGTTCTGTTCACCCTAGCAGTCTCCTTGTGCCCTTCAGGGACCCTGCTACCTGCCAGGAACCCCCTCTCCAGTTCCAGATGGATGAGTCTGTGAAGCCTTTTATTTTTTTAAAGGTATTATTTATTTATGAGAGACAGAGAAGACAGGCAGGGAGGAGGGAGGAGCAGAGGGAGAGGGAGAAGCAGACTCCTCACCTCCCCCCTGCTGAGCAGGAAGCAGGGAGCCTGGTGCCTGACTCTGGTCTCGATCCCAGGACCCGAGAGCATGACCTGAGCCGAAGGCAGACTCTCAACCAACCGAGCCACCCAGGCGCTCCTGTGAAGGTTTTTAACTCAGCTAAACTTGAGCCCTCGTTTTACTCACACACCTGATACTAACAGGAGACCAAGTGACTATAACTGTCCACACCACGATTCAAAGACTCACCCTCCAAACCCTCCTGGAACCTCCAGCACTGTGATCCCCTGGGACCTTTTCCCCATTTGGGACCTCTCAGCAGCAGACTGTCCTGATGGGGCTTGATGATCCTAAAATTCATCACTTGTAACTGTTTTGTCTTCCTTTTAACCCCCCAAATCTTACAGCTGGGGAAAGAGCACTACTTAGAGATGTGTGCTATAACCATGCCCACTCTGTCTAGCCCAGTGCATTCTACCAAGAAGGTAGTAACACAGGAAAAGCAGAGAGCTAAGACAGAACTTTGGTGCCAAACACATTTAAATGGAAGGTGACAAAAATAAGAAGCAAGAGGAAAAAATTAAAAGGAATCAGGAGAACAGGTTAGTGTTAGGGAAAACAGGGAATGGCTATATGGAATTGCTTTCTTGAAAAATTGTATCTATCAGGGTTGGTTCTGGAAGAAGAACCAGCCCTTAAGGATCATCTTCTCTTTGGGAATCTTGCTCTAATTAATTACCACTACCCCTATTATCAGGTCAGGAGTTCTCAAAGTGTGGTCTGTGGGCCCCAAGAGATCCCTGTTTCAGGGGGTCCACAAGGCCAAAATTATTTTCATAATTATACCAAAATATTATTTGCCTTTTTCACTGTTTTGACATTTGCACTGATGATTAGTGTAGCAAATCAAGAAAAAAAATGTTAGGTTTACTTTGAAATGTCCTTGATAAAGCAGTGAAAACTAAAAATTAAATCTTCACTTTTTTTTTTAGGGAGTGAACATGTGAATGCGCGTGTGCACTCTTGTGGGGGTGGGGAGGGCGGGGACAGAAGGAGAGGGAGAGAAAGAATCTCAAGCAGGCTCCATACGTGGGTGGATCTCACAACCCTGAGATCATGACCTGAGCTGAAATCAAGAGTTGGATGCTTAACCGAGTAAGCCACCCAGGTACCCCCAAATCTTCACTCTTGAGTATAGGTCTTTAAGATTCACTGTGACATAATGGGAAACATAAAACAATTCTGCTGCATACCCAAATATGATCGCTGTATAAGAAAAAATACTTGGGTGATCCTTTGAGCTGTATGTCGACCTAGTCACTTTTTTTCATGGAATACCATTTTTACTTGAAAGAATGCGTGACAAACAAATTGTAGTTATTCAGAGACATTTCCTAGAAAATGAACAGAGCAAGACTATTATTTCATGGAAAACCACTGATAGTATCTGTTGCCAATGATAAAATTTAAGCTTCCAAGCAAAAATCAGGATTTTGGAAAACTTGTAGCTGCTTTCATAAGCTCCATAACTTTCCAAACACTTAAAGCCTTTTCTGATAGGATTGGTAGTGACATTAACAAATGTGCTTTCTTGGTATTGTATAAGGAACTAAGCCAACATTTGAAAGATCTGTATAGTTCAGTGAACCAATATTTTCCCAAAGACCAATATGTCTTTGGTAACACAAAATCATGAATGGAAAAAAGACCATTCAAAGCAGATTATGATTCACCGATAATGACTTCAGATTCTACATTGTAGCTGAAGTCTAAAAGAGCACCACTTGTCCAGTTTTTGAACAGTATTAGAGAGTATCTTCCCTGAGAAGGCTATGAAAAATTCTTCTGCCTTAGAAACAATTAGCGGTGTTTGGGAGTTAGGGCATTGAAGAGAGAGATTGGAAGGTGACTATGGTTATTTTTTTTTAAAGATTTTATTTATTTGAGAGAGAGAGAAAGCATGAGCAGGATGAGGGGCAAAGTGAGAGGGAGAAGCAGACCCTCCACTGAGCAGGGAGCCCGATGTGGGGCTTGATCCCAGGACCCTGGAATTATGACCTGAGTTGAAGGCAGACGCTTAACCAACTGAGCCACGCAGGCGCCCTGAAGGTGACTATGGTTATAAAAGGGTGGCAGGAGAGACCTGTGGGATGGAACTGTTCCGTATCTTAACTGGGGTGCTGGTCATATGATTGTGCACATGTGGAAAAATGGCACAGAACTAAATACACACACGTACACAGAAGCACATACACACGCACACACAGATGAATGCATGTAAAACATGAAACCCAAGTCAGTTGACTGGATGTTATCAGTGTTGCTGTCCTTGTGATATCGTACTAGAGTTACGCAAGATGCTACCATTAGGTAAAATTAGAAGAGGGGGACACAGGCTCTCTCTGTATGATTTCTTACCACTGCATGTAAATCTATAATTACCTCAAAATAAAAAGTGGAAAAATGCTTCTGCTTTTTCTAATCACTTACCTGTATGAGGTTGGAATTTCTCCTTTTGTTTCAAGCAGCACAATATTTTGCAACAAGTTGAATGCAGAAGCATAGAAGAGAATGCAGTTATCTCCTATTTAGCCAGGTAGAAAAAAGATCTAGAAAAATCTGAAGTGATACTGGTCAACTTACTTATATGTCTCAGTTTGGGAAAAAAAAATTTTTTTTCCTAAAAGTGTGTTACATGTTGCCATGTGATAGGTTTATTATTGTTATTTTAAAATAAAACTATAAATGCAGATTTTACAATTTTCTCAGTTTTAATTTCCAATACAGAAATTACTGGTAGTTGGAACACACATACACAAAATATATGCAGACACACTAAACCTCTTTGAAGTCTTCAATAATTTATAAGCATGTAAAGGGGTCCTGAGATTTGAGAAGTTTAGAATTGTCCTAGTTAAAGGGAGGATTAAAAAAAAAAAAAAAGCAGTTCTGTTGATTAGGCTTTTATTTAAATGAGGGGCGTTATGGTGCCTGGGTGGCTCAGTTGGTTAAGTATCTGCCTTCAGCTCAGGTCATGATCCCAGGGTCCTGGGATCCAGCCCCGCATCGGGCTCCCTTCTTCTCCCTCTCCCTCTGCCTGCCGTTCTGCCTACTTGTGCTCTCTCTCTCTCTCTGTCAAGTAAATAAATAAAATCTTTAAAAAAAAAAATGCTGAGAGAGTAATGTTGACTCTCCCACCTGCTTTCACTTCCAGTTTCCTACCTGAAGGAACTTCAGTAGCTAATAGCAGAGAAGATCATCCCTTTCTTGGGAGGGGCGGCGCGGGGGTTGTCTAATCTACCCATGAAATACGCTGACATTTAAAAATTCAGCTTCAGTAGAGCTGAAATGTAGTCTACAGTGGAATAAACAAGGGTTGAGGAAGTAAGGTGGTGAAAATTCATCTAGAGCTGCCCCTGCCATCAAGGGTCTGAGAACCAAGACTAACAGATACGAGAAAACAGCATTTAGGAAAGGGCCATATTTTGTGGAATGTGTGGAATGACAGAGCAGTTGAAAGCTAGTGGGGGTCAGTGAGAAGAGAGGTTGTTTGCAAGGTGACTGGCTGTTCCAGGTTCCCAGACACTGGCCATTGAGATTACTCAACTGCAGGAAAGGGTGTTTTCTTGGGAGGAACTGAGAAAGGAAGACAGATTAGAAAGAAGTTCAAAAATGGGCTGGGGTGTCTGGACATGACGAGAAGTGACAAACCCTGGAGAGGCAGGAAGGCAGGGAGAGGAAGAAAAATATTCCTCCAAGAACCGTGTGTGTGAATTCTTTTAAAAAAATGGAAAAATATTTGGGATTCAAAAATTGTTTCCCAGAATTTTTAGTTATTTTTTTTTCAGACCTATATACTTTGCGATGTGAAATAAAGAATATTAGGAAGAGGGGCACCTGGGTGGCTCAGTCGTTAAGCGTCTGCCTTCGGCTCAGGTCATGATCCCAGGGTCTTGGGATCGAGCCCCGCATCGGGCTCCCTTCTCAGCGGGGAGTCTGCTTCTCCCTCTCCCACTCCCCCTGCTTGTGTTCCCTCTCTCGCTGTGTGTGTGTCTCTCTCTCTCTGTCAAATGGATACATAAAATCTTAAAAAAAAAAAGGAATATTAGGAAGACTATTAACAGCTCAATTTAATTGCTCCTGTCTGGTACTGTGCCAATCTTTTTTATTTTTTTAAAGATTTTATTTGTTCATTTGAGAGAGAGAGAGAGAGTGAGAGAGAGCACAAGCCGGGGGAGGATCAGAGGGAGAGGGAGAAGCAGACTCCTTGCTGAGCGGGAAGCTGATGTGGGGCTCGATGCCAGGAACCTGAGATCATCCTGAGATCATGACTTGAGCCGAAGGCAGATGTTTAACCAACTGAGCCAACCAGGTGCCCCTGTGCCAGTCTTTTTAAGACAACAAGTGTTTTGATTGATATCCTGGAATTTTGCAAATCCCGCTTGTTGTTACTTACTCGAATTACATTCAGGAGATGGTGTGTGTGATGTTTTACTAATGTGGTATAATTTGGTATAACCTGTCATCAACTGCTGAGCAACGAAAGGGACTATGCCACTGTGATTGACAGCAAGCGTTAACCCGGTCCTGGGTTCCAATCCTGATTTTGTCATCACTTGCTAGATGATACTGGATCTTTGTTCTTCCATTGTCTCCTCCCAACATGAGGAGGAGGTAGGACAATATATGGTAGGACAGTATATCTTTACCCCTGATGTTGTTTTGAAGATCTGTTGAGCTAGCATATTAAAGCATTGGCACTTCATTAGGGCTAATAAATGTTAGCTCATATTATTTTAATATTAGTTACTGTTCATGAAGGATGCATTAGAAGAAAAAACAGAAAGTATATTTATCCTTTTTTTTTTTTGCTTCCATTTGGTTTATTTTCCTATACCCCAAATCGATTTCACCCGCCAACAAAAGTTTAAAAATTTCACAAGGTGGTCAGAATTAAAAGTTGGAATGGTAATTGCCAAGGCTCTTGGGAATATTGCATCTCAAAACATGATGCTTTTTTGAGCAAACGGAATTATGCGCATGTGCTATAAATTTTAACTTTATCCTGGTGTCATCAGATTTCTTATTTATTTATCATGAACTATGCTACAATAAAACCAAGCAACAATACAGATAAGTTGCTGTTGAGATAGAAAGAATACAGAGAATGAATAGACTTATCATTCAACACTTGATTTTTTTGAGTATCAGGCAGTAATCAAGGTACTTGGGATATAGAAGTGAACATAACAAAGTTCTCTATCATGATGAAGCTTATATCTTAGAAGCAGTAGATGGGAAATAGAATACATAAATAAATTACATAGTCCTTTAGAATTCGATAACTGCTATATAAAAATAAAAAGGAGAACAAGAAAACATGGATCAGGAATGGGGGCAAAGGCAGAATGAACAGGTGCATGTCATTTTCAGTAGGGTGGACAGGGTGGCCTTGTTTGGAAGGTGAAATCAGATCAGAACAAAACTGGATGGAGATAAAGGAATCGGACGACAATTATCTGGAGAAAGATCACTTGAACATATACCACAAGGGAGTTCACAGTACACTTTGACTTTCATGCTCTCAGGAAGGCCCAACTCATGACTTCAATATTGTAGTTGAGTAAGTATAAATGAAGCGTGAGTAAAAAGTATCAAGATGTACTTTCTGAATGTGTTGAGGTTGCCAATGAAGCATTTTTGTCTTGCATCTGGTTCTCTGGCTTCCTTTTCATGAGCTTACAGATGTGCGGTTCAATGAGTAATAATAACAACAGATGATGATGATATAGCAACAATGATAAGTTAATATTTATTGACATGTATTGTAAGTGGTGAAGCTTTGGATTCAGTCTGTGCGTCGGGTTACTAGACATTCTCCAAGTATCAGTTGGCTTTCAGCTTTAGCATAATCGTGAGTTTTAGAATTTGTGTAACTTTATTCACTGGACAAGACTGGAATCTTGCCTGTCCGTGCTGAAAGTTACAGATTACAATCAGGGCTGCCCAAATGGACAATGAACTGCTTCACCGACTAACACAACCATGTAAAAATCTGAGTCATTTCCCAAAGCCAAGGTCTTTTTTGAACCCTTGAAGATATCTCTTCTGAAGTAAAGCTACAGAGAGCTCATGACCTTGGACCCGAGATAGGAAGGTTGCCATTCCACTCTGAGTTACCATTTTTGTACATGTTGTTCTATCAAAATTAGTTTTATTTATAATTTACTGGACTCTTTTCAAATATAATGACTAATTCTTCATAACCTGCTAGAAATATTAAACAGAGGACACAAAGGGTAGAGATGACTTTTAAAAAAAGAGCAAGTCACCATAGTGAAAAAACCGTAGAATAGTAGGTTTATTTTTGCCATGTTTACTTTTTAGTAAGTGCCAGTAGCTTGCTACTTACATTACAAAACATACAGTAAATTAATGTTCTTGATCAGAATGTCTGATTCTTTGACTCATGGGTCTCCTTTTGTGAGTTGCCTTTTCTACTCTGAACAAACTTACTCTGTAGTGCTCTTTTATCTTATTCATTATGAAAATGATGGTTTCCTGAATATCAGATCTGTTTTCCTGTGTTATCAGATCTGTAAGCTTCCTAAACCAGACTGGGATACACAGCAAAAGCCAACTTACACCACTGACCTTTGTAGTGACCTTCAACTTTTGATTCCACTCTCCAGTTTTTTAATCTATATATAAGATTGGAAGACTATTAACCTGCTCCGTTAAGAAGTTGATGAATACCATGAGCATTAATGAAATAACAAAATGGAACAGCTCTTTTGAAATTCTTGGAAGAGTAACACTAAATAAATCCAAGCATTTCTTTCTAATTAGTGCTTAAGCATAGGCTAATTCAGCTCTGATCCATGTAGTTCAGGTTTCTCTCGTGAAGTGAAGACCTTTTCTCAGTCTTTTGAAAATCCCTGCAGAAATGTCTTCAGAACTCTTCAACTAGCCCAGGTGACCTCTCCTTGCTTTAAACACAAATGTGGAACGTACCAGTTATAACTACTCTGGTTTAATCCATTCTTGTTGCTGCCAATTTTCAGCAAGAATTTCCAGGGCCTAAAGCCACAGGATCTGCCTCATGATGGGGACTTCCTGATTTTATAGGTATTACTGTTACCTTGTTGGGTTGGTTATGTTATCCTGAAGGAGCTAATCAATGTGAAATCCTTTGAAAACAGTCTTGTGCCCTGTAAAGCATGGCTTTGTGGTTGCCACTTAATCACAGGATTATTTAAAGTCTTTCTAATCTTTTCTCAAGTCACTTGATAAAGTTGAGGGTTCAGTGAGGGAATGCTTCCAGTAAGTATCTCTTTCAGGGGTGTTTTCTTATCTGATAATGCTCTTGGGCAAACTGGTTTTCTAGACTAACAGTAAGAATGTCCTTAAAACAAAACAAAACAAAACAAAACAAAACCTCAGCCTCTCAAAGATTCGAAATTAAACATGTTGAAAAAATACGAGCCCCATCTTCCACTTGTCCTGGATTTTGATTTTCCCTAATATTAACCTTTGTATGGGAAACCTTGTTTTTTTTCCTACTTAGATGGATTCCAAGCCTGCTTTTTCAAGTGACATTAATATTCTTTCAGTTTATTGTTCTCTTGATTAGATGCCTCTATCTTTTAACATTTGCCATGTTTAGGATCCATCTAGAAGGAATCTAGAAAATCCTCCATGTGTGTTCTAATTATTATCTGCATACATATTTTTTTAAAGTTATAGATACAAAAGGATACTTGGAAGAGCTAAATTTCGCCCGCACCCTCCAGTCCCCCAGCCACCCATTTCTTTGCCAAAGCGTTAAACTGTAAAGACATAGAGTCATACAAATATACATTTATTTATGCATTATTTTATACCTAACTATTTTCTCTCAGTATATCTTGGGTATCATTTAGTAGTAGGACATTGAAAGTGGCCTCTTTCTCCCTGACTGCTACATAGTACTCACTGTATGCTGTACCTTAATGGCATCCTTTGATGGAAATTTAGGTTGCTTCCTATTTTCTATTGTCATGAAAAGTGCTGCAGGGACTATTCTCGTACTTTTACCATTCGCCTAAGTGCCAGCACACAAGTAGGATCCATTTCTAGGAGTGGATCACTGAATGAAAGTTGTGCTCACTGCTGTTTTGATGGATTTGGCTAAATGGTACCCCCTTGAAGTTTTATCACTTTGCATTCCCATCAGTAAATGTTTCCCCACATCCTCCTCAACACAGTGTGACATGGAACTTTGCTCTTTGCAAAAAACAAGGGACAGCTGATAGGGATGGCTCATTTTCCACAGTTTTAAACTCTATTCCTTACTGTGATTGAGGCTGAACATCTTTTCAAATGTTTGAGTCGTTTGAATGACTCTTTCTGTGAACTATCTGTTCTTTTTCCTTTACCCATTTCTGGTTGGTCTTTTGTTGTTGGTTTTTTGGAGGTCTGTGTATGTTACATGACTTATCTATAGGTTTTAAATATGAGGTTAGAATTACAAACACATTGTGTAATATTGTTTCAGAAGAAGGGGGACAATAACCATTGTTCATAGACAACCGGTGGTCTCCTGTACACATTTTTAGTAGCATAATTATTTGGAGCTGTAAATTTGTCTTTGAGCACTACTTTTTTTGTATCCATTGGTTCTGATATACCATGTTTTTTTTTTTTTTAATATATTTATTTATTTTAGAGATAGAGCAAGAGAGCGATAGTTAGCAGGGGGAGGGCAGAAGGAGATGGAGACCAGCAGACTCCCTGCTGAACGGGGAGCCCAATGCAGGGCTCAATCCCATGACCCTGAGATCACAACCTGAGCAGAAATCATGAGTTGGACATTTAACCAACTGAGCCACCCAGGCACCCCTGATACACTGTGTTTTTATTATTTTCTAGGTATTCCATTATTGTGACCTTTACCTCTGTTTTTGAACCAACAGGATTTTAAGAAGTAATTTTTGAAAAATTCTAGATGACAGAGGTTGTTTTGTTCTCTAGATGGGTTTTTAGCCTCTACTTCTATTAAATTCTGATCAGAAAATACTATTTGTATTGTTCCTCTTCTTACTGAGATTTTCTTTCATGAATATATGATCAGATTTGTGAATGCTCCGTGAATGTCTGAAATGGTGATATATTCTATCTAAATGGGGTTCCTAGTTGATAAATATCAGTTATGCTATTTATGCCTGTTTTCTCATTTATAAAATGAGGCTAATTATAGCTCCTACCTCAAAGAATTGCTTTGTAGACAAAATGAGTTAATGCATATAAAATGCTAATAATAGTGCCTGGCCCAAGGAGACTATTCAGTGGAAGCCATTACTATGTGTTATAAAATTCTGAGATGGTAGCAAAAACTTACATCAGTCTTTTCCAAAGAACTTTGTAACCATGATGTCATCAAATTTCACATTATCTAATTCTGAAAAAAATTCTGAGGCCAATCTAATATTTTCCCCTAATAGGTGTCTTTTTCTTTTCTTTTCTTTTCTTTTTTTTTTTTTGGCTAAGTTACCCAAAGATTCTTTGACATCTGATAACTTTACTAGAATCTATTTCTTTTTTAAAAAATCACTATTTTAAGATAGAGCACTCATCGAGAGAAATGCATAAAACATATATACACAGCATAATGAATTACCGGAAAGCAAACACCCTTGCAGTCATGACCCAGGTAAAGATACAGAACATTTTCATGTCCCGGGAGCCCCCTGGGTGCCCATTATCATCACAGCTTCCTCAAAGTTAGTTTTGCCAGAATTGGTAAACACCCCAAGGGAAAATGAAACCTCAGAATCGAAACAAATTCTTCACTGTAGTGTGAACGTGGTCAGAGACCTTTAAGCGTATAGTTTAGTTTGGTTTTATGTGGTTTTTTATTTTTATTTATTTTTATTTTTATTTTTTTTAAAGATTGTATTTATTTATTTGACAGAGAGAGGCACAGCAAGAGAGGGAACACAAGAAGGGGGAGTGGGAGA
Source organism: Neomonachus schauinslandi (assembly GCF_002201575.2). Taxonomy (NCBI): domain Eukaryota; kingdom Metazoa; phylum Chordata; class Mammalia; order Carnivora; family Phocidae; genus Neomonachus; species Neomonachus schauinslandi. The sequence continues at coordinate 83,538,429 of NC_058408.1, forward strand.
GGGAGAAGCAGGCTTCCCGCCGAGCAGGGAGTCCGATGTGGGGCTCGATCCCAGGACCCTGGGATCATGACCTGAGCCAAAGGCAGACGCTTAACAACTGAGCCACTCAGGCACCCCAGTTTTATGTGTTTTTTTAAAAACTACTTTATTGAGTATAACTCACATACCAGACAATTCGCCCCTTGAAAGCACACAGTTCAGAGATGTTTAGTATGTTCACAAGTTGTGCAACCAACACCACTCTCTAATTCTAGAACATGTTCATCTCCCTGAAAAGAAACCCCATACCCATTAACAGTCATTTTGCATTACCTGATCTCACACCCACAACCCAAGGCAACCACTAAGTCACTTTCTCTCTCTATTAATTTGCTAATTCAGCACATTTCATGTCATTGGATCTGGGCTCATATAGTATGTGGTGTTTTGTGATTGGCTTCTTTCACTTTGTATAGTACTGTCAAAATTCATCCATGTTGTGGCACGTATCAGTACTTCATTCTTTTTTATTGTCAAATAATATTGTATGGATATATCACATTTAATTTATCCATTCATCCGTTGGTGAGCATTTGGTTTGTTTCCATTTTGTTGGCTATCATGAATAATTCTGCTATGAACGTTCATGTACAAGGTTCATGTGGATATATGTTTTCACTTACTTTCAGTATATACCTAGGAGTGGAGTAGATGGGTTATATGGTATTTGGTATATATGGTAATTAACAGATGGTTATATGGTATTTAATGTTTAATATTGAGGAATCGCCAGGCTGTTTTCCAAAGCAGTGGTACCATTCTGAGTTTCCACCAGGAGTGTATGAGTATTACAATTCCTCCATGTCCCTACCAACAGTTGTTACTGACTGCTCACAGCCTTTAAGCCTCACCCTCACTGTTGCTTTCCCTACATCTGGGCAATCTGATAAGGACTAGGAGTCCTTCCTTTGGCAACAGCAGGAGATTCAAACCATGCAAGCCTCTTGCCCATATGTGGGGACCATTACCCCGGTCCCACTCGTTCATCATTAAAAAAAACCCAAATGCATTCTCCTTTCTCCACTCTCTGGATTCCTTTACAGACTTGCTTGGGGAGACCTGCTCTGCTTTCTGCAGAAAACCTAATTATAGAATAAAATGCTCACACTCTCTTAGTGTTTGTGTGGCATCATGAATCTGGACATCCAGACCAAATTCCGGATGGAAGTTGATGCTGCCTATATAGGATATCCACAACATGTTGTTATTCCAGACTTCTATCTACTTGTTGATCTTCTGTGTAGTTATTCTATCCATTACCGAAAGTGGGTTACCGAACTCTCCAACTCTTATTGTTGAATTGTCTATTTCTCTCTTTAATTCTGTCACTCTTTGTTTCCTATGTGATGGGACTCTGTTGTTAGGTGCATATGTTTTTATACTTGTTGAATCTTAAATTAATCTTTTATCATTATAAAATGTTCATCTCTTTCTTAGTAACAACCATTTAATTGTTGTCTCAAAGTCTATTTTTTTTCTTTGATATTAGGATAGTCACTCAGACTCTGTTTGTTTGCATGTTATATCCTTTTCAACTCTTTTATTTTCCACCTATTTTTGTCTTGGAATCTGAGGTGTGTTTTGTAGTAACATATCATTTGATTATTCTTTTTAATCCGTTCTGCCCATCTGCCTTTTGTTTGCAGGCTAAATCTATTTGTGTTTACTGTAGTCACTGATAAGGTAGGACTTATATCTGCCATTTTGGTATTTGTTTTTATATGTTCCATGTCTTTTTTGTGTCTCTATTCCTCCATTATTGCCTTCTTTATTGCTAAATGGATATTTTCTAGTGTGCCATTTTAATTCCCTGACTCTTTTTTTTTACTATAATTTAAAATCTTTTAAAATATATATATGTATACATATATATTTTTAGGCAGGTTCTATGCTGGGTATGGAGCCCAATGCAGGGCTCAAACCCACAACCCTGAGATCAAGACCTAAGCAGAGATCAAGAGCTGGACGCTTAACTGACTGAGCCACGCAGGCGCCCCTCTTTTACTGTAATTTTAAAATTTAGTTTCTTAGTGGTTGTGCTAGGGATTAAAATCACCACCATAAAACTTGGCTCCCATATAACTCTGTTCCTTCCCACTTCTTTTATGCTATTCTTTTCATAGAAATTACATCTTTATCATAAGCCCCACATTAGCACAGTTTTGTAATTCTTGCTTTATACAGTTGCCTTTTAAAGATTTTATTTATTTGGGTGCCTGGGTGGCTCAGTCGGTTGGGCGACTGCCTTCGGCTCAGGTCACGATCCTGGAGTCCCGGGATCGAG
>NC_058408.1:83540761-83601005 GCF_002201575.2 Neomonachus schauinslandi
GCCTTCGGCTCAGGTCACGATCCTGGAGTCCCGGGATCGAGTCCCGCGTCGGGCTCCCCGCTCGGCGGGGGGTCTGCTTCGCCCTCTGACCCTCCTCCCCTCGTGCTCTCTCTCTCATTCTCTCTCTCTCAAATAAATAAATAAAATCTTAAAAAAAAGAGTCAATTAATTAATTGATTGATTGATTAATTAATTGATTGATTGATTGATTGATTATAGAGAGGGAGAGGGAGAGCGAGCGGAGGGAAGAGCACTAGCACAGGGACAAGCAGATTGCACTAAGCGTGGAGCCTGATATGGGGCTTGATCCCACCACCCTGACATCATGACCTGAACCAAATTCCAAAGTCAGCTGCCTAACCAACTGAGCCACCCAGGCGCCCCTCCAGTTGCCTTTTAAAACAGATAGGCGTGTAAAGGAATTATAAATGAAAGTATGTTTATACTGTCTTTATATTTACCCGGGTAGTTATTTTTGCTGGTGTCCCTTATTTCTCTGGGTGGATTCAAGTGATTGTCTGGTGTCCTCTCATTTAAATCTAAAGGACACTCTTCTCTTTCTGTAGAGCAGGTCACTGGGCCTGGGATATAGAAGGGATGACAATAGCCCCTGTTAAAGCATCACAGACCCCACTATCTTACCGAAGTGCAAGAGTTTCTCTTGGATAGGTGGTTTGCTATTCAATCCATGGCTTTGGTTAATTTCCAGGGTTCTGAAATGACCGTTTGGCTTGTGCCTCTGTTTTCATTGTGTTTGTGGGAGGGTGAGTTCACCAAGGTCCTTACTATGTGGCTGCAGATATCAACTGCCTTAGGATCCATCTTAATGTCAGGTTTTTTGTTTTTGTTACTGTTTTTTGGTCATTTTGAGGTGGGGGCCTGATGTACTGTTTAAATGTCTAGGGAAAAAAATCTTCTTTTTTTCCTAAAAATTTCTTTAATTGATTTAGAATATACCTTGGGTTCCAGTATTTCTATTCTGTTCTTTAGGGACACTAATTTGCAAAGAAAATTAAGAAAAACAGTAATTTAATAACTAAATAATAATAGTCACAAAAACACGCACAATACACACTGACTTTCACAGGACATGAACAAACTAAACAGGTGAAAAGTAGAACTGTTATTTTGGGGACATGATTTCTGGAGTACTGAATTCACCCTTTGTTTAAACTCTCCTGCTTTGTAATAATGACAATGTACTTTATTTTTACTGTATTTGAAGCAGTGTTCTGGTGCCACCTAGTGTTACAAATGAGTAAAGGCTACTCTGTATTTTTTCTTTTTTTCCTTCTTACTCCTCCTCCTCCTTCTCTTCCTTCACAATGGAATAATACCTACCCCTGAAACTAATAATACACTATATGTTAACTAAATTGAATTTAAATTAAAAATTAAAAAAAGAATAATGCCTACTCCGTGAGCATCAGATTTAATCAATGGACATTTGTGGAACATTGCACCTTAAATGTGCAGATAAATCATGCTTTTAAAGTACCTACAAAGATTTACAAAACTGACCATATTCTTTGTGATAAATCAAGTCTCAACAAGTGACTGAAATCATTCAGAGTATGTTCTCTGGAATTAAACGCGAAATCATAGATTATTACTAAATGTTCATATATATTTATACATATATATTTCTAAAGCGATATATTTCTAGATAACCCATGGGTAAAGGGAAGCCCAATGGAAACAGGAAAGTATTTTGAACTGAATAATAAAATATATAACTAATACCATGGTTAGAGAAAAATTTATAGGTTTAATTACATAGGTTTAACTATATAGTTTTAACTATATATATAACTACATAGGTTCAACTATATTAGGAGGGTGGCAAAAACCACATGAGCCAAGCATCCACCTCAAGATGTTAGAAAAAAGAAGAACAAATTAAGCTCAAATACAATAAAAGCCAGGAAAACAAATTAAGAATGTAAATTAACAAAATCGCAAAGATTTGATAAAGAAGATCAACACAATCAACTATCTGTTCTTTGTAAAGACTGGTTAACTTGATAAATCCCTGATGAGTGAACCTAAAAGAATAAGGAGTGAATTTTAGGGATGAAAAGGCACATATCACTGTGTATTAAAAAATCACAAAAGGATGGTATTAACAACCTTATGCTGATAAAGTAGAAAATGTGGATGGGATGGACAAATTCTTTTTCAAAATTCAATTTACCAAAAAGTCGAAAGAAGTGAAATATTCAAATAGACCTAAAATTGTTACAGATACCGCATTCAAAATGCAGTATTCTTGATTCTCCATCTGGATTGGTTATTCTCTAGGCTGTTTTGTGAGCTGTTATGCACTAATTCTTTTTTATTTTCCCTTTCTTTTTTTCCAGAGCTTGTTCCCTGTGGTCCATAATGCATTTTGATCAAACGTATTTTCCAGTAGCTCTGAGGATGAGTACACCAGAGTGTAGCAGGTATTTGTGGTACCCTGCAACACAGACATTAGGGTCACACTCAAATGCTTAATTGGTTATAAAGGAATAAAGAATTCTCTGTAGCTTTCTTTTCTTGTCATATCTTCATCTGTTTTGGTATCAGGGAAATACTTGCCTCATAGAATGAGTTGATAGCATTCTTCCTTCTCTGTTTCCTGAAAATGTTTGTATGTGATGATCACAAGCTCTGTTAATAGCCAAAATTATCTTCTACTTTCCATTTTCTCCTCTTTATTAATGTCTTGTTATTTTGTTTTTAATCAATCCCATATTCCCTTAAATCTCACGGAGAATATTAATTATAATTTTTTAAGATTTATTTATTTATCTTTGAGAGATGAGAGAGAAAGAGAGAGAAAATGTGGGGGAGGGGGAGAGGGAGAGAAACTTCAAGCTGACTCCCTGCTGAGCACGGAGCCTAACATGGGGCTCAATTTCACAACCCATGAGATCATGACCTGAGCTGAAACCAAGAATCAGATACTCAACCAACTGAGCCACCCAGCTGCTCCTATTAATTATAATTTTTAAGGACCTCTCTTGTTTTCTCATGTGTCCTATTTTAGGGGGGACCATTTTCTTAGAATGGTTAGCTTTCGATTTTTAAAATCATTTTGATAATTTAGACATTTTTATTTTTTGCTCATATTTATAAATGAGGTTCTCTAAATTAATGAGGATTAATCCTCATTACCACTGTGAAAAGTAGCTAATATTACCTCTATGACAAATCCTATTAATCAATACCTGATACAGTTTCTTCCATTTGCCCACATTCAGAGCCTTCTTGGAGCCCAAAGAGTCTTTCATCCAGAATAGTTAGTGAGCAAGAGTGAGCCTCACTGGGGCCCATGAACCAGAAGCAGCTTGGCAGATGAACAACGTGGATCCTTGAGCAGCAAAATGACCTCTTCACTAGGGTCAGTGGGCAGGCACACCAGGGTAAAGCCTAGCATGGATGCTTCTATCAGCTTTTCCTTGTCCAGGGCACTACACTACTAGTGCTTGCTCACTAGGGTCTGCTCTTTGGCATAGCCATATTGTCATCCTCTGCTGGAACAATCTTTAGAGTGTCAGTATCCATATTGCAGTTGATGGGCAAGGTAGTGAAAGAGCCTTGGGAAGCCAAGGACATTAGGAATTTTACTGCTCTGCCAAGCCATCCACCTAATCTCAGTGCTTACGTTGTGGTAACTCAAACACAGCTGAGTCACTGCCCTGGCCCCAGCTGTATGGCCCACATTAGGGATTGCTAGACAAACACACTTTACTTAGCAGTCAGTTCCTATGGAAGGAAGCCTGGATATGCTTCTGGCCATGAAGGGGTGCTGTTCCAGTTCCCATATAAATTTTAATATTTCAACCCCAATTAATCCCAGCTCCATTATATTTCAGTTTTACATTGCTTCCCTCAGCCCTAGCCAATTAGATCATGGCACACATGGAGTGCCAATAAATAATGTGCAAGAATTCTACATAGAAATCTGTCAAATGTTTTTGAAAGGGCTTAATAAATGAAGGGATACATCTTGTTCATCAATGGAAAAGCTCAATATTCAGATGTCAATTCTCTAAAAATTGGCTAGTAGACTCAGCTACAATCCCAATGGAAATCCCACGTGTGTGTGTGTGTGTGTGTGTGTGTGTGTGTGTGTGTGAGATAGATATGTTGAGCCTATGTTGTCTTGCCGAGGGAGCAGTATCAGCACAAGCAGAAAAGCATGAAGGAACACGGTGTGTGCAAAGATAACGTAAGTAGTTTGGTTCCAGAGAGAAGTTGTAGGGATTTGGTGAAGTCAAGGCTTGGAGGGGGCTTAATTGTTTTTTTGTTTGTTTTTTCTGCATGTGATGGAAAACATTTTAAGAAGGGGTAACCAGGTCCGATTTACATTTTATAGAAATCACTTTGCCTTTCCCTTTACCTGCTCAGATCTTTACTGCAGGTAACTACATTCCCTGGGCTTCTGGTCCCTATGACTTCCAGGTAGGTTTGGCCAACAGAAGGGAGAAGTACGAGACTGGAAGTCTGGAGAAGAGAAGTCAGGGTATTCATGTGTTACCCCCGCTGTTGCACCCCCTCCCCCATTGCCTGTTGTGGGGTTTGCTGAGGCAGCTGCACATCCTCCAGACTCCAGCTTTCTCCAGCCTGGCCCACCTCTCAGGTCCAATCAGGGATCACGACCTCTCGATGACCTCCTACCACAGGACACATAAATACACTTCTATTATAGTACACAGAACATTTTGTTGCAAGTCTTGTTTGATTTGCCTGATTCCTCTTGTAGTCTGTACACTCCTTCATGGTAAGAATTAGATTTTCTTGATATTTGCTTTCTCAGTCTGCAACAAAATGACTGGCAGAAAGAAGGTGCTCAATAAATATTTGATGAATCTGGTGCAAATGAATGAGGGCATGCCTGCGGTGCAGGAACAGACCTGTTGCACGGCCATTCCTCCTGGACCCATGCACATGAAAGTGATCCTTTAGTGTGGGGCTTCCTGTGGAGTTGATCGATTCGTTTGTTCATTAAATATTTATAGAGCACCTGGTAGGTTTCAAGCATCGAGCCATATCACAAGTGTCCTCTTGGCTTCGAAAAAATTATTATTCCAACACAGAAAGCAGCATTATTACATTTTGGTTAGTCATTCCTGCAGATGAATGCAGGGCAGACGAAAAAGTTGTTAAGCCTGATGGCATACATGCCAGTGTGAGACTTTTGCTGTCACCCTGCGGACTTTCATGTTCCAGACCTGCTCCTCAGGATGGACCTCCTCTTATTTCATTTCAGCATAGGAAGCCTGACATGCCTTTTCATGGGCCTGGCTCAGGCAGCCACGAGCAAATGCTGCTGCAGACCAAAACATAGGCAGGGCATACACAGGTGCACATATCAGAGAAGAGATGTGATGTGTTTGGGACAGAGGACACGGGAAAGGCATGTTTGGGGACCATGGAACCTTCTAATCCTTGCTCTTGCCCAAAGGCCCTAACTCACACAGGGCTTCCTCTGCTCATTCCTCATCAAGACAAGTTCCTTTTTTTTTTTTTTTTAAAGATTTTATTTATTTATTTGAGACAGAGAGAATGAGAGAGAGAGAGCACATGAGAGGGGGGAGGGTCAGAGGGAGAAGCAGGCTCCCTGCCGAGCAGGGAGCCCGATGCGGGACTCGATCCAGGGACTCCAGGATCATGACCTGAGCCGAAAGCAGTCGCTTAAACAACTGAGCCACCCAGGCGCCCAAGACAAGTTCCTTTTTATCTTTTTATCCCTTTCCAAAATCTGTTCTCTGCAAGAATCTGAAACTCATGTACTTGAAGTTATCAATGACTAATAATGAGAGTTTCCTTTGCTCCCTCTAAAGATGAGTTCCCATTTATCTCGTTCTTGTCCAAAACCCACTTTCAAAAGAGAATTTGAAATTTATCTACTATAAATTATAAAATAATATAAAAGCTTAAAGATTATTAGTTCCCTGATGTCTTCTAGTGGGTCTTCCTATCTAAACAGTATAGAAAGACTTAGGCTAACATTGTAAGTAGTCGGTTGATGACTGGGATTATGTTCTAGGCAAAATATAAAAAGACAAGTCTAACTGAGGCTCTTGAAATTATTCCAGGAAGGTGGTTATCTTCTTTATCTGCCAAGTTGGACAACAGAGGGGAAGAGGGGAAAAGGTCGGGGAGGCGAAAAGGTCAGTGCCAGAGGCACAGGTAGGGCGTAGGCTGACTAGTTGAACGTCTGAGGTCAGCGGTTAATTAAGGAGAATGAACCTGTGCAGGCAGTGTTCAGGGGGGAGAAATTACATTGAATGATGTGTGGCAGGGTCTTGGTTACATAAATATTTTTGGTGCAGGAAGCAAAAGGGGAAAAGGGAAAAGAACGGGTCTTGGTTTGTCTCTTCTGCATGAGAACATCTTTGATTTTTTTCAGCCGTTCAGACCCCCTAATAAGAGGATGGGGAGGAAAAGAGGGGGCTGCGGGCAGAGCCAAAGAAGAGAGGCTGGAGGGACTCAGAAATGCTTCCACCCCGCCCGCAGGCCTATTGGAAGGAGTCTGGGCGGGCGCTGGGCGGAGCCTGTGGAGCATCCTCTAAGCGGCCGCCTCTGAGAACCATGGGAAAATCCTTCCTCCCTCGGACATGGCGCCCACCTGCCCCGCGGCAGCAGCCGAGTCCGGCGCCGCGGTTCGCGGGTCCGGGCCGAAGAGCAGCTCGAGCTTCAGTCGCGGGGCGGAAGGAGGGGGAGGCGGCGGCGGCGGCGGCGGCGGCGGCGCCGCCCGGGGGCCTAGGTGTTAGAGCCGAGCGCGCCCGGGGACCGGCAGCGGCGGGCGGCGGGCGGCGTGCAGCGGGGCGCGCCGGCCCCGGGGCGCCGCAGGCATGGTGTCCCAGGCGCTGCAGCTGCTCCGGCAGGGCGTGTGGGCCGCGCTCACTGGCGGCTGGTACCACGACCCGGAGCAGAGCGAGTTTACCAACAGCTGCCACCTCTACCTGTGGCTCTTCCTGCTTCTGCTGCCCTTGGCCCTGCATCTGGTGAGTGGGGAGGTTCGAGCCGGGGAGACGTGAGGATGGAGGGAAGACGGGAGAAAGCCACCAAAACCTGCCTGTCTGCCTCCTGGTGGAACGGCTTGGCAGTGATTCTTAAGGGGTGGGGTTAAGAAGTATAAACGTACTGTTTGTTATAAGAGACATAAGTCGTGGGGATGCAATATACAGCATGGGGAATGCAGTCTATAATATGGTATTAACTTTGTAAGGTGACAGATGGTAACTGGACTTATCGTGACGACCATTTCGCAATGTATACAAATGTCGACTATGTTACACGCCACAAACGAATATAACACTGTATGTCAGTTACACCTCAATTTAAAAGAAAAGAGGTGAAATGAGGAAGGTCTTAAGGAATTTGGGACAGAGGGAAAGGGGGCCAGGGACTCACTGGCAGGAAAAGTAGAAAGGACTTTGGGAGCTCTGGGACTCATTAAGAATTGATGCTGGCTGTTAGGATGAGTCAGACTCTGCTTGTCGCTGGGGGATGTTGAACCTGTTTTGGAAGTGGAAAATCCTAGGCCTCCTGGCTGGTTAGCTGGGCATGATAGCCAAAATGCAAAATGAATTGTGAAAAGCAAACCTATTTCAGTTGTTGATCTTCTTGCCCCCTCCCTCTCTTCCTGTTTTGCTTTGAGAAGGCAGTTTTAATTATCAATTACTTAACTTCCAATTTCTACACCACTATGTGAAGAAATCTATAGAAAGATAGAATAATGGGAAAATCTAATGTAGTTTATGCCAAGTATTACAGTACCTAGTTGGGGCTTGACGCTTCAAGAGGGTTACCATAATTGAGTGCTTGCAGAACCACTACAGAGATAACCTTCTTGGGTAAATTAAATATACCTAATTGAAACAGTGATTAACCTTATTTGAGAAGCTGTAAAGGTAAGGTGCTCCATGTCTTATTAAACGTTGTGTGCCAAGGAATCTAATTTTGATATGTCTCTTGAAGGACTTTATTCCTAAAATGTAATTTAATCATGTTCTCCCCACCAAAAATCTTCAGTAAGTTTGCACAGCTGATCGATTCCAAGTGTGACATTAGAGGCTGTCCATGATTTGGCTCCTGTTTACTCTTTCTGGCATTTTATCCAGAGGGTCAGAATTCTGGCTCGGAAATCAGGCTTAAATTTTGGGTCCACCTCTTACCAGTTCTGGTGAACTTGGAGAATTTACATACCTTATCTTATTTTTCATTTTCTTAGCTGTAAAATGAGAAAAATAATGTTACCAGATGTACAGTGTTGTTTTGGAGCTTAAATGAAACACTTTTATCCATCTGTCTTGCCCCAGGATTGGATTCTCAGACTTGGTTTAAATTTCTGTTTTGCTGCATAGTAGCTGTTTGGCCTGATGTTTGACCTATCTAAACCTTAGTTTTCTCAGCCTTAAAATGGATGTGATCATGATCATATCACAGGAAAAGTGAGTAAATTTTCATATAAAAGGTATGGAGACACAGAAGCTGATCCATAGATACCTTCAATAAATGTAAGTTTACTTCTTCTTCTATGACCTTGTTCATTATTTTTTCCTGGCCTATAGATCTTGATGTTTTTTCTTTGTCTAGAGGGGCAGCATAACTGAGTGATGAGGAACACAACGTTGGGTTCAGTCCTGGTTCTTCTGCTTACTAGTTATGTGAGCTTGAGCAAGCTTCAGCTTCCTGGTTTGTAAAGCAGGGATAATAGTACCTCCTTATAGGGCAAATATGAACGTTGATTGATTGATTGAATGAATGAATAGTTGATTGAATGAATGAATGAAAGTACTTCTCAGTACCTGGCACATAGCGACTGCTCAATATGAACTGGGCTTTTTTTTCCCTCCCCTTCTCTCATCATTCACTTGCCAGAATCTCTCCATCCTCTGTCTCAGCTTCCCTGATTTCCATTCAGCTAGAATTAATTTCTTTTCTCTCTTGCCCTTCTACCATTCTGTATTTACTGTTAGTACAATAGCACATTTTGAATTCTGCTTTGTACTTAGTTGTTGGAACCTGTATTTTACCTCTACTCCTAGATCATGAGCTTTTTGAGGGCATGTGTTTTGATTTTGTTGATTCATCTTGGTTTTTCTTGTTGCATCTAGTGAAGTGCCCTGCATTTGGTTAACAGTGAGCTCATATATAATAAACTGGTGGAAATAAAATCAACCTGCCTCTCTTCCTGTTCCATCCAGCATTATATTTTCTACCTCACTATATATTTTGAGTATTTCTGATCATGAAAGCAATATATATTCTACTTCTAATCCTACTCCTCAGCAACAACCACATTAGCATTTAATGTATATTCCTACAGATTTTTTTAGGCATATGGGCTCATTTTTATGTAACTCCTTTTGAGATTTGATGTATTAATGTGATCAGAACCCTTAATTTCTACCTAATTATGCTTTACTGAGTAGCTTGATTTCTAACTTGTATTTGTGAATAGGAAATTGTCCTTAGTTAAGTTTCTCTTTAATGCTATTTTAAAATAATTTTTGTCTAGATCTCAAGAGTTTAGAAAGTAAAAACCCGATACCTTAAATAATGCTACTCTTACATTGGATTTTTTGGATCAAACCAGTTATGCCAAAATTTTTGTATCTTTTTGCCAGTGTGCTTTCAAGTATTACAGAATAATTTTATGGGAGTGCATTTGTCATTGCTACTTTTTAATATATCTTCCCAAAAATGCAAGTTAGCCTTTTATTTCTCTGGTTGTCTTGTCTCTGAAAGTGACTTTGGCGATAAAAGACCCTCCTTCTCCAGATGAGAGTTCTGTTCTCTAGGTCTTGATGTTTAAATATATTCTTCTGCACTTCAGTGCCTGCCTGCGATTGTTAACATCTTTTTCAGTTTGTTCCACTTAGAGGAACTTAGTCCAGAAAAGCTACCTTGCTGCTCGCTGATAGCAAGGGCTTATTTGAAGTTCTGTTATTTAAGGGGCCCTGGACTTTTCTGGTTTTTGCACAATTTGAGTGTAAACATGTTTAATCAAGATAGTTCTACTGTAGGGAAAATCCACCTTTTAATTTAATGGGGACTTTGAGTTTGTAAATTAAAACTTTATTATTAACTATTGAGGCAAACTTATCTCTGAGCCCTAGGGTTTACATAGGCCTGGTTGATAATGTGGAAAGTAGATTATTTATTAGCATTCATAAGCTATTTACATATTTTGGGGAAATGTTCAACTAAAAGCATTAAGACAATTTGGAAAGAGTTTTGATTTATTATCAGTGTGACTTGCTTTTGGACAAACTGAAAGATGCATTTGTCATTAGAGATACTTAAACTTTCATTTATTACACATGTTCTTGTACTAATTCTTTTGAGATAATGAATGGAAATTCATATGGAGCTTTAGAACAGTAATACCACAGGCATGATTCTGACCCTGTGTAAGTTCTGACAGCTCTAGGCTAGTGTCAAAAGGCATCCCTGCTCTACCACCTATCAATTACTTCACTTCTGCATGCCTCAGTTTTAGCATCTGTAAAATGGGGAGTATGTGTTTCATTTTAGATATTTCGCAACTGAAATCCAGAGGGAGTGGGTTACTTGCCTAAGGTCATCTAGACAAGGGGGTAAAATCTGGAATTTTAGTTGAGGTCCTGTTGTAACCGAGTTCTTGGCCTTCGCACAACACTGTGCTGCTAGACTTGGTACACGTGAGAGCATTTGAATTCCCTGAAACAGTAGGTCCACATAAAGTGGCATTCTCATTATCCCAGTGCCAGTATGAGTAACCCAAGCAGACGAAGTGTTGAGTAGTGGAAAAAATGGGGTGGAACCTTGATATTCTTCAAGACCCTTTGCAGGGCAAAATTATATTCGATTTTCACAGAGAAAGCCTGTCTTTTATCTTATGACTTTAACTTTATGTTGCCTTTCATTTTCATTTTCTTTTTTTTTTTTAAAGATTTTATTATTTATTTGATAGACAGAAGGGAAAGAGAGAGAGAGAGAGAGAGCACACAGGCAGCGGGGAGTGGGAGAGGGAGAGGCAGGCTCCTGTGCTGAGTAGGGAGCCCGATGGGGGGCTCGATCCCAGGACCCTGGGATCATGACCTGACCTGAAGGCAGATGCTTAGCCCACTAAGCCACCCAGGCGCCCCTCATTTTCTTTTATTTTAGCTACTCTTGCTCTGTTTCCAGTTCTGCTTTTTAATGTAGTGTTGGAGTCTTCCTTTGACAGGAACCACTTCATCTCCAATTGCTGTAACGATCTATCATGTGTCAGTGCAGTACTAGACACAAAGTAAGCATTCTATGTCTGCTGGCTGGTATTGTTACAACTGGTCAACCACTCTGCTATTATAGTCTGGAGCCAGTCCTCCATTCGGGTACACAATTATTTTTCCTTAGGTTTTATATTTCTTTGTACCCCTCCTTCCACTCCCACTTCTAACATCTAAAATGCCTTTGCATGAATTATGAAAAGATGTTGTGTTCAAAAAGTGACCCTTTCCTGGCTCAGGACTTGGGGACTAAACCTCAGTCACCATTTGACCCTGTCAGCTGGAGGACAAGCTGGTTGTGCAAAACACAACCTGCACAACCTTACATGGCAGGCCTGGCTGGGTCTGCTTGGTCATTGTCACTTTGTTACATGTACCTGACATTGCTGCTCTTCCCAAAAGGTTACCTCTCATCCTGGTCAGTCCTAGTATTTATACTCAATTTCTCTGTAAAGGCTTTTTCTGCTATTGAATCACATGGACCATACTCTCTCTCTTTTGACTCTGAGAAGCTGGTTATCTGGTCTTTCTACCTTTGGGAGCTTATTTATTCTCATCTGATCCTTTGTACTTTCCCCTAACTTACTTGCATGTCTGAACTTCCTTCTTTCCACCCTTACCTGTCTCCCGCCCTCACCTGCCTCCCGCCCTCACCTGCCTCCTGCCCTCACCTGCCTGCAACAAACAGGGGTTAAAGGTGAGGCAGCTACACCTTGCAGATGCTTAAAGGCATTCTTTCCTGGCCCTGGGCCTCTGAAGAAGTGCAGACCCAAGCCTTCTAGATTTGGGCTCAATGCCATCCCATGCAGTTGTCTTTAAAATTTTGCTGCTCCAGATGGCTGTTTGGACTATGTATGCAAAGGTCTGGGCTCCACGATGGCTTTGCTTTCCTGGTGTCAGCCCTTTTACTAGGGGGGGTCCGTCCATCCCTGGGGTATCCCAGGGCAGTCATCTTCAGTCTCTCCAGGGTAATAACCCCTCTCCTGAGTGATGATTGCCACCTTTCTGCGAAATGCCTCCTGCTCATCCTTGTCCTCGGCCACTTAGCCACATGGATGTTGTGGGCAGGTTGTGTTTTGTGTCTGTGGCAACGGAACTAGCACCTGCCTCGTCCTGGGACGTCGGCCTCTGGAGCACCCTCCAAAAATAGTGCTCTTTCTCCATCTCTTTCTGTTCCAGTATTTCAAGTTCATGACTAATTTTCTGGTGGTTAAATTTATGTCTCCCAACCCACCCCCACTTCCCTTAGAGCTTTTTGAGATTTCTCCCCAATTAGTAACTAGTTATATTTGGATGCTGCTCTCCTCAGATATACCATTAGTTTTTCCAGTTGTGATGTCTAATACTTTAATACCCTTGATGGTTTTTTTGTTTTTGTTTTTGTTTTTGTTTATTTGTTTGTTTTTTTGCAGGGACGTTGACACTTATCAAGTGATGATTGTTTTCCTGATTTTAACCTCTTGGTTTCTCAGATGGTTACTTTTAAGTATTAACCATTTTATCCTGTCTGAATCTCTTTCCCACATCCGATGGAAGAATAAAATGGACAGTTCTTAGTGGTACTCAGATTTTTCCCTTGTTTTCTGATGAATCTTTCCCCTTTAACATTTAGTGTATTATTATTATAAGCTGTTGGAGTAGGTGGTAGCAACAGCCAATGCTCCCCAAACACGTATAAGGCGGGCCTTCTCATGAGAGCTCTGCGTGCATTCGGCCACCTCGTCCCCACAGCCCAGAGAGGCACTGCCATTATTCCCATATTACAGGTGATGGTATTGGCACAGAGAGGGTAGTTAACATGCATAAGGGTGTGTGGGCAGTTGTGACATAACCAAAGTGAGAGTCCCAGCCGCTGGTGCTCTTACCAGCCAGCCACGCCACCTAATAATAGGTAATTTCACAACATGGGCATTTACATCCTGCACGTTGGCATGAAGAGATACAAACTCTGAAAATGTGCACAAGACCATCTAGTGAAAAGTTAACTTGCCTCTTGTCCGAGAGGCCAGCACCACATACAGACTCCTGTGTGTTGTTCCAAGGATATTTTATACACAGGTGGGGCAAGTTTGGTGTGGGGATACTGGGTTGAATCATAAAGCAACCTTCTTTGTTCTCTGTTGCCCTTGTGGTTTGCTCTCTATAGAGGGTTTTTTCTCTACTGGATAAAAGCATGCACAAGCCCCAGGACTTTAGCTGACAAGTAATAAAAGTCGTATAGTTGCTTTAAGGAACAAACACAGACTTGACTGAGATTTCAGAATGTCCAGTTCCATACGGTAATCAAAGCTCCAACCATTCAGTCATTTCTACTGGTAGGAATGGGTCTAAGGATGGCATGCTGTGTCCCACTCTCCTCCTCCCTCACACGTTGGTTGATGTTTCTGATGCCTTTAGTCTCGATGAGCTGGAAAGTTCTTTGTTGACTGGCACAGTGGTAAGCTGGCTCTGGGCTCTGGAAGTGTGGCATGTATTCTCAGCTGAACCTCTCTGGCAAGGCCCTTCCCCGGGCCCTTCAGAGACCCTGTTCTTCTTGCCAGTGCTCTGTCTCTTTCAGTTCTTTGAGGAAGGCGGCTGCATCTGTGTTCTGCCTGGTTGCTAATACTTGCACCGTTTCTCAGAATTGGCAGTTCACCGAAGTGGCTTCTGCAGGGCCTCCCCACTCTGGCAGCCCTTTGGGACGTTCTCTAAAGCAAACTCCTGCAGACTTGCACACAGAGCCCATGTGAACACTCACATACCCTCTCCCATCATACCCTGGGAGGGAGGCCAAGCTCACACATAGCAACTTCCCCTTTGTCCCTCCATCAGAGCAGTGAGCCAGCTGGTCTCACATCTTTTAGCTCTTTTGGGAAGGAGTCAGACACTACTCAAATTGTCCTTCCCGCTCCCCACCCAGATTGTGGGGGGACCCATAGTAGGTCTCTGAGTGCTCCCACTGTAGCCTTTCTGTGTTGATTGGGGCAGATGCAGACACAGGACTCACTGAATACCGTCAGTCCCTTCGAAAAATCTCCACCAGTCCTCTCCTGGGTTGTATTGCATCCTCATTTTCGGTGAGAGATTTTAGAGTCATCTAATTCATTTTCATAACCCATTTAGAAGTTTCTAGATGTGGTTTGATCCAGAAGTTGGTTGGAATCCAATTTCTATCCTATCTTGGCTTTTTGATCAACACTTCCAAATGAATATTTTGTTATATACATATGCAGTCATTTGTCTGTACATATATTCTTATTTTTCCGCTTTATGGAACATCTCAGACATCAATACATAAAGAGCTACATCATTATTTTTAATGTTTACATAGTTCCACTGTAGGCATAAAGGGTAATTTATTTGACCTGTCTCCTATGAAATACTTAGATTTTCATATGATCTTTACTCTAATGTGAATATTTGGCTATTTGTATTAAGTTTCATTGAGTATTTGAACATATATGTATCAGTCAGGATGTTCTAGTTTGTGCTGATGTAACAAATAACCTTAAAATCTCTTTGGCTTTACCAGGTTTATTTTTTATTCACATTATATGTCCAACATGATTAGTAGGGGGAGGGGGGCATGGTTAGCTGGGGGTCCTGCTCATTGTAGGCATGTAGGCACCTAGGCCAATAGAACCTCCATTTTGGGTTGGCTAAGGGTCTGCTCCCCATCATCCTCACCCTGGCTGATCATTGCCAGTCACCGTGATGGAGGGAGGGAAAAAGAGAAGGCCGTGCAGTCACTCTTGAAGATCCTGCCTGGAAATGGCAACTACCTCTGCACTCAGACTTCTTGGTCAGGGCAAGTTGCATGGTCATACCTAACTCCAAAGGGAGAGGAAAGGGCAGTCGTACCATGTGTCCAGGGAGGAATTGGACATATTTGGAATTTGGATCAAATTCTCAATATAGTGAGACACACTGATGCTGGTTTTTCATTTTTGTTTTCTTTTGTGTTTTTTGGGTCAAATTTGTAGTAGTATGTTATTTTTTTTATTCCCCAATTTTTATTTTCAAAAAGTTTCTTGTGCATAAAAAAGTTGCAAAAATACTGAATGGATACTATATGCTCTTCACTTAGATTCACCAATTCTTAATATTTTGCCACATTTGCTTCATTATTCTCTTTGTATATTTATCCATTTTTTCATTTCATGATAATTTCCTGAATAAGTTGCTGTATCATTTCAGAATAAGTTGCAGGCATCAGACACTCCCTGGGGCGCCTGGGTGGCTCAGTTGGTTCAGCATCCGACTCTTGGTTTCAGCTCTGGTCATGATCTCGGAGTCCTGGGATGGAGCCAGTGTTGGGCTTTGTACTCAGTGGGGAGTTTGTTTGAGGATTCTCTCCCTCTCCCTCTGCCCTTACCCTGCTTGTATGTGCACTCTCTCTCTGTCTAAAATAAGTGAATTAAAAAAAAAAAACTTCTAAAAAAAGGACACTTTCTCCCTAAAAACGTCAGCAGCTATTTCTTAAGGAGAAGGACATTCTCCCACATAATTATCACGCACAAAAGAAGTTTTATTGATCTAATGTTGTCTAATGTATAATTCTCATCCAGTTTCCTGTTTTCCCAATTGTGCCCTACATAGCTAGAGCTTTTTGTTTTGTTTTTCTGTATCCAGGATTTAGTCACAGATCATACATTGCTTCCAGTTGTCATGTCTCTAAATCGCACTTTATTCTAGAATGAGTTCTTCAAGCCTTTTTGTTTTCTTTTGTGGCATTGAAAGATGTTTTGTAGACTGGTCCTTAATTTAGATATTTTGAATCATTTCCTTGAGATTAGATGTGTGATTATGCTTTTCTTGGCATGAAATCTGCATAAGTAATGTATCCTTGTCATGCATAACATCACTGGCATGTGACATCCTCCTCCGACTGTTAGTGCTGTTAAGTTTGGTCACTGGTTAAGGGGCTGTCACCTACATTAGTCTATTATAAAGGTACCTATTTGTCCCTTTGTATTTAATAAGTAATCTGTGAGGAGAAATCTAGAGGCTGTATATATTATTGTATTCACCCAAATCTTTCACTCAATGGTGATAATATACATTGATTCTTGCCTAAAATAATTATTGCAATGGTGGTTGCAAAATAGTGATTTTCTGTTTATTGGTATTCTTCTGTAAAGAAAAGCTTTCCCTTTCCCCCTGCCCCTGTAGTTTTCTTGTGCTTGGTAGTGCTCCTAGACTTGTTTTTTTAATTCAATGGGTTAAAATCTGTTCCTATGATCATTCTTTTTGATATTCAAATTACACACAATTTGACAAATGGGACTTTGAGCAGTTCCTGCATCCTTTGGATATGCCCCCAGCAGGTTCTGAGTACTTTCTTGCTTTCTGGCTCAGCAAGATAGTCCAAGTCTAGCTTGTACTTTTCCCAACCCAGCCCTGGAAAAAGCAGCCATTTTTCTAAGGAATCTGGATCCTTTTAGTGGGGAATGACATTTGGAAACCAAGACTGAGGGCAGCAGTAGTTGTATTCATTACTGCTAGATTTTCTTTACTTTGGGTCCCAGAGCTGGGGGAGCTTATCTGTCTGTCTGTCTGTCTATCTATGTATTTCTTTATCCATCTATCTATTGAGAGTTTATTCTGAAACCTTTAATCTGATCCAAATCAAAGGATTCTTCCTCTTCTTTACTCCTTTCACATTTGTATCTACTTTTTCCCACAAGGAGAACTCTGGTTGCCAAAAATATCATTTTTTTCAACATGAAATATACACAGGAAGTACTGCTCCCATACCACGACCAAAACAAAATCTTTCAGTAAAGTTCAAGCTTGCTTTGAGTTTTTATTATTATTCTTTAAGAATATATGAGTGGTGTGCTAACGAGAGTATTGTGTTCTAAAATTATTTGGCTTGGGACGCCTGGGTGGCTCAGACGGTTGGGTGTCTGACTTAGGCTCAGGTCATGATCTCAGGGTCCTGGGATTGAGCCCTGTGTTGAGCTCCCACTCAGTGGGGATTCTGCTTGTCCCTCTGCCCCTCTCCCACTCGTGAGCTCCCTCTCTCTCTCTCTCAAATAAATAAATACAATCTTTAAAAAAAATAAAGTTAATTGGATTAATTCTTTGAAATTTTTTTTTAAATTCAGATTTAAAATTGTATTAGTTTCAGGTGTACCGCATAATGATTCGGTATTTGTATAGGATTCATTCTTTACTTTTATTTTTCGATTTGTTTTTGTAGGTATATTGTCAGTTTGATGAATGTTTACGTCCACCTGTGGGTATATAATTTTAATTTTTTCCCTTCATCCTTGTTGATTTAATAATTTTTGGAAGTATAAAACCTTAACATGGTTCAGAAAACACATTTCAAAGATATGTTGTTTTACTTTATAAAAAATTTTCTCTGGCTGCTGGGTAGAAAGTAGATTAGAGAAAGAGCAGGAATAGAAGGGGAAGTTTGGAGCCTTTTTTAGTAGTCCAGCCAAGAGATGGTGGTGGCATTAAGATGGAGACATGTGAATGTATTTTCATAAGATTTAGTGATAAGTTTGTTTTGGGGGTGGAGGAGTGAGGATGAGGGAGGAATCAAGGTTATCTGGTTTGAGCAGCAGGTGTATGAGCTACCATTGCCTAAGATGGGAAAGGTAGGAGAGGAGAGTTGGTGGAAAGGGTTGGGAAACCAAACATCTAATTTTAGACATGTTAGTTTGGAGTTTTCTTTTAGACATCAAAGTGAAGATGTTGAGTAGATAGATAGTCAGATACAGGTGTGGGGACCTTAAGGAAGCAATAGTAGCTAGAGATAAGAATTTGAAAATCATCCATGTAGAGATTATATTTACTGTCAAGGGACTGAGTGAGAGCTCCTAGAGAAGATGTGTAGAAAGAGAGAAGATTTGATCTCCAAATCTTTACCTTTCTATGCAGGCAATAAAAACATTTGCCCTGTTGTTCTCTGCTTCTTCTCAAAACACCATATCTGAATTTATTATTCCATGGTATTGATGAATGATGCATAGATGATGGTGATGGTGATGATAAGTGATACTAACATTTGGGTGCTTATTACGTTTCAGAAGGTGAGGTCCAAGGAGCTCTCTATGCAGACATAGGGCAAAGAGGTGGTATGGGTGAGGCAAGGGAAAGACTGGAGACCATGGCGTCTTGCATTAAATGTTGACTTTTAGAGACATTGACAAGAACATTTTCAGTGGAGTGCTGGGGAGTTGAAGCCAGATTGCTGTGTGTTTAAGAGGCAATGGGAGGTGAAGGAATGAAGACAGCTGCTAAAGATGGTTCTTTCATGCAGGGAGCAGAGAAATGGCACAATATCTGGAGAGAAGTTTGGATTCAAGAGAGGCTTATCTCTCCACCAACTCTGCAGGAATCTTGAGGGTGGGGATGCAGTTTGACTTCCCCTTTGTCCCTGGTGTAGTAGTTTATGCACAAGGGATGATCAAACTTCTCCTTCCACTCATGGAATCTAATTGGTAAGAAAAGATACAGTTTTGGTAGTGCGTATACAGTTTGTGGTCAGGCTTATTTCAGTATACTCACTGCAACGTTGTGGCCAGGATCCAGATCATTAAAAATGGAGTTTGAAAACCCAGGTGTTATTCTTTGTATTGGATTTCTTTGAAGTTCAAATTGCTGTTGTTTCCGGGATAACTTTTGTTTTATTATTTATGTGGCAATTATGTATTTTTGTGGCATTTGTGTAATAATTATAAACTTTTTCCCCATCATGGGAAATTTGTACTTTAAAAAGACCACTGGATCGGGCGCCTGGGTGGCTCAGTTGGTTAAGCGACTGCCTTCAGCTCGGGTGTGGTCCCGGGGTCCTGGGATCGAGTCCCACGTCGGGCTCCCCGCTCTGCGGGAAGCCTGCTTCTCCCTCTCCCACTCCCCCTGCTTGTGTTCCCTCTCTCGCTGTGTCTCTCTCTGTCAAATAAATAAATAAAATCTTTAAAAAAAAAAAAAAAAGACCACTGGATCAAACGAAAATGATTTTAACTCATTTATTGATATTGATTGTTCTTAAATATGGAATTTTTGGATTGTGAGGGACCTGAGTAATTTTTTTGTATTGGATCATGCATATGTTTTAGTTCTTCCCCCAAATCTTTACCATCTCAAAAGAAAATCAAGAGAACCAATCCTTTTTTGCCTTTGGTCTTCCTCATCTTTTGATAATGTCTTCTTCCTTTCAAGATGGCAATTAGATACTAGACAATCAGGGGAGAACAAAATCCCTGCCTATAGGAAATATCCCTGACACAAATATTTTCTCAAGAAAACAACTGTCTTGGCTTATTTCAGAATTGTTTTTTCTTATTTTGTATTATTATTAACACTCCTAACTGCCTATACAGACAATAAAAACATTTGCTCTTTTGCCCTTTGCTCTGTCATGAATACATCATATCTGGACTTTTTATTCCACAGTTTGATGAATGATGCATAGCTGAGAGTGATGATGATGGTGAGAATAAGTGACACTAACATTTGAGTGCTTATTACATTTTAGAAAATGTATTAATAAAATAATTAACGACCCTGTTAGGAACTATTATTCTCATCTCACAGAAGAAACAGATTTACAGAGGTCAAATAACTTCCCCAAGTGGCAAAATTGTTAAGATGAGAAAAATTTAAAACATATAGACATGCATTGCTATCATAAATATTGATTTATTCACTAATATTTTTGAGTAACTATTTGCTGGATACCAGGCTGGGTGTTGAGAGTATAATGGAGAACAAGTTGGATCTGGCTCTTGTCCTCATGGCACTTATCATCCTTACATGGCTCTTATGGATAAGTAAGAATAAATAAAAAAATATAAACGCCTTGAAAAGGGACATAAACAGAGAGTTGACACAGAGAAATATACATAGGTACATACATATATAACCAATAGACATGTGAATGATTATTTTACTAATAATCCAAGGAGTACACATTAAAATAACGTGATTTTGGCATATCTAGATAGCAGAGATTTAAAAGATAATACCTAATTACTTAATTTTTTTATTTTTTATAATTATTTATTTATTTATTTGAGAGAGAGAGAGAGAGAGAGAGAACATGCATGAGTTGGGGGGAGAGGCAGAGAGAGAGAGAATTTCAAGCAGACTCCCTGCTGAGGGGAGAGCCCCATGTGAGACTTGATCTCAAGTCCCTGAGATCATGACCTGAGCTGAAATCATGAGTTAGATGCTTAACTGACCAAACCACCCAGGCAATCCCCACCTAATGTATTTTAAATAAATAGCCCTTCTCAAAAATTTAGAGGCATATATGTACAAGGTGAATCACCAAAGCACTATTTGTTATAGCAAAAGACTAGAAACAGATCTCTATTGATATGGAGCTGGTTGATGGAATTATGATACATCCACATAGCAGAGTGCTGTGCAGTTATAAAAATGTGGATGAGGAAGTAGGCCGCTATAAAAATGATCTCTAGGACCCACTCTTGTGAAAAAAAAAAAAAAGGAAAGCTATGTATAGACTAAAAAGGAGGAGGGAAATACGAAGCATATATCCAGTTGCTTATGTTTCAAGAAGACACAACAAAAGGATAAATTTTAAAAAACTAATAAAAAATAAGCAGAGGGAAAGAATGGGGGAGAGCCACAGAGCTAGAAACAAGAAATGAACTTGTTTCATAGTTTGGTGGCACACTCAAAAAATATTTCAAATGACTTTAAGCATAGAGCTTCTGGGGTGTCTGGGTGGCTCAGTCGGTTAAGTGTTTGCCTTCAGCTCAGGTCGTGTACTCAGGGTCCTAGGATTGAGCCCCACATCGGGCTCCCTGCTCAGTGGGGAGTCTTCTTCTCCCTCTCCCTCTGCCCCTCACCCTTGCTCGTGCTCTCTCGCTCTCTCTCTCTCGATCTGCTCTCTCACTCAAATAAATAAATAAAATCGTTAAAGAAATAAACACAGAGCCTCTAGGCTACTGGGGTATAATCTAAAGATAAGAGAACCACAAAGAAATCTTAAATTGAATTTAGTTTTCTTACTGCCCTCAATAAAATTTTATATTATTATTTTGAAATTTTATTATATATATATGTAAAGAAAATAAGAAATTATGTTATTATTTTGAGGAATCAAGATTTTGACAATAAAAGAAAACATACAAATCAAATCCCAAAAATTACATAGAACCTTGTAATTTTTCATTTGAATTGGAAATACCCAACTGAAATCATGATTTATTTTTTTTCTTAAAAATATGTATTTTTTAGCTCTATTAAATAAAACACCTAGAAGCAATGATAACCCAATAAGAATGTGCGAATCTCACACTCAGATTCTGGGCCCTAAATGCCATTTCCTTCCAAAATGAACAAGGGCTCTTTGGAGAAATGGCACATCCCAGGTCTGGGCCAGAAAATGTAGAAGAGGAGTCTAAAGTCAAAGAAACTATTGTAGAATACTAGAGCTATGTTAAAAGGCTGTGGGGGCAAACCTGTAGGTGCCCATCAACGATGGGTCCATTTAAGCACCCATGAGATCATAATATATTGATATGCATTTAAGAGTGGGATGCATCCTATAGGAGGGCCAGACATTAATGCTGGAATATGGAAGCTATACAGGATGCTGAAAAGCTCATCTCTACTACCTGGAGCAGCTGCTCTGTTAACAAGACTTGCTCCCAGACCTGCAACTGGACTGTGGTTGGCTCCAGAATGGAACAGAGTGGAGGGCATTCATGTGTCCAGCTGCAAAGAAATGGAGAAGCAGAGCTGCACCAAAGAAGAGACATACAATCCTATTCATATCTCTTGGTTGTCAGAAAACCTTCAGGTCTTAGATATCTGCACTCCTTCTCACAGAAGCGTACCCCATAGTCCCACCACTAAGCACAATTCTTTAAGAATTCTTTCTCTCTCTGATTCATGAGATGGAGGCCTAGGTCCCCCTTTCCATCATGATGTAAACTGCTTCTCAGGGTGCTGGTCTCCTTGATGTGCTGTCTCTGCTGCAGGATCCTTTCTCCCTCTGCATACTTGTCATCTCAGGAGGACCTTAAAGTAGCCCAGGGTGGAAGCCCCAACAGCTTGCCATGAGTCAGCTGCTTCTTGTGACTTCTCCCTGCACTTGGCTTTGTCAGCTCCCGAGGAAAGCACAGTTTGTCCTTGCCATTGTTTGGGAGCCTAGAACATGAGGGAGACCAGGACCGGGCATAACTGCTGAAGCCAAGAGAGGGCACGGTGCTGACTGGGTCAGGCAGTGCAGGATGTACAGGGAGACTCAGCCCTTGCATTCAAGGAGTATATAATGACTGGTAAGGAGGGTCCATGAAAGTGTGATAACCTTCTGTGAGTGGCACAAATAATAGCTGATTTGGAAGTCAGTGTGCTTAACACCCAGTGTACACTGAACCGTTTACTAACCCACTGATCAATAAAGAATGGTAAACATAACCAGGGATGGTGCAAAGAAAGATATTCTGGCATTCCTCATCCTGCACTTGTCATTCATTCCTTCTCAGTGTTCTCTGCATGGCTTCATTTCCCTCTTTTTCCTTCAGTCTAGCTCTGCAGTTCATTATCTTCTCTCTCTCTTGAGAGTCAAACCACTCTGATGGCTTTGCCTGTTGAGTCTGTGTTAATGGAATGTGCCCAGCACCCGCCCTTCCCTAGACTCCTGCCCCATGTCTTGTGTTATCTATTTCCGACATCATGGTTGAAGCCCAGCCTCCCTGTGAGGCCCTTGACAACAGCTCCCCTTCTCTAACATTTTCTCCACTACCCCTAACTGGACAGCCGCACGCTGTAGGACGGTTGACTTGAGTGAGCCCTTCAGTTGTGTGCCGCTCTGTATTGTTTGTATGCCACCTTATGTCTGTTCATCTCATCTCACCGTCTAGGCAGTTTACTCTTTGAGGCCAGGTTGGTTGGGGTTTTGCCTTCAGTGGAGGACCCCAGAGCACACCCTTGTTATGCAGCGATCGAGAGCCTGGAGGCTCAAGGGGGCCTTGCCATGAAAAGTTTTGGAAGGATTCTAAGAAGTGCTGCAGAGAGTTGAGTGCCGGTGTTTGCACAGGGTAGTGATGTGGTTAAAATGGTGCTTGAGGGGGACTTTCTGGTGCACTGGGCAGCAGGGGAGGGGAGAGGAATAAGCCAGTGCCCCGGGGCCTCCCTGCAGGGCTGAGGCAGCCGTGAAGGGGCCCAGCAGTAGGCTGGCCTCTGGCTCTTCCTGGATTCCTGTCTTCATCTCACTCCTTTCTCCATCTCACTCCTTTCTCCTCCCGCCTCTCCCCAGGGCTCAGCTCCACAGAGCTTCATATTTCTGAGGCAGCTTTATAGCTTTTGAACCTGTTCCCATGACTTGAAATTTCCCCACTCACCTCTCCAAGTTACCTCTAGTTCATTTTTTAAAAAGATTTTATTTATTTATTAGAGAGAGAGCACACGAGCAGGGGGGAGGGACAGAGGGAGAGGGAGAAGCGACTCCCCACTGAGCAGGGAGCCTGATGTGGGACTCGATCCCAGGACCCCGGGATCATGACCTGAGCTGAAGGCAGATGCTTAACCAACTGAGCCACCCAGGCGCCCCACCTCTAGTTCATTCTTCAGTGCTCAAGTTAAATACCAGTTTCATATAGGATTATTCCCTGGTACTCCAAACTAGGTTAGGTCCCCTTGTTGGACCAAAATAATTAATTTTGTAATTATCTGTAATTAGTCCGTGCTGTAACAGAAGCTCCTTGCAGACAGACGTTTGCATGTTTTGTTCACGGCTCCGTCCCTCAGACCAAACATAGCGCCTGGCACAGAATGTGTATTCAGCATGTACTTGTGAGAGGCTGAGTAAATAGGGAGGCAGCTTGGTCCCTTCTGTGGTCCAGCTAACTATGTGGGGCTTTTACCTCTACCTTACTCTGGGCAGTGGACACTTGAGTGGATGCAATTTGATCTTGAAGAGATCTTCTGGGAGAATCAGCAGGCATTCCGAGGAACTGGTCCCACTGAACTTCTATTTTTAGGCAGAGGGAACTCATGTGTTCATATTTCCCAGGTGGAAAATGCTATACATAATCTCAAGTGCTATAAAATAATAATTACTTTAAAAAATTGTGGTGAAACACACATAACTTAAAACTTACCATTTTCATCATTTCTTCTTTTTTTTTTTTTAAAGATTTTATTTATTCATTTGAGAGAGAGAGAGACCATGAGCCAGGGGGTGGGGAGGGGTAGAGGGAGGGGGAGAAGTAGACTCCCTGCTGAGCAGGGAGCCCAATGGATCCCAGGACCCTGGGATCATGACCTGAGCCGAAGGCAGACGCCTAACTGACTGAGCCACCCAGGCGCTCCAACCATCTTTATCATTTCTGAGTGTATGGTTCAGTAGTGTTAAGTATATTCACATGGTTGTGCAACCAATCTCCAGAATGTTTTCATCTTGCAAAACTGAAACTCTTGTGTTCCTTAAACAACAATTCCCTCTTCCCCTCTGCTGAGTCCCTGGTAATCACCATGTTACTTTCCCTTCCTATGAATTTGATTACCGTGGATCCGTCATGTAAGTGTAATCACGCAGTACTTGGGGGCTTTTTGTGACTGGCATATTTCCCTTAGCATAATGTCCTCAAGATTCATCTGTGCTGTAGCATGTATCCAGATTTCCTTCCTTTTTAAGGCTGAATGATAGTTCATTTTATATACATATATGCCATATTTTGTTTATTCATCTTTGGATGGACACTTGGGTGCCTTCCGCCTCTTGCTATTGTGAATAATGCTGCTATGAACATGGGTGCACAAAAATCTCTTGGAGACCTTGCTTTCACTTCTTTTGGGTTGAAGTGGAATTGCTGGATCATATGGTTATCCTATTTTTAATTTTTGGAGGAACTGCCATACTGTTTTCCATACTGTTTTCCATAAATAATAAATTTTAAAAGAAAAAAAAAATGTGACAACTTACCATATGGTAGCTCCTTCCCAGTAGTTACCTTACAAGATTATTCATTTATTCCAACAATCCTGCCATTGATGCTGGTGGTCTCAGATGTTTCTTCTAGAGATGTCTTTGGAGTTTCTAATGCTGACATAGGAAAGCAGAGATAATGGTTTATACTTTAGATTGTACTTTCCAGTTTTTGCAGTGATTCTGTGGAAAATCACAGTTTATGCTGTACGGTGGCACACAGATGATTTCATTAAACTCTCCAACAGTTCTGAAGTAGGTCAGTCCCTGTCTGGTCTCTCCGGGGTTAGTACTGCTCCTCCATCCAGCCTGCCATGCACTCTGATGATCCTGTAGACTACAGACAGCAACTTTTGGCTTCCATGTCTTCTATGCTCTTTGTTTCATGGTGATGACGGAATTCCTAAGCATGTGGTGTGTGACACTCTTGCGTGCCCCACGTGTCTTATTCTGGAATGTGTATTCTTCCTGGAAGGCTCTGTGCTTCCATGCGGCATGCCTTCTGCCTGCTTTGTCTCAGGGTCCTTCAGGTTCTCACAGATGACTGCTTGCTCTGGAATGATCTCCTTGGCCTCTTACCCCCACCTCTCAGTCTGAGTTAGATGCACCTCAGTGGACCAGAATGACGCATTTCCTGCTCTATCTTGTAATTGTCTCCTCATCTATTTTGACTTTGAACTCTGTGAATACAGGGACAATGTTTTTATCTCTTTGTTTTGTACAAGGTAATCACATATACATTTATGGGCTAAGTAGTGGTTTTCAGTGAGGACGTCAAGTCTGTACCCCCTGCAGGGACACTTGGCAATGTGTGGAGACGATTTGGGCTGCCACACTGGAGGGGTTGCTACTGGTGCCTCGTGTGTCCAGGCCAGGGAAGCTGCCACATCCTCCGGGGCCCAGGATAGCTCGCACAGCAGAGAATTACTCAGCCCGAGGTGTCAGTAGTACTGGGGTTGAGAAACTCTAGGCTAAAAGGATGAGGTGGATCATTATAGAATACCAGTGGGTGATGTCCATGACTTTAGTGGCCCTCACTGCAGTGTGATAATATCTACTCCTTATGTTATAGTTAAGTAGGCAAAATGGTCCTAGATTGGGAGAAGTCACTGCCCCCGAGAAGCTTTGGCAGTTTTTGTAAGGAACATTTGGAAGTTCATCTCAATGACTTTATCACAGTGGCATTTCAAGTAAATGTACCAATAGCATTTAAAGAGTGGGGGCCAGACATGCTGAACATATTGTGCAATGAGAAATTGCTGGACCTCAGATGCCAGTAGAACTTCCATTCGATTGAAAAACACCATTGCACAGGAAGGAGCAGAAGCCCATTGGGCAGTCCCTGGTAGCTATGGGCTATGGAAGAATTAAACTGAAGACACTTGCCATTGGGTAGAGAGAAAGGATTCTGAGACATACAATGCCCAGTTTCTGCCTAGCATGCTGAAAAGCAGCCTGAGCAAGGGAAGGTATGCAAAATCTGCAGGTGGGCTTGGAGCCTGCACAGGGATCCCTTCTAGCTCAGTCTCTCACCTGGAGGTGTGAGCTCCCCCCATTCTGTGATTCAGACAGCATTGCAGCTTCTGCGTGTTTGTGAAGCCGAGGGCATAAAGAAAAAGTTTATAAATTCAGTTCATTTTTGTCTTGCTATTCCCTTTAAAAATCTGTATTACTGGCTGATTTTAATCTTTTCATATAATTGATGTTGAAGATTATTGCTTGAGAATTCAGAGATGTAATATTTTGATTCATTAAATTTAAATATTAACTGAAACACATTTGAAATTTCCTGACACTAAACATTTTCTCTGTCATTTGGGTTTTGAGGGTACTTAAAAACTCAGAGGAATCTAAAATTACTTATGAAAAATCAATGTGTAAGCTTAGATTTATCTATCAAATATAGAATTGATCAGGTACAGTTTATATTGCATTATTAAATCTCACTGTAAATTTGAAATCACACTTTTCTTTCTATTTGGAAACACACGGCATTGATAGTCAATGATATTCAAACTCACTATCCATACAGATTCCTGGTTGAGCTTATCACTGCATCGAGATTGACATCACTTTGCCTTCAGTGAGTTTACTGATTGGTTCATCCTGTTTAACTCAGTGCACATTAAACATGGAAATGAAGTGTCACCTCTTACTGTGACCATCTGAAACGGAAAAGACAATGTGCATCTAGATTTCTTGACTGGGCTAGGCATCCATTGACTGAGCCGTCCGCCATAAATATTCTTTATGAGAAGAGGAGAGAGAGAAAGGAGTAGGCACTTGCAGGTGCCAGCTTTCTAAATGGTTTTCAAAGCATTCAGGCCCACAGAGATTCCCATTTTAATGCCCCTGCCTCAAATCTGCCTCTGCAACCTTTGGCTGTTTTTTCCCTCTTACCATTCTCTATAGCACTGCCTTGTCAGTCCAAACATTCGCCACTTCTGTACCCAGCACATTGCCCTCGTGAAAGCTGCACACAAAGAAGGAGGCCCAGGAGCTCAGAGAAATCAGATCAGATCTGATAAACAGGCAAGCAGACCCCAAAGCGGTCAAGTAGCAGGCCCAAGAGAACGTGTGACGTTCTCCTTTTTGTGCATCTTACTCAGCAAGATGGAGGCACGAGGAGGGCTGTCTTTTGAGAACCAGTCAGATTTCTTGATTCTACTCACCTCACCATTTTTCGGTAAGTATTTATTTGCAAGGGTGGTCTACTTCTGAGGGTACTGCTTGGAGGGCGCTCCCCACCTCGCCTGAAATTCTGTCAGGAGTTTCTGACCCCAGCATGCCTTCTCAGAGGTCTGCCTCCTCTACCTGGTATCCACAGGAATGCTGAGCTCATTCTGGTTTCAAGATAAAATCCTAAGTTCCAGATTTTCTGAGATAGTATTAAATGTGTTTTTTGTTGTTTTTTCATAATGGAACTTCATGAAATAGGTAATGGATTGTTATTTAGGATGTGAAAACCTGTACATTCCTTCACATATAGAAATGCAGAGAAATGACTGTGCTTCTCTGTCTTGTGGCCTGACTTTCCCTCTTCCGAGGGAGTTATAGTTTACTTCGATAGGACTCAAAAATCCTACCTGAATGAAGTCATTGAAACTCATGCCTTGACACAACACTCCACGTGTGTCTATTGAATGAATGAATGAATGAATGAATGAGGAATGGATGGTTGGACGGACAAAGCTCTTCTCTCCTAATTTGACAAAATGGATGAACAAGAGGGGGATCTCTCTTACCTCTGAAACAGATAAGACAATTCAGTTGTTAAGTCTGCACCCTGTCTTTTTAGAATGACCTAGGATCTTCTAATAGTCGAGAGCTGGTTAGGCTTCCAGAAACATGAAAGAGGAGGTTCTACCCCAGATGGCACAGATACCCACACGGGGCAGTTCCTCACAGCCAGAGGGAATACAGTGGCACACGGCAGAACCATCTGAGCACTCCTTGATGGTGGATCCCTGTCAGAGACAGCGTGTTATGTTTAGCGGATTAACGTCTTATTCATTAGGCCACATACTCTGAGTAAAAACATTTTCTAAATTACTTGAAGCTTAACCTAAAAGCAGGAAAATTCAATTTACTTTAACCACATTGATAGTTTTACATTTCCCTGCCTTCTCTGATGGGATACTGAATACCATTGAACATTTTCTTTGTACTCTTGGACATTATGTTTTTGTAGTGATGTCCTCAGGGAATGACTGAAGCGTGTTTGTGTCTCAGAAAATGACCACACAAGTGACTTGCTTTTTCATAGGTTTTTTTTTTTTTTTTTTTTTTTGTAATTTCCCAACACTATTTACACAGTCATTTAGCATGTCTTGTTACATTATTGTGGTTACTTGTATTCATTCCTCATTTCCCCTTCTAATTTCTGCTATGGGCTAGGATACCATTAGGCATATTATGTGCCACATAAATGAATTATGCCTACAGGAAGAGCACAAAGCTTCCAAATGATGCTCTGAGTGACTACCCTTCCACTCAAGGTCATAACCTTTGTGCATAGACTTGGCAGTCCAGTAAGTAGCACCTCCTTTTTCTGAGCCACTCCAGGGAGACATAGGTCAAGCAGATGGAGTTCAGGTATCACCTTTATTGCAAATTAAGCTATTTGGAAATGTGTTATATCTGCAGGTAGGTGGATTTCCTAATTGTGAGCCCTAGAGTCATGGAGCCTTACCTAGCTGTTCAGGGGCAGTGTGGGAAGCACTGAGCCTCTCTGACTTAGGAACCATGCTGGAACCGTGCAGTATGGAGAGATGCCACCCAGACACAGATCTCCTCGATCAGGGCTTAGTTCTGAGACAGAAGGGATAGCATGCCCAGTTCCTGCTCCCCAAAACACTGGTCAGAAATCACTGAGGAAGGAGCCAGAAGCACAGAGGCTAGCATGTAGAGGGAACGGTTCCCTTTCCTGGAAACCATAGGAGTGGAGAGGAGTTTCTCTATAACAGTGATGTGTTTTGACTGCCCAGAAGACATTTAACATTTTTTTCCTTCTGAGTCCTTGGTTCTCTGTCAGGTCATGGAAGTGGCTAGGTAAGTAACTTCCAGGTGAGAGGAGATACATGTCCTTACCAGCTTGGAAGTATGACTCACTTATGCTTTAGCTTCCTCATTTTTTTTTTTTTTAAGATGAGAAAAGCATTTCCAGAAGTCTTCTTCAAAATTAGTTTGTGAAAGTACATTGATGAGGTACCTTTATGAAATACACACTGATAAAGTTTGAATCCTCAAGAGGGCCCTTCTTTATGTCTGCACACGGAAACCCTCAGAAATGGTTTATTCTCACTGGATACCAGCATTATTTATGGTACTCACTTAACCAGATTATCGATCTCTCCAGGCTACTCAAGAGATGGACAGTAATAACCCATTAACCTGAAGTGAAAAACCAGAGTAGTGTAAAATGGCACAGCTACTATGGAAAACGGCATGGAGGTTCCTCAAAAAATTAAACATAGAATTGCTGTTTAATCCAGCAATTCCAGTTCTGGATATATATCCAAATGGATTTAAAGCTGGGTCTTGCAGAGGTATTTGCACACTCATGTTCATAGTAGCACTATTCACAATAAATGAAGGGTGGAAATAATCCAAATGTCCATCAACAGATGAATGGATAAGCAAAATGTGTAATGAATGAATGCAATATTATTCAGCCTTATAAAGGAGAGAAATTCTGACCCATGCTACAATACGGCTGGACCCTGAGAACATTATGCTAAGGGAAATAGTCCAGTCAGTCACAAAAGGACAAATACTGTATGATTCCAATGATATGAGGTACCTAGAAGAGTCAAATTCATAGAGACAGAAAATAGAATGTTGGTTGCCAGTGGCTGGGGGAGGAGGAAATGGGAGTTACTATTTAATGGGTATAAACTTACAGTTTGCAAAGATGAAGAAGTTCCATAGATGGATGGTGCTGATGGTTGCACAACAATGTGAATGTACTAAATGCCACTGAACAGTACCCTTAAAAAAAGTTAAGGTGGTAAGTTTTATGTTATATATATTTTACCACAATAAAATTTTTTTTAAAAAGAGTGGGTACACTCTATGAGAGAGCCTGAGCTATGAACCTCAAGGAACAGAGGTGGGTTCCATCTGAGGGGACTGCAGATGGTCTGGGTGTTCAGGCAGACAGATTCTTCTAGATGGCGCCAAATCCCAAGAAATCCAGTTTTCTGAACCGTGTAGATATATTTGTAATTGCTTAATTGGTAACAGCATGTTGTTTTTTTCATGAAATTTTGTCAGAAAAAGTTTGGTAAAATGAGTTATTATACCACTAGTTATCTTAATAATGTGTCAGGGAGCAACATACAGCTTTTCTTTGGCCAAGGATATAATTTTGAAAAAATATTGCCTCCTATTATTAATTAGAATGTGTTAAAATGATAAGTTCATGGAAACAAAAAAATTGTGATTTCCCTGAAACCTCTATTCAAAATCTGAATATACCTAATATGGGTGTGTGTGTGGAATCTGTGATATAAATTAAAAGAGAGCTAAAAGCTGCTCATTCCTGACATATTTCTTCCTAAATCCTCCTCCTCTCCTTGCATTCATACTTATAAGGACAGAAAATCCTAGGAGCTGGGGATCGTTTGTTGACTGAGCATGATGATGTCAGCAGTAAAATGACCTTGAAAGTAATTTTCAGTGATGTCCCTGGAAATGTACAGTTGGAGAAGCCTGAGCAGAGCTTAAGTACATGACATTAAAAAGGGGATATTTGGGAGGATTCTAGATTCTGTTTGCAGGGTCTTCTGAAGGAAGAGGTTTTAAAGGAGATCAGGGAGTTTTGGGAGGAATAATGTGCCATCTCTAGCATGTTGTAAAACTTTTTCCTCTCTCCCTGGAAATTTTCAGTAAAATTGCTGTCTTTTGCTATGGCCTGGTGAGGTCTATGGGCTTTTGGGGATGTGACAAAGTGCCAGTGGTCCTTTATAAAGAAGACAAGAGCCTTTTCTCACCTGGTTGCAAACTAGATACTAAACCTCATTGTAATTTCTTGCCTTCTCTTTTTTTGTTTTTAAATTTATTTTATTTATATCTACCTTTTTTTAAATTGTTATGTTAATCACCATACATTACATCACTAGTTTTTGATGTAGTGTTCCATGATTCATTGTTTGCGTATAACACCCAGTGCTCCATGCAGAACGTGCCCTCTTTAATACCCATCACCAGGCTAACCCATCCTCTCACCCTCCTCGCCTATAGAACCCTCATTTTTTTTTTCAGAGTCCATCGTCTCTCATGGTTCGTCTCCCCCTCCGATTTCCCCCCCTTCATTCTTCCCCTCCTGCTATCTTCATCTTCTTTTTTTTTTTTCTTAACATATATTGTATTATTTGTTTCAGAGGTACAGGTCTGTGATTCAACAGTCTTGCACAATTCACAGCGCTCACCATAGCACATACCCTCCCCAGTGTCTATCACCCAGCCACCCCATCCCTCCCACCCCGACTCCAGCAACCCTCAGTTTGTTTCCTGAGATTAAGAATTCCTCATATCAGTGAGGTCATATGATACATGTCTTTCTCTGATTGACTTATTTTACTCAGCATAACACCCTCCAGTTCCATCCACGTTGTCTTGCCTTCTCTTAATTTCAACACTGCCAAGCTGGTGCTACCTCCATATTTATGAGGGTAAACTGAAAAGTAATACCTCTTCTTATTGTAGCAAGTCAGTTTCTTTCCAAATGAATTATCCCAACATCCATATTTAATCTTTCCTCTCTCACCTTCCCTAGCATTCTCTTCCCAATACCTGAGGGTTTTTCCCCCATTTATTTCTAATATAATTTGAATGGAAGCTTCCTCATGGAAATGGAACCCCCCAGTATTGCGTGAATCAGTGCTAGCTGCCACAGCAGGCAACCCCCAAATCTCAGAGGTTTAATGAATCAAAGGATTATTTCTCACTTCTAGGACATGTCTGTCTCAGGTCTGTAAGGGCCTTGTTCCAGTGTCACCCAGGTACCCAGGCTGAAGGAAGCTCTGTCCTCTTGCAGATAGAATATCTTAAAAATACAGCCTCTGATACTGCCAACTAAAGAGAAGAGTGAGATGGAGGAGGCACCTAGCTCATAATTGTCTAGGCTTCGAAGTGACACCAGCCACTTCTCCTCATAGTCCACTGGCCAAAAGTAGTCACATGACCCCAGCCTGACTGCAAGGGAAGCTGGGAAATGCATGGGGCCACATGGAATATTTAGTGAGTACGAATTCTCTCTGTGGCCCCCGCTAATTAGAGTACTATGAATCCCAAGTTACATTATAATTTAAACAACTTTTGAATATAATTTGTGTGTGATAGGATGCTAATCTATTCTCTGGACATTTGCTGGGTTTTATTCTTCCTTTATGAGTTTCTTCAAACTCACTCTCTAGCTTTAGCCTGAAATTTTTAGACCCGAAATATATAGACATGTTAAGAAAAAGTGTTGGGGACTATTAGTGGCCCCATCACTCTTTCTCTTTTAATTCCTCTCTGTATTGCTTGAAGTTCATCACAGCTTCTCCTCAGGAGGTATGTGTGTCAATGGGAAACTTATCTGCTTCCAGGTAGGGAACCTGACTTTATTTCTCTCTCTCTCTCATATCTATCTATCTATCTATCTATCTATCTATCTATCTATCTATCTATCTATCTATCATCTATCTATCTATCTATCTATCTATCTATCTATCTATCTATCATCTATTTGTTTTATTTAATCAATCTTTCATTCACTTATTTATTAATTTATATTTATTAGTGGACCTTTTTCCCATGAAGTCAAAGCAAGTCAGTGATGGTGAAAATTCTTCACTCCAGCTTTTACTTGTTGGTGACAGTTTTCCTTTTCCTTTATTCTTTTTGTTTGGCCATGTTGTTTTTGGAGTGGTCTTACCTAGATGATAGATTATCATGGGACCATGGTGGGTTGTGCAGGGGCTGCATGGGAGCAGACTTGGGCTGGGCTATGTTGTTCACAGGCCCAGCAGGTTCAGGTTGAAGGAGAGACTGCACTTATCACTGGATTTCTTGAGATCCTTTAGTGAGATGCATTGATAAAAAGGTCTTGCTTTTTATTGAGGCTGTCCTTCATATTATCTTGAGACCCTGGGATCTATTTCAATCTCCAAAGATAAGAATTTAGTTTAGGAAGGACTAGAGAACCTGCAATCGTCCATGGTCCTGGGAGAGAACTAGGAAGGTATGTGGGGGATCCTACAGAGTAGGACAGTTTCATGGATGCTAGTGATTCTTTTTGTTTCTTGAGGGGATTGGACAGAATTGAACTGACCTTCACCATGATCTCCATGGTCAGATCCTTTTACACTAATGTAACTATCTTCCTTTTAGAAGCAATGTGCCCTTTTGTGGCCCCTTGCCTGCATCAAACCACTAGGGAAATACATGTCCTGATGGTGTTAACCCAACAGGAGAGCACAGAAGGAAGGAAGGAAGAAGAAAGGAAGAAAGGAAGGAAGGAAGGAGGGAGGGAGGAGATGTTACATTAACCTTTTCCCTTCCTTCTTTCTTCTGTTCTCAACAAGGCTTTTTGTGCTTTGTTGAAGGAAACAGCATCTCAAAGGCCTTTCTTCAGGCTTTGCTACAAGCATGCGTGCAGGAAGGCCAGATCAGGTTCTGGAAAAGAACCAGAAGGACATGGAGAGGCTGAATATAAAACACCTTTTGTTCTGTGGGGTTCCTGCCTGCAAATGAAATGTTGGTCATCAACTCGACTAGTACCAGAACCTGAGAAACAAGAAAGATGTTTTTAAAAAGATAAAAAAGATAGCAGCTCTTTCTTTCTCCTCGGGTATCGCAACCAGGAAAAGTTGTAAAGCCAATAAAATTTGAACTCTTGCCCAATTTGTATTCAATAAATAGTCCAACAATGCTTTCAGATTTAAAACAAAAGATCATCCTGCAAACGAATGAATTTTTTCTTTCTTTTCTCTTCTTTAGGCTTTTCCTCCAAATGCTGTCACTGCATTTTTTTACTGCAGTTCAGTGACTATATTCTTCACAATAATCAAATTGGTCAGTTATCGCCTACACCTCATGTTTGATAAAGGAGAATTAATTCAGCAGAGACCCTCCGGAAAGAAAGAAAAGCCAAATAAAGACAAAGAGGCCAACAAGGAACATATAACTAATCACAAAATTCCAAGGTAACATTTCTATTAATGTGTCAGTTCATAATTTAAATGTTTTAGTTTTGGTTAAATTTTTTTCTCATTTATTAGTTGTTTACGAAAACACACCAGTATAGGCAGACACTAATATGTACATTTTTCTTCTCTTGAAGCATACACTTAAGCATAAAATTGATACTGATAATCAAGATGGTTTAACTATTCATTTGACCTTATATTGTGCTCTGGAATTCATTTGCATTAGGCTTAACACAGCCAAATATTTGACGTCAGTGTTTTTATCTTGTCATCTAAGTGCTTAGTGCATGCCAGAGTATTTTCAGAAAGAACATTTGTGTTTGTTAATATAGAAGTAATACACTGCACAGACTGAAGAATTAAAAGTGATTTGTGAGTGTCACTGTCACTATTCTTGTCTTTATTTCTGATAGTTCCTTTAGAAAGCATGTCTTATTTTAAAAGAATATTTATTATTCTCCCTTAAATACAAAATTTGTGTACCATGAATATTACAAAACAGATTCTAGGAAAAGGAGTTGGTTAAGGACTAATACAAAGTCATAGTTCTATTTGATAATATCACTGCTCTTGTGTTTCTTCTGTGCATGAGCAATAACAGGCAGATTAACAATGGCAAAAAGGAAGAGCCTCATCGAAGCCTCTCCACGCCTCCCCTCCGCTGCAGCTCCCGAGGGCAAAGCATAAACTCTCATCACTCATCTGGGCCACTGGTCAGTGTGTGTTTTTCTGTTTCATGCTGTTCTTGTCGCGTAGTGTTGATCATGCCTAAAATGGGAGCGTGCAAGGGTAGCAGTTCTAGTTGTCGATACTGCCCTTGTGCTGGTGGTGTGCCACATCTCAGAGTGTGGAAGGGACCTCAGGGGAGCCCTTGGACCATGAGATAAACACCCAGTCAGGTGCTGGACACACCGCCTCGGCCTACCCCTGCCGGGCCTGCCACCCTGGCCCGAAGAACCTATCAGCAGACCTTGACCTCCTTCTCCCCTCTCCTGTCATTCATTGTCTTCCCCTGGAATCAACGGCACCACTCCACATTAAATCACAGCTGTCCCTTGGGAAGTCAATAAACCCCTTTGCTCTAGATGAACCTTGCTGGGCTTTATTCGCGGTCATGCACGGTAGCACATTCTTCTCTCTCCTTTTTACTTTCTTAATTATCAAACGCCGTTTATCACAGTACAGTGGTCTTGCTTGGTTATCTGCACTTACCTATATTCTGTATTCGTTTTTGCTATCCATTTTATTAGAGGCTTACGCAGAGTGGACACTGTATAGTCTCTTCCCCACGTGCCATTGGGAAAACGAGTAGCTTGCCACTCCGCGCCTGCTGACTGCCTGGAAATGGGCACTGAGCTGAGTCACATATTGATTTTTGTTCTTCCATTTGTTTAGGAGTTGCCGGCACAGGAAACAGTGGAAGATCTCAAAGGTAGAGTGTTTCTTATCACCATTTAATAATTGATCACAGCATTATCTTCAGTGAAGTGAAAAAGAACTTTTGGAAAACAGAATGCCAGTGAATTAATTCAAAATAAGAACCGTACCTAAGACTGCATAGTTTTATTTCAACTTCGTTTCTTCAACTCTTAATTTTAATTATTTCTCATCAGATTTTGTACACTGCGCCTACTTTTAAATTGAATGTTTTATCGAATCCTATGTCATTTTCCTTTCTCCAGTTTGTGCTTATTTCATGTGGCTCAGAATGGCAGATAAAAAACTGGATTAATTCACCATTGGCGTACAAACTTCTTATCTTAGTACTTGCATTGAAAAATGACAGAGGAAATGATATTGCATTCCGTATACCGCATCTCCTTCAAGTTGCCAATTTTGTTTCTGGGAACTTTCTTTTAAGCCCCCAGATTTTTATTTTCCATTTTCACAAAGATTTTGTTTTATTATCTTTTGATTGCCTTCAGAAGACTCAGAAAAAAGTTTTTGGAGACCTGAATTAACTACTTCCTTTCTCTGCATTTTTATTTTTTTGTAGTGCTACTGTAAAGAGAAATGTATGCTTTATTTAAATTTTGAAAGTAGTGTACAATTTTATCTTCAGGAAAACAGCTGAAATTAGCACTTGGGTCTGAAAACCTAAAATGAAGTTTCTTTTGTCATCACTCAGCTAATTTCCCTGACAATAATGTGTAAAGGATTATTCAAATTCTTTTTTCTATATTACTACTACTGAAAAGAAGTGAACTTTAGCTAGGTTTCAGCTATTTTAGTTACCCACAAAGTTTCATAACACACACACACACACATTGTTTTGTCATATTAGACTACTTATTCCAGATCAAGCTATTAACAGTATTACTCTACATCCTTTCAATGTCTGTTCTGGGCTTTTGACTTCACCATTCCAATTGAAACAATTCCTTCCTTCCTTCCTTCCTTGTACTAGAAATTACAGTAGAGGCTCTGCATATATCATTTCATTCTGAGTCATAACAAGTCAACTGTACAGGGTGGCATTTAGTCCCACAACTGACTGCTAAGTCCAATGTTTTTTCAACAACACTGCACTGGAGCAATTTTTTTTCCTTAGACCAATCTCATAATACACCATCCTAGTATTCAGTTCTTTTCGTTGTTAAAAGGCACAATGGTGTTCTTCTTTAAACAGGTCTACTGAGATATAATTCAGATGCCATGCAATTCACCCATTCAAAGTATATAATTCAATAACTTTTAGTATATTCACAGAGTTGTATATCCATCATCACAATCAATTTCAGAATATTTTCATTACCTGGAAAAAAAACCCCAGACTGCTTAGCCATACTCCTCCATCTCCCCGTCTTCTCCAGCCCCGGGCAACCACTAATGTACTTTCTGTCTCTATGGATTTGTCCATTCTGGACATTTCATATAATGTGTGATCTCTTGTGACTGGCTCCCTTCAATTAGCATAATGTTTTCAAGGTTTGTATATGTTGTAGCTTGTATCAGTGCTTCACTTCACTTCATTGCCAAATAATATTCTGTTAAATGACTGTACCATGTTTTATTTATCTATTCATCACTTGATGAACTTTGGGTTCTTTGCACTTTTTTTTGCTATTATAAATAATGCTTCAGTGAACATTCATTGTGCAAGTTTTTGTGTGGACATGTGTTTTCATTTTCTTGGCTATATACCTAAGAATGGCATTGCTGGATCATGTAGTAACTCTGTTTTACCATTTGAGGATCTACCAGACTGTTTTAGAAGGCAGGTGCATCATTTTACATTCCTATCATCAATATATGAAGGTCACAATTTCTCCATGTCTTTGATGATACTTGTTATTGACTCTGTGTTCGAATATAGCCATTCCAGTGGGTGTGAAATGGTATCTCACTGTGATTTTGACTTGCATGAAATTAGTCACTTTTCTAATGACTAATGATATTGATGTTTCATCATCATCATTATCTTTAGAGAAATGTCTCTTCAAGTATTTTGCCCAGTTTTTAATCAGGTTGTCTTTTAATTGGTGAGTTGTAAGAGTTCTTTATATATTTTTGATACAAGTCCCTGATCACATATATTTGCAAATATTTCCTCCCACTCTGTGGTTTGTCTTGTCACTTTCTTATTGGGGTCCTTTAAAGTATAAAAGTTTTTAATTTTCATGAAGTCCACTTTATTGTTTTTTGTTATTGTAGTTGCTTGGGCTTTTGGTGTCATATATAAGAAACCATTGCTGAATGTGAGGTCATAAAGATTTATCCCTATGTTTTATTCTAAGAGTTTTATAGTGTTAATTCTTATAATCAGGTCTATGATCCATTTTGAATTAATTTTTGTGAATGATGTGGAGTTGGGCTTCAACTTAATTCTTTTGCATAATGTTTATTAGTTGTCCTAGGATCATTTATTGAACAGACTATTTCCCCGCCCCCCCCCATCAACTTGTCGTGGCATCCTATTGAAAATCAATTGACCATACAATAAGGGTTTATTTTTGGACTTTCGATTCTGTTCTTTTGGTCTATATATCTACCATTATGCCATCATCATACCATATTGATTGCAGTTGCTGTGTAGTAAGTTTTGAAATTGGGAACTGTGAGTCCTCGAACTTATTTTAGCTATCCTGGGTCTTGTACATTTCCATGTGAACTATCAATTTCTTAAAAAAAAATCTGGGATATTATAAGGATTGTATTAAATATGTAAAAAAATTGGGGGAGAATTGCCATCTTAACAATATTATGTTTTCCAATCCATGAACTTGGGATGTCTTTCCATTTATTTGGACCTTTGAATTCTTTTGACGATGTTCTGTAGTCTTCAGTGCACAAGTCTTGTACTCTTGTTAAATTTATTCCTAAGTATTTTATTTTTTTTAGATGCTGTTATAACTGGGATTGTATTCTTAATTTCATTTTAGCTTGTCTATTGCTAGTGTATGGAAATAGAATTGATTTTTGCACATTGATTTTCTATTGTACAAACTTCCTGAATGTTTATTAGTTCTAAGTTTTTTTAGTGAATTCCTTAGGATTTTCTATGTACAGAATGATTATCATCTGTGAATAGAAATCTTTTGCTTTTCCCTTTCTAATCTAGTTACCTTTTATTTCTTTTTCTTGACTAATTGCCCTGTGTACAATTTCCAGTACAATGTTTATTGAATGTTGTAAGAGTAGATATCACTGTCTGTTTCTGATCTTATGGGAAAAGCATTCAGTCTTTCACCATTACATATGATGTTAGTTTTCGAGTGTTTCATAAATAGCCTCTATCAGGTTGAGAAAATTCTCTTCTATCTCAGTTTGTTGAATATTTTTGTCATGAGAGGGTACTGGATTTTGTCAGAGGCTTTTCTGCATCTAGTGACATAATCATATAGTTTTGCCATAGTGTCTTTCTTGACATATATATATTTTTAGTAATATAGTATGTTTTTACAGTTAAAGTGTCAAGGATAGAAAACAAATGACTACATTTGGTTAGATTTCATTGCTAAGCAATATCTTGGTGGAGTCATTTGGGGCAACTATTTTTCTTGGTTTTCCAGGTAGGAAATTCATTATTGCATTTTTACTTAGGGTTAAGCAGGTACTGAGGTGTGACGTGCTAATGTATTCACAAAAGACCCACTTATAGGCCACAGTATGACTTTATTCATGTATATGCAGTAAGTTGTAGTTGACCAACTTTCTTCTCTTGGCTTTCTTTTCTTGGCTTTTTACATTTTCCTGATTGTCTTCCCTCTCAGTGTCCTTTGATTGATCCTCCTCTGTTGTTTGACATATAAAAGCTGGAGTATCCTTGGTCTTGGTCTTGGGCCCCTTTCTCTTCTTTAGATACTAGGTCTCCATTGGCGATCTCATATCTAGCTTTAAATACCATCTATGTGATGATGGTGAGTAAATCTGTTTCTCCAGTTTTGACCTCTGTCTGGACTTCAGTCTCATGCATCCAGCTGCTTACACCTATTTCCTCCTGGATAAGATGTCTGATAGTCATATTAAATGGATCCCACTTGATCGCTCCATTGCCGTCTCTAAATCTGTACTTCCTCTGGGTTTCTCCTTATCAATAAACAGTCCCAGCACCAATCCCATTATCAAAGCTTCAAAATCAAGGAGTTTTCCTCGGTTTGTCTTTCCCTCACTACCTTTAGCTTTAATTCATCAGCAAGTTCTGTCAATTTTACTCCAAAACATATTTCAAATTTGTCTATTTCTCTCCATGTCCACCACTACTGCCCTAGTCCAAAACACCATTATTCATCAACTGCAACAGCTTCTTCCCTGGTCTCTCTTCTTCCATTTTTTTTTTTTTTCTTTATGAAGAAGAGGTCTTATAGTGCCCTTCTCTTCTTCCAATTTTGTCATACTTCACCACAGTCTACCCCTCATGCAGTAGGCAGGGTTATTTTTAACAACCTAATTCAGATCATGTGCTCCTTTGAAAAACTCCTGCTGGGTTCACATTATTCTTAGAATAAAATCCAAGCTCCACACTGCTGGCCTTGTTGATCTCTCTTGCTCTCATTCTCCCTTTGCTTTTTCTACTCCAGCTTCACGGACTTTCTTTCTCTTCCCCAAACATGCCAAGTGAGTTCCCATCACAGGGTCTTTGCATTAAGTCCTTATTTGTTTTAAAACCTGGGGTGCTCTTTCTTCTCATCTTTATGTCAGGAAATGGTCCTATTGGCTTATTAATCTGTACAATCATAATTGTGTGGTGTGGGAGGTAATGAAGCAATAAAAATGCATTATGAATGTGTTCTATAGACCCAACCCAATACCTTGTTCCTGAGGCCCTGCCTGGTGGTTTGGATTTCTCATGCAATATTCTCAACAAATGCACTTGATATTGGTCAGTCAAGGACAACCTCTTTGATGAGACAATATTCAAGTTGAGATCTGAATGGCAAAGTAAAGGAGGCATACACATAGATAGAGAGAGAGGCCATGTGAGGGAGTAGAGGAGGGTCAGATCAAGACTCAGAGGATCTGGGCTCTACACTCAGCTCCATCAGTAGCGTGGTAAATTTGGACAAGTTTCTTGACCCTTCTGTTCTTCTATTTCCATGAAAAGGTATCTACTCTGTATAGTTGGAAAACCTGCATAGGGTTGCTACAAAGTAAAATGATCTTCACTGTTATCGTCAGCTAACATTCTTGAGTGTGGATAAAATAACTGGCTGGTTTCTTTGGAGGATTCAATGAGTACGAACTATGGTTGTTTTTCTAGAACTCTGTACGATCCAGTTAGGAAGATAATTTATATAAATAAAGCTATAGTTTAAAAAGTATATGGTAAGTAAAGTTTAGTTCTATAGACATTAATTGCTTAAGGAGTTCAGAAGAGAGCTTATTTCTGGTTTAGGTGATCAGGGGAAGTTACATGTTGAAGGAGGGATATGAAAAAAGCCTTGAGTGGGGTCTTCAGTGGGTGAAGAAAAAGAGCATTCCAGGTGGGAGAGCTATGTCCAGAGTTTGTACTCAATTCTTTCTACAAAGTGCGCCTGGTGGCAGAGGAGAGTAAGTAAGCCCCCAGAGAATAGTCTTCATGATAGAAGTGAACGAAAATTGAGGATATTTATTGATTGAATGACAATAAGGCTAAGCAAGAAAGAACAACGAAAAGATTACCCCAAGATTTCAAGCTTAAGAGACTTAGGGAATGGCAGGGTCATTAACAGATAGAGGGAAGCTGGGAGAAGGACAGAGCTCACTTTCAGCCACCATCATAAGTATGTATTATTGCAGATACAATTTAGAAATGTTTTGAAAAATCTATGAACCACATTGGAAATGTGAGGTTATTATTTTCCTCAGGTCAAGGCCCCAGCAAGCCCATTGCTAAGCCCTTGGCCTGGTGCTTTCCATGTCTTTCCTTATAGATCCTCTTGAGAGCCTTAAGAGGTTGGTATAATTATTCCTATTTTACAGAAAGGAGGTTGAAGATTAGAACAGTGGTTCTCAACTGGGGGTTTCTCCCTAGGGAACATTCAATAATTTCCGAAGGCATTTTCCATTGTCATGATTGAGGACAGAGTTGCGATTGGTATCAAGTAGGTAGAGGCCAGGGATGCTGCTAAACATCTTAAAACGCGTGGGACAGCCCCCCACAGGAAAGATTTATCCGGTCCAAAATGTCAGTAGCTCCGCAGTTGAGGATCTTGGTTTAGAGGGATTAGGTAATTTGCCCAAGGTAACGCTGCTAGTAAGTAGCAGAGCCAGGACCTTTCCGATAGGGCGTC
Source organism: Neomonachus schauinslandi (assembly GCF_002201575.2). Lineage (NCBI taxonomy): Eukaryota > Metazoa > Chordata > Mammalia > Carnivora > Phocidae > Neomonachus > Neomonachus schauinslandi. The sequence continues at coordinate 83,583,321 of NC_058408.1, forward strand.
CCAAACACGGTGTTGAAACCCGCCCGCCTCCCAAGGCCACAAACCAGCAAAATCTAAAAGCCTAAATTATTATTTTAAATGCAGAGATTTTAAGAGCAATTTCACAGTGGAGGTGATATTTCAAAAATAAGCGTCCAGTCACAGTGGTGGCCAGAGCTCCTCCTAGCTTTGTCGTTAAGAGGTCTTGTGCGGGCGTTATTCATCCAGTTCGGGAGCTAATGCAGTTCCTGCCGTCCATTTCAGGTGTCATTCTCTCGGAAGACCAAGCGGTAGGACCAGGGTCCTCTACCTCACCCGCTGTTAAAATGGAAAGCTCAGCTGCTTGTAGGGCCTCCGGCGGGGAAACCATGACCGCACCAGCAGTACCCACGGAGCCAGCTGTGGCAGAACCTGGAATCGGCGACAAAGCGAAGGAGAGAGGAGGCCAGGCGCAGCCCCCCTTCTGCCACAGATCCGAGGGCGGCTTAGTGGAGAAGGAAGCCTTGAAGAAGTCGCCGCAGCTGTCCTTGTCTCAGTACGACCCACTAGAAACGGACGTTTCCTTCCAGCCCTGGGGCAGCGAGAATTCCGTCCGGAGTCCGGAACCTGTGGTTTGTGCCCAGGGCTCCTTAAGGGAACAGTGGCAAAGCCAGTCCGCCGAGGACAGCCTGAGCGGCAGCGGCCCCCAGTGCAACACGGTGATCGCCAGAGCCGCGCGCCCCGCGCCCGGTACCCCCGGGCGCGCGGACCCGCCCCCGCCCCAGGAAGTGGACTGCTCCGACAGTGAGGTGGCTGTCACTCTTATTGACACTTCTCAACCTGGAGACCCGCTGAGTCTGCGAGAGCCCATTAAAATCGTCATCACCATGAGCAGCAGCCCGAACTCCCTGACGGACTTGGAAAGCTCGCTCCCCCTGAAGGTGATTGGCACCGAGAGGGCCGGCTTGAAGTCCGACGCCGAGCCGGCCGCCCCGGGGGTGGCCAGTCCTCCCAGCACGCAGCAAAGAATTCCTGTCATCACCCTTGAGCTCTCCGAGGACGGGGGAGGAGGCGCTATGTGTCCCGAAGGCAACAGAAGTGACAGGACCCCGGAGAGATTGACGGTGGAGGCGTCATCCAATCAGTGTTCGGGCTATGAATCCGGGGAGGGGGGAAATGCCCCAAAGGATGGCAGTCCGTCCCCGGGAGACCGCTGTGACACAAGGCCCCCCTTCACACCTCACGAGGTCCCCGAGTCTGAGGGGGAAAAGGAAGGCCGGGCTAACCTTGACCCCTCATCCTGTAAAACTAGCCACGAAAAGAGACACACCCGGGTTCTCAGTGTGGACAGTGGGACGGATGTCTTCCTGAGCAAAACTTCCACAGACATGATCAACGATAAAGAAAAAACAATGCCAACTTCCAAATCTGACCTAGAGGCTAAGGAAGGACAGATACCAAATGAATCCAACTTCCTGGAATTTGTCTCCCTATTAGAATCAATCAATACTTCCAAGCTGGCGGCATCCAGCCCAAGGAGTGGCCCGGGAGAGCAGGACAAAGACAGTGGTCTTCTCGGAGGTACGATTCCACATCAGTTTTGTCATGATGACACAGAGAAGGCAATCCATATCCTAATGAGCTTCTGTGATTTGGTTTTGCAAATATTGGGTCACTGCTGCTTTGGTGATATTATTGGTAATTGCCAGATGTGCCAATACTAAGTGGTGTGTTGAGCATATATTAACATTGGCTTACTCCAGCAGGAAATTTAAGGCAGAGTAGTGAATGTTTGGCTTCCCTAGAAGGCAACAATATTTATTTCCAAGGAAATGAGCAATTATATTTTATCACCATGACAAGAACTCACAGATTTCTCCCCCTTTATGGAACTGATGCATTCTGGGAAAGCTGATTGTAAAGCACATTTCTGTGAGGTGAACCCACTTTTCTGTTGAATTCCATAATGAAATCCTTGTATGCAGAACTCCCTAATTATCCCGACTTGTAAACATAATTATAACAAACATGCAGCTCCTAGTGTGTGCCAGGCACTGTCCTAAGCACTTCATGTGTATCAACAGGGATGACTGTACATTGTGGTTTGCCCTGGAGGGTCCTCATTTACACCATTTTGCCACCATAGTTAGTAATAGCACTGCCTTTCACCCTCAGAGGTGTTCCCAGTTTGAACAATAAATTATACAGTTACTTTCATCTAAACTCATTTACTCCTCATAGAACCTTATATTATGGGTACTATTATTTCCCTTTTGCAGATGAAACTCAGAGGTTTTCACTAACTTTCCCAAGTGAGTCTAGTAAGTCTAGGAGAAGTACCAGAACTGAGCTTTGATCCCAGGCAATCTTGATCCAGAGCCAATGCTCCTACAAACTATATTTCCTTTATGAATGTGAGATTCATTTCTTTTCCACTTGCTTAATATCTCTGGACTCCATATCCTCACTGGCAAAAGGATGTTACTGGACTAGAGTTTTCACAAAATCTTTTAACTTTAAATGTCCATGTTCCTGTGATTGTTGAGTACATTTCTGCCTATGTATCTGATAAAATAATGTCTGTATGGTAGGCTTGCTTGCTGGCAGTTTTATTTGCACATGCGGGCTCCTTTCCTTTGCTCCTTTCCCTTCTCTGCTACTCCCAGAATGCGTAGCATTTAGTGCCAGAACTGTCCTTTTGCCCGTGGATGTTCCCTGCTCTCTGGGATAGTCAGGGGCCCCTCTGGCTCCATGTGGGCAATGACCAGCAATTTGCTCATTTCTTTTGCTTTTCCAGTGTCTGCCAAAAGGATTGCTGTGCTTGTCAATTGGCCCACCTTTACTTAAAAACACATTAAGTCTGGGTATTTAACTTATGTAAAGCGAATGTATTCTTCATTTTACTATGTCTCTATATCTAAGAGTCTGCATATAGAGTGATAAGAACAGGGAAGATTCAGGTAAATATTTTAACAACCTGGGCAGTACAAGAAAGCATTGGTTACTTTGGGATAAAAATCTTTCTGATACAGGATTTGGGGGTTCATCTGTTTTATATAAATATGCATCTAGATTAGCACTGTCCAATGCAACTTTCTGCAGTGATGGAAATAGCCCATGTCTGCTTGTCCAGTACAGTAGCCATTAGCCACAGGTAGCTGTTAAACACTTGAAATGGGGATTGTGCAGCTGAGCAATTGAATTTTTAATGTTATTAAATTTAAATAGCCCCACGTGGCTGCTGGCTACCGTATCAGACAGCGCTGATCCGTACATGTGTGTCTGCCCAGGATGCAGTGTGTATGGTGGATGGAGCACCAGCTTCGGAACCTCCGAGCCCAGGGCCAAATTTTGGTTTTGCAGTACCAGCTGGGTGAGGTTGGACAACTTACTAAATCCATCTGAGTCACAGTTTCTTCAGAAAAGCAGGAATAACGAACGACAGGTTACAGATTTACTGTGAGGATCCAATTAGGAAAATATGTGAAAAGTTTTGCTCCTTGATCAATTTCAGCCTTTTATTCTGAATTTCCCGTCAGGCCATACATAAGGTTTATTTTATTTGTCCACTTAAGTTTCTGCTCTTCTTGAATTTTTCAGCCAACCACATTCAATCCAAACAGTATAAAATTGGAAATCTAGGGTTGTGCAAAGAGATATGGATGCTATAAGGTTTTCTATGGAAAGGAACAGGCCTGCAGGTACAGCAGGGAGGGAGGAACTGGAGTGGATTATATGCCTCTTCCAGGAAAGGACAGAGGTTTTTGATTGAAGGATGAAAGAGAAGGACATAAGTCTTTTAGTTCTTGGAAGGCAAGAACAAAAGGTGGCAAATTAAATGCTGTTTCAGTGGTGCCTTATGACTTTGAGATCGATAACATCTTCTTGCTCCTCTATTACTACATAATAACTTGCTATGTGTTGTAATCTAAAAACCCATTTCAGAGTGTATTTCTAAGACAACATGACAGTGTTGAATGATATCAGCAGCCTAGGCAATGTGCCCTTATCTTTCCCCTGCTTGATAGTGAAATAATGCTTGACCTTTACACGATTGTAAGATACATGATTTCTCAGTTCTCTCGATGGTATTCTTATATTTCCAACCCAGGTCCTTTCTGCAAAGGGCTTTATGATTATCTTCAGGCCTTGGGTATATACTAAGGTTCTAGGCTATGAAAAACCACACTCTTATCAAAAGCTTTTAAAACCGTGTTTTCATTTTGTTTTGTTTTGATACGCCTTTCTTTTACTTTGTGGGAATAAACCAAGACCACTCAAGTGAGAAGCAAAGGCTATTACTCAGAGCTTGCTACAGCAAGGGAGTCGCCACTATTACCTGAGTTTTGGCAGAGACTCAAAGGCAGGCAGAGGAGTGGGAAAGCTTTGTAGTGGGGAGAGGAAAGGCTTTAGGTTTGCTCTGACCAGAGGCTGGTAAGCTAGAGGCAGGCTAATTAGAGCATCCTGTGTGATTGGTCATGGGAATATATTTGGCTTTCTCTGGTTGGAAGCAGGGACAAAAATCAGGGAAGCTCTCAGTAATTAATCAAGCCCTGGCCATTTGGGGCCAATTATTATGGGGGTTATTGTTTGGCTTCCAGGACTCTTTGCTAGAAATAATGATCTGACTTCCTACAAGTCTGACTTACACATAGCATATTGGCTTCCTGGGCTGGTTGCTGTAGATTGTCGGTCAGAGTTCTACTTTTATAGAGATCCTATTTCATATTCTGTCTCTTCTAGAATTTCTAAGAAAATAATCCTAAATGAAGGCAGAGATGCTTTTTGAAGAATTATCCAAAGTATGGAAGAATTGAAACAATCTAAATTTACAACATTAGGGGTCTAGTTCAGTAAATTATGCTGTATCAATGTAATATTACATAACTACCATTTTTAGATGATGTAGAAGAATATCTAACCTCATTAAATATTTCTACTTTAACATAATCATTAAATATCTATATTGTGACTTAACTTTTATAGAACAAAAAAGCATATAAGCAAAAAAAAAAAAAGACTGGTGTGCTATGTATCAAATTGGCTCCTGTATCAGCATGGTGGGGTTAAGACTGATTTAGAATTTTTTCTTTTCTCTTGCTTTAAATTACATACAATTAATGTGCACCATTTTTTATAGACAGAAAATTCCTACAAATGTGTTATTTTGAAGGGGAAAAAGGAAAACAAGTAGTCTTTATGTAGACATATGTAATGTACCCATTTAAGAGAAGGGGCAACTAAAATATGAGAAGGAGACATGAACAAATGAGTCCAGATACATATAGCGTGAAGGGGGAGAAAGCATTTGCTTTCGCCATTGTGTATGCGATATGATCACTGGCCAAAGCTACTTGTTATGATAGCCCTTTCTCACAAATGTGTTTCTTGAAAACTGTGAAAACTTCTGTCTTGACAAGCTGTCAAACGAAAGGCAAACATTTTTGTATCAAAGAAATTCTAATGGTAGTTTCACAGATGTGCTGGGAATGTTTATCTTCAGGACTCACAGAGAAGCCAGCAATGTTTCTCTTGAAGTCTGAGGACGAAAACTTTATACCCCAGGGAAGCAAACATAATTCTCCTTTTTGAGGGCCCGGGCAGATCTTGGTGGGCTTTGCGAGTGGCATGTCTTGAAAGGGCCTATAGATTCAAGCCACTCACTTGTGTTCTTTAGACAATTTACTTGGAAGAAGATAGCTCTTGGTATCTTTGGTCTTGGGAAAAGAGAGGTCATTATAGCCCCCAAAATGGCCGTTGGGGTATATCCTCAGACAAGGAAGGGCTGACCCTTAGGGGTGGATTCCACTGTGCATAGTAGTGTAAGCTAAGATTTTTATTTTGGTCAGTTATTTAAGGAGGATCGTAAAAACTCAAATGACCAATCTGTACCTATTGATCTTGGCATTCTTATTCACCTTAAAATACTCTCAGGGCAAGGAGCAGGTGTAGGATCTCACTGTGTCTTACACAGGGCCAAGTATATAGTGAGAAGTCAGCTAGATTCGAGTGTCTACTTTATGAAGGGACTGAGTCTACCTTTACCTTGAAAATCTAGACATGGAGAATGAGTGAGAAGGAATGATTGATAAGATTTTAAAGTGGTAAATGGGACCTTGCTCCAAAATAGCCAAGTTTGTTTATGAAATTTATTTTCCATCTGACACTGCCCATTTATGAGCTATGAACCTTTCAAGCCCAAGTAATCCAAATGGGTGATTTTCAACCAGCTAAGCCAGTGGTCACTGGAGTTATGTCAAGGGAATCCCAAAATCTGCACATAAAGTAGATGGTGTCCATAGATGTCTAAATAACTTGTCTCCAACATCTATGTGCTTATGTTTTTCAAATATATTTAGGTGCTTCCATAATTAGTAAAATTAAAATTTATTTAAACACATTCTGAATTCATAGGTGCTATATAGATTTTCTGTCTATTCTTGTTTCAGTTTGGTAACTTATTTCCAAGTGCTTTCACATTAATTTCTTATTTAATATTATGTTCACACACAAAGCAATGTTTTTCAGATAACTGCTCCCATGAGGAAAAAGAGGAAATCCAAGAAAGTGAAAAGCCTAATGAACACAGTTCCAAGCAAGGAAAACCAGACTTGCCAAGTCAAGACCACACTAGCACCAGCCCGGTGCTCACTGAGCCTGCCAAGATCACGACCCTGTGAGCGTAACTTACTTACTTAGCTTCGTGTTGGTACGAAGCGTGAAGCAGCTTCATTTCGGTGGCTGCTTCTTTTAATGATTTATTAAGGATACGGAGGAGTTCCGAATAGTTTTTGAAACTTTTATATATGTTAAGTTTCCAGGGCAATAGACAAAGACAAATAATCTACAGGGTAACTTCCCAGCAAGATAGTTCTGTCTTGCAAGTCATCAGTGGGCCTGAAACATCTGTGCAAGATGAGATGTCTGTGGATGCTATGCATGTCTTCATTGATGAACATGGTAAGTCTTTAGAGCTCTTTACTAAGGAGGAAGAAGGGATAAAGCTGGTGGCTTTCTCACGCCCACGTGGTCTCTTAGCCTCAGTACTAGACTTTGGAACAGGAAGACTTCGTCCTGTGATTGCTCACATACAATGTTCTTAGAGCAGAGTGCCCCCTCCTACCTCAGGGCCTTTGCACATAGCATATCCCCATGCCAACAATGTGCTGTTTATCCTTCATATCTTAATTCTAAAGACGGTTCTTCAGGAAAACCTTTCCTGGACTCCCCAGACTTAATCAGGTTCCTATGCTTTTTGCTCTCTGAACACCCTGTCCTTTTTCCTTCTTTGATACTATTATAGCTTCTGATTATTTATTGACTTATAATTTGATTAATGGTGTTGTCCACCTCACAGTTGTGAACTTGAGGAAAGCAGTGCCTGGCACCTCGTAAATATTTCTTGGATGTATGTTGAAAATCTGACCTTGATATATATATTTTAGTGCCTTGTTACAAAAAGGATTTAAAATAGAAAAAGAAAGAAAAAAAGGAGAAGGAAGGAAGGGTAGAAAGAAAGGGAGAAAGAAAAAGAAAGAATTTTAAGTGGCAAGTTCAAAGTTCTGTAGATAAGGGATATAGGTCCTTGTTTTTTGAGGATGGGTCTTTGGCTTAAGTCCCTTATAGCTCAATTAATGTTTGTTATTTTACTCTCAAAAAGATCCTGGTTTGCATAATAAATTATATGTTAACCCTATCTACAGATGAGTAGCTTAAGGTTTGAAGTGCTTTTGCATCTGCAGAAATACAAAGAACCCCTTTACATTATAAAGAACAACATTAACCCTTCTATCAAAGCCTCCAGGGGGGCTTGGGTTTGTCCTCATTAATGTATCTCTCTCGGTGGGCAGCGTCTCCAGGTTGAGGTCCAGTCCTTCAGTCTCCATTCCAGCTGCTTGTCACCAACAGGGTTAATTACGCACCCGTGTCACCTGAAGAAGGTATTCCTAAAACCTCTTCTCGAGGGAGACCACTGACATTTACAGAGTGAACTGATTTTCACACCACAATACCCTGAACCTCTTTAGCAAGCTAATTTAACTCTGCAAATTAATCCCATCTCTTGGTTTTCCTCATTACCAGCACGCTCCACCACTGCTCATCTGCAGATTCCGAGGTGGGGATGGTCTCATGCGCGCCACCAATCAAAACTGCACTGCGATAAGCCTTTTTTTTGCACGGGATACAAAAAAACCCCAGTCATGGCTTACGCTGACCATACTGACACATGATGAAAACATGCAGAACAGCGAACTGAAGGGAATACAGTTGACCCCTGAACAACATGGGGTTGAACCGTGCAGGTCTACTTGTACACGGGGTTTTTTTTGGATAAATACAGTGCAGTATTGTAAATGCATTTTCTCTTCCTTATGACTTTCCTAATAACATTTTCTTTTCTCTGGCTTACTTTATTATAAGAAAACACTATATAAAACATATAGGGGTGCCTGGGTGGCTCAGTCGTTAAGTGTCTGCCTTCGGCTCAGGTCATGATCCTGGAGTCCTGGGATCGAGCCCCGCATCAGGCTCCCTGCTCCGCGGGAAGCCTGCTTCTCCCTCTCCCACTCCCCCTGCTTGTGTTCCCTCTCTCGCTGTGTCTCTCTCTGTCAGATAAGTAAATAAAATCTTTAAAAAAAAAAAAAGAAAACAATATATAAAACATATAACATTCGAACTGTGTGTCAATTGACTTATGTTATGGGTCAGGCTTTTGGTCACCAACAGGCTATTAGTAGTGAAGTTTTGGGGGAGTCAAAAGTTATATGTGGATTTTCAACTGCGTGGGTGGTAGGTGCCTTTAACCTCCACGTTGTCCCAGGGTCAAATGTATATAAAAGTGAATTAAGAGTTGGTGCAAATTAATCAATAAAAAGCAATTAAGTAATAGGTAACTGAGGCAAACTTGTCTAAGCATATTATTATAGGGGTATGTCAAGATGATTTTTCTTAGTTAAGTTACACATTCTGTGGAAAAATACAAAGAATGGACCTAGGTTACCGATTATTATTAAAACAGTCTAAAATGAGTTCCCTCTAACTTGAAAAAAGTATAAGCTGAAATGATCAGATACCAATAATTGTCTAATATTCTTTGCTGAAATTTTGTGATTTTCCAGGGGAAATTAGATCCTGTTACTTAAAGTCTGGAAATCAGAAAGAAGGCCCTTTACAGCATCCACCATCAAATTATGACAGTCTCTCTCATGCTCGGTAAGTGGAGGTTTGGTTTCAGGTTTGGGAGCTGTCGCGTTGCTGGGGGACATGCAAATTACTCTGACTGTAAATGAAGTGAGGATCCTGGTTTAGAATCAATGTGTTAATCCATTTGTAGGTGTCAAAGCATGTGGGTTTTGTGTGCGAGAAAGAAAATCCGATGTTGTAGAAAAATAAAAAATAAGTTGAACTGTTTTCATAGTAGCTGGGTCCAAAAATGAATATAAACATGTAAATATAAATAGGAATCCTGTGCAGACAATAGTGCTCCCTTCAGGTAAGACGGTGATGCAGCTCGAGAACATGTTCTTAAATTTGTCCCGAGGAATGGACCAGAAACGTAGTTAGTTCTCATCCGCACTAGTGAAAGCTAGCTCTTTTGTAGATAGGTGATCTAAACATTTGTTCTATTTTCCCTCCTTCAGAATGTATTGAATAACTTTCTAAATTTGTTAATTAAGTTGATATTAAATTAGTTTATGTATCTGGAACATACCTGGATTCATACCTGGATTCATGGCAGCACTGGGCAAGCTATAAATCTTACTCGTGGTGGATTGAATTCATTGTTCATTCTGGACTTCAAGATTCTTTTTTTTTTTAAGATTTATTTATTTATTTGTGGGAGAGCTCAAGCATGTGTCTGAGCAGCGGAGGGGGGTGCAGGTGTGGGGGAGGGAAGAGGAGAGGGAAAGAATCTCAAGCAGACTCCCTGCTGAGTGCAGAGCCCGGTGGGACTCACTCTCATGACCCTGTGATCATGACCTGAGCCGAAAATGAATGCTTAACTGACTGAGCCACCCAGGCACCCCTGGACTTCAAGATTCTTTGAGGATAATCCATGCAGACAGACTCAGTTGCTTGCTCTAAGTGTGGAAGTACATTTTTCATGTACATTTCGTTAGAATTGTATGTATATTTGAAGATTTTTGGGAGTCCTTTGTGGTGTGATTGGAATGCCTTAGGCTTCATGCCTGCAGAGTACAAAGGGAGTTACAGGAACCTCAATTCCAGATCCTGTGGTTGAGTGCTCCTTCCCAAGGTCAAAGTTCCCTGAACGAGTGTGCCCAGGAAATTCAGGGAGGAGCCTCCCAAGGGCCTCGAAGAAAGTTCATCTTGGACCTTGCAGTCTGGTCTCCAGCTGGGATTTTGTTGTGTGCCAGCCTTCTACGGCATTCCCTCACTGTTGTCACTGCTGCAGAAGAAGCTGGTGTCGGCTGTTCCGGCAGATCTGATGGGTACTGTGGGCGGTGGCTCCCCCCAGGCTATGCCGTCCCACCTGGGCCCCGACCCCGAAGCAGGGTGCTGCGTCCAGAGTCACTCCTGTGGGGAAACGGGCATGTTCTCCTTCCCCTCATCCTCTGTCTCCTTCAGGTGCCCACATTCCAGTCAAAACAGAAAACAAAATTCTTCTTCTCCAGCCAAGAAACACGCAAAGTCTCCATGCAAAAGTCTCCCAAGAGGAGAGGGAGGTTTGCTGTCCACACCTCGGCCCCAGCCCCAGGACATTTCGTGACAGTGGCTCGATGGATTTAGGGGTCTAAGATGGCAGCTTTCTTGGGCCAAGTATTTAATTCCATGTGAACACAGCTTTGAAAGCTGTCACATTTTTCTGCAATCCTCAGTTGGAAGCTGTAGTGTTTTAAAACTAAATTTAGAACAATTATAAGACCCTTATCTTATCCCAAAATAAAGTTACAAGACTTTCTTATTTTTATTTTCCTGGACAAATGTGCTTCACCTTCCCCCTTGATAAATACTTCAGTTGCATTTGCCAGGAAGGCCTGTTAGCATAAGGTCACATATCCGGAGCCTGAAGAGACTAAAAATGGAGTGTGCAAATCAGCATCAGGGAGAACAGGGTTTCCCGTAGGCCCCACCTCCTCAGACCATGGCTCTTGTGGAGCTACCCTCTAACTCCTCTTCTCCCCTAAGTGCTCTCTCTTTATTAAATTCCCCCGAAGTCTTGTTTCTTTCATTTCCCCTGCATTTCCTCCCCAGATTCGAGCTCTTTTGTAACCAGCCCTCCATTCCCAGAGCTGCCTGGATTTTACCACAGGGCATTTCCTCAGAGGAGCTGAGAGCTTTCCGCCGGGTGAAGCCGTGGCTCCGCTGCTGGGGGCTGCTGAATGTTTTTGTGCTGAGCACCCCTGCGAAGCCATGTGGAGGGTCTCAGGTCAGGCCTTCCCGAGCTCCGCCTTTTCACGTACATACCACAGGTAGACCCCCTTCCTGTTGCACATGAGAGAATCCAAGTCTAACAGGCCTCATCACCGTGGGGATTTTGGGTCCTGGTAACTGAGACATCTTGTAGATGTTTTCAAGGGTGTGGTTTCTCTTTCTCCATCGCTCTCCCGTTCCCATTCCTGTGTTTTGACACCACTCTCAAACACCCTGCTCTGGTGGTCAGAAGACGCCTATCATAGCCCCAGGCCCATGTCTTCTCTCATTCAAGTCCAGTGAGGACAGCATGCTGCTTTCCCGTAAACCCCAATGGAAGTCTCATTGAGTCTGACTGGCTCTGACTGGGCCATGTTCCTTGAGCCCAGAGCCCAGTCACCAAGGCAAGTACTTGACTTAGCTCTACGTTCAGACGCAGAGCTGGATTGTAGGTTCCCTCTGAGAAAGTATGGGGGTGGCTCTTCAGAGGGACATTTGGAGAAAGGTGGATGGATGCAGGGCAGCAAAATCAATAGATGACCCCTGAGGACTCTCTGTTTCTGGTAAAATGGTTCGATTAGATTTATTACTGAACTTCTTTAAAGAGGATAATGATCAAGTTTTGTAAAAGCAGCTTTCCCCTTCAAGAAAAGCCTTATATAACATCCCTAGTCGTCACTAACATTTCTTGGGTGTGAACATGCCGATGGGGAGTTCTTGGCCCACCACCTCACATGCCAAGTTCTGTCTTTGTCCACCTGCCCTCTCCCCAAGGTAATTTGACAGGGCATTGGTTTTAAGAGCTCTAGGAAAGAATGGCACACAGCCATGCATATCTTCTCCTTGTCGTGCTTCACAGATAAAATGGAATAATATACATGTTTGCTGTCACACGGACAGACTGTTGCTTGAGATTATGCATGTTCTCTAGACTGCCTATGCACTGAAATAAGTTCGTCGTTTAAAGGGGACTTTGTTATGGGGTGTTGTGGCAATTCAGTGGCTCATTTGGACATAGGAGATGTACAGTGTGCTTCCTGCTTAATGAGTGAGAACAAAACTCAAGTCACTTCACTTAGCACAATTATGGTGTTGAAGCGGTTCCTTCGGTAGTTCTGGGAAAGTGGTTAAGGGGGTGCCATATGTTTAACTCATGCTCAGGAAAAATGGCTCAGTGCTCTGCAGAGTCAGATGATCTTCTGGATATAAACTGTCATCTGACAGGCTTATGCTGGATATTCCAACAGTCTCAAAGTCCTCCCCAGGTCTGGGAACAATGAAAGCTATGCCACCCATCATGGGAGGCTTATTTCTTTGGATTCGTAATAAGTCTTGGCTTTCCTGGCAGTTCATGATGTAATGATGATTTGCGTATCTTTGAACTGGTTGTATGAAGGAAAAACTGTTGTAAATAGGATACAAGCAAGCGGGCTGGTTCAACTGAAATATTTTAACCCCTGCATTAACGTACTGCTGTGTGAGGGGTGTGCATGTGGGAGAGCGTCCTCTCTATCTCCAAGGTAAAGAATGATACCAGAGCGAAAGGCAGCAGACCAAGTGCAAGGCCACAGGTTAGGATTTTGCCACTTAGAAGGGCCAGGTGCCTCACGCCTTACACCCGTGTCCAAGACGCCTCCGGTCTTTCTGTGGGAAACAACGTTATGGCAGTTCCTGGCCCTGGAGGAAGCATTTCCGTGTAATAATTCTGGCAGTGGTGGCCACCACTTGCGAAATATGTATTATGTGCGAAGCACTCTGCTAAGTCATAAATTATCTAATTTCACCTGCGTGAAAGAATGGAGGCAGGTGATATTTGCTCCATTCCACAGCAAAGGAAGTAAGACCGTCTAAGACTGTGCCTAGTAAGCGGCCTGTGGATACTTAAATCTCCCTCCCTGCTCCTCTCCCCCAGTGGGGGCCACAAACTCAGAGCTCTGTGGCTCCCAGGCAGGGTAGCTACTGCAGCCCACTGGAGGGCATTGATCCTTTCTGCAGAGGGCCTGCCACTGCTTCTCTTCCGTCTACTTAGGCCTGGTCCGATAAGCCTGGCCTGACCGGATTTTCCGGTATTTTCTGCAAGGGGCTAAAAATCCACATTTATTTGTAATATTCTATTTTGCCTCATGTTATCAGTTTTATTTATTTATTTTTTTGGGAAATACCACAGGCCACAGATGATGTGTGTGGTTGGCTGTGGCCTGTGGACTCCCGGTTGTCCACTCCTGCTCTGAAGCCTGGGCCTTCACCCCGCACCCTGAGTCCTCCTGGGGAGCAGCCCTTCCTGCAGATACATGCCCTAGGGAGATGCCCCAGTGCACGTCTGGGCAGGTGCGCAGTGAGCCCGCTCCTCCGCACCCCTGCGCAGCCCTGTCCCTCATCCCTCCTCTCTGCGAGGCCCACATGAGCCCACCATCAGCCATTCCTCTCTAAACATCTGCTCTTCTTTGCCTTGAATGCCCTTCTCTGTTCAGTCCTACCTTTTGGAATAATCATCTCTCAAAGCACAAATTACAACCTGCCTCCTTATACTGCTTTATCTGATCAGTCCCTACTGCGAAAATAAAACGATTTTCCAAGTCACCATCATAGGAGGGCTCATCGCATTCTCTCTGGTACTTCATTTATTTGTGTAGGTCTCCCATCTCTCCGGACTGTTCTTGTTTGGAGAAAAATGTGCCTTTAGCCCTCACTTAGCCCTCTGCAGATAGATGTTCAGTAAGTGTTGAATTGAATCAAAATGAATCATTGGACATGACACAGGTAGACCAGTTGGAGTTCTGGACCGTGTGCAGACCAGCTGGGCATTTAGGGGGAGCAGGTGAGGAGCTGAATAGGAGGAGCGGAGTCGGGCCCCAGGGGCCATGAAGACTGGTTGGGCAGTTGACGCTTTGTTCTACTTGTAGCAGGAGCAATCTGACCTATTTGTGGACAGAAACAATCCCATGAACGTGGGATTGATTATCAAGACAACATCAACAAATGAGGCCCTCACCTTGTGATGGGTTGGAATGAAAGAGCCAGAAGCACTAACAGTTTGCCTGGTCAGTTGAATACAGAATGTTATCTTCTTTTTGTAAGTGGGAAAATGGACCCCAAAAGCCCCCAAACTAAAACTAAAACAAACAGACAATCCTGAAAAATGACTCTGTTTAAACCCACTGTACGTAGAAATCAGAGATTGCAGCTGAGATTAGATTTTCCCATCTTGTATTCCATTCATCCCTGAGGCAGTAGCCCTCTGTGTCCACATGGACGGGGGCTGTGAAGAAACAGTGGGACCCATAGTACCCCCCGGAGCATGCACACGAGCATCAGTCTTAGGCTCATCCAGGTTTCGGCTCCTGCACTCCTACGAACTTTTCAGTTGACATTGAGCAACTTGCTTAGCCATCTTAGGTATTAGTTTCCTAATCCATAAATGGAAATAATATAGTAATCAATTAACTGGCTAGCTTTACTAGTTAAATATAATAGATATCGACAGTGCTTAGGACGGTACCTGCTATAAGGACATTGTTGTTATTATCTGCAAACACAGGCGGCGGGCCAGGGGCTCAAGTTCACTAATGGCCTTGTAGAGCAAAGCATCCTGACTTAACCTCGGTGGAAGCCTTCCCTCTTGGGCTTTTTTGAGTCACTTTACGAGATTTTAAGGTGGTTAAGTACTTTGCGTTCTCCCTGTCAACCTGTTGTGTTCCAACATTTGGGCCTCTGCCCTAATTTTAGAGCAGGTACTTTAATATTGTATCCCTGGCTTCTCATGACATTAAATGTTGAGTTCTCCCACTATAGTAAATATAAACCTTGATTTTGAACTTGGAAGGATTTCTAGTTAGGGCTGTTGCTAAGCCATTCAGCCATGGAAGATATTGGAAAAGCAGCTTTTTCCCTGTAAGGCAGCTTCAGTGGCTGGGATGGCCTCCAACTAGGCCATTAAACCACTGATTCTTATTATTGGCAAGCAAACCATTCCTGTTTGCCATTGTTCATTCCAGTTGCCATGTGACAGTTTTATATCCTTGACTCCCAAGCATGAATAGGGAATTGTTTGCAGTGCAACCTCCATGTCTCTTTGGGGATTCCTGGAGGAAACCAGGAGAGGAAACAAATTTCCCTCCTTGCTCTCACTGTCATTATGCGAACCAGTGCATTTCTCATTAACTGCCGAAGAAATATAAGCAGCATTTTCCGGTTGTACAGTAACTGTCCATAAAGCAGGTACCTTTGGTAACGCTCTCTAACGTAAGTCTGTTTTCCCCAGATACTAGAAGGAGGGAACTATGGCTTGAACTGCAGCACTTGGAATTGCTACTTAAAAAAACTTGCAGAGGATAAATTCATTACCCAGCACATAGGACTGATTTAGTAGCTCAGCCTAAAATGAGCTAATCTTCCTAGAAAGGTATAGTCACTAGTCTGCCCAGAAAATCAAAGTTGATGTAGGCTATCTGCTTGGGAAGTGTGTCTTGTATCTAAAAGGTTCGTTACAGACTGGACTTTTATTTCCTCTGTAGGTCTTGCAATTAAAACTTGATAGTTTCTTTGCTTTGTTCAGCAGAGATTTATGTTTCTTTTGTCTATAAATTCTTCCAACTAACATAGCAGAGCTTTCTTGTGTGAAACATACATAACCATGCTTCAGTATTAATCTGGCTTTTCCAGTGTCATAAACAATCTAATGAAATGCATACAAAATGCATATTGTTTGCTTTCCAGTGAAATCTGATTGAAAGACATAGTATTTACATTCATTTTGAACATCCATTATTCAAAAAGTAGGCATAGTAGTCTACTGAATGGAAGGCTCATTTGGGAGAATACTAGTTTAGATTTTATTTATTTGAGAGAGAGCGAGAGAGCACGCCTGTGCACACATGTGTGCAGGGGCAAAGGGAGGGGCAGAGGGGGAAGGAGAGAGACAAGCTGACTCCGAGTGGAGTGCTGGGCTCCATCCCACGACCCTGAGATCATGACCTGAGCCTAAGCCAAGATCCGATGCTTAACCGACTGAGCCACCCAGGCGCCACTGGAGCATCCTAGTTTATAGGATTTTTATGGAGGGATTTTTGTACCTCAACTTGTTTTTAATTGAAAGCATAGAGTAGGTTGGGTAATAGTGTAGTGATTTATCTGAATTCACTTATTTTTGGCTTTTATTTGCTTTTGAATCATTGTAGTACATATCGAAGCAGATACTGTTCTGGTTATAAACTAGGCTTATTTTTGGACACTGCTAAATCGCTACCGATCGAGTACTATGCTCCAAAGGTGGATCAAAGCCCTGCACTTACTCTTTGTTGCCTCTTTAGAATTCTTACTCTTTAGTTGACATTACCAGCCTTTCTGACCCTTATCTTAGTTAAACTTTCCTTTTCGTTGGGATCAGCTCTCAGGAAAGCCCTTTCAAGCCACAATGATATATCCCTGGTTTCCAAAGAAGTCAAGTAGCAGTAAGTTGCAAAAAATAATTATCTCTTTTAGAACTCTTTTTTTTTTCATTAGTCAGAAGAAATAGTGATCCCTGGTTTGGACTAGCTGAACTAGAGTATGTGGTATTGAAGTTAGTCAATTAGGTCTTCAAAACGTGGAGAAAAATGTGAATTCTCCGAGTATTGGATATGCTCAGTTCTGTGTCCCATTCAGGTTTAAGTTGAAAATGTGAACTCTAGTTGTAAGTATCTCAGAGTTTGCATATAGCTACATTACTATGTTGACTTGCAAAGTGGAGAGTTATGTGTGTACTGCTTTAAATTAAAAAAAAAAACAAACACTTTGGGGGATCTGGGTGCTTTTGATCACACAGAGGTGGAAGTTATCTGGAAGAAAGACAGGAGCATCCAGGAGCTTGCCTTTGAAGAGTTTCTGTCATTCCAAATGTCTGTGGCTTCTGTCTTACTCTCTGATCCTTCCACTGTGGCCCTTATTTCGGTTTCTTGGACACAGGAGAGAGAGATTAAGTTTTCATCCGAGCACAGAGTCATAAGGATGGAAGGTTTGTGAGGTTGATTCTAGAAAAATCTCTGTTCTGAGGCCCCTTCTCCGCATCCCTGGGAAGGTCTGCCGCACAAGGGGCTTCTGTTTTGGTGGTCATACCCCCAACTGCCACACGGTGGCAGCAGACCCCCGTGTTGGAGGCCCTGTCCCTCGCCTTCCTTTGGCTCAAGGGCACGGGTGAATTTTACCTGTGAAAGGAGAGTTGTTCGCAGACTTTAAATCTAGAACCCGTGTTAAAATTCAATAATACAGGTTATCGTTTTCAAAATAGAAAAGTATTGCTTTACTTAAATATCCTACATATTGAACACATTGCTTGCTTTGCTTGCTGTGACTTGCATTTTTAGGCTGCCCGCA
>NC_058408.1:83601405-83687426 GCF_002201575.2 Neomonachus schauinslandi
GCCCGGCAGTTAGTTCCCGTGTCTCCTGAGGAAGCCTGAAAAACAAGAGGGACTGGCAGAAAGAGAGGCCCTCCTTCTCTAGATGGTGGGTAGGCCACAGTTTTGAGATTTGGGGAAGATGAAGAATTTCAGGATTTTTTTTTCCCACATAATGGGAAAATATAGAAGCAGCACATGTATTTTGATTGTTACTTGTAGAAGCCTAGATGAATGGAATGAAAACCGGGGGGTACAACATGGTGGAACGCTGTCGCCATCAATCTGACGCCCAGCTCTGCCATACAGGAGTCACCATTGTGGCCCAGACCAGCTTCTAGATCCTGGTCCATCTTGATTTCCTTCTAGTGGCTGCTTCTTTAGTAACTTCTGTCATTAGCCACTACTTCTGCTATTGCTTTGAGTTCATTGTCTAGTTTAAATCAATTTATTGATGCCATCACCCTGAACCAAACTAGTTTACCAGAGATGAACCAGAGAGAGGGTAATCAAGACCAGACGTGCAAGTATTGTTCTATGGTAGCTCAGAGTGCAGTTTTACTACAGGGTTGGAATATTACTGTTTTAGAGAAGGAACTATCTCTTAAAACTCAGCTCTTTCGTATTATATTTATTAATGTGAGGAGAAATCTCTGGCCTTAATTTAGTAAAACAGAGACTTTTTATTTTTTATGTATTTATTTTTATTTTTTTAAAGATTTATTTGTTTATTTTAGAGAGAGAGAGAGGAGAGGAGCATGAGCAGGAGGGGCAGAGGGAGAGAGAGGATCTCCAGCAGACTCCATGCTGAGCTCAGAGCCTGACGTGGGGCTCGATCCCACAGCCCTAAGATCGCGACCCAAGCCGAAACCAAGAGTCAGATGCCCCAAACAGAGACTTTTTAGGTCATTGTGCAGCCAGAGTGCACAGCTAAAAAAGGGAACAAGCAGCAGGTAGTCTGAGAACAGCTGTGGGTAGAAGATGGACAGGCGCTCTTTAAGGATTGGTAGGAAGACTCCTGTCCACTGCGTGATTTTTGTAACATCACCGCCTCTTTGGTTCTTGAGTGGGCTAGCTGGTGCATGGAGATTACAGCCACAACATCAGGACCTCAAGAACAACATCTAAGTACAGGCGGAAGGAAGTCTCTTCCGGTTGACCAGTGCTGACTGTAACATTGAATCATCTGCTGGCCAAGTAGGAAGCCACTGCAGGCTTTCTGATGTGGACCTACCAGTCACAGAGCTAGGACAAAGCTAGGCTTTCTTAGTATCATCACACTTTGTTGAGAATATTCAACTTTAATAAGCTTAAGTTTGGGTCTCTTTTTATAAAATAAAGAGGATTATTTGCGAGTTGAGTGCATGACACTCTCTCCCCAATAATGCTAATAGAGACAACTAGAAGTAATGTATGAAAAGCAGAGGAATCGTGTTGGTATTTAATATGAGAATAAACAAAGTCGGGTCCTATAGCAATAGAGGGAAACAAAACGGTAAGGTGTGGTTATTAAGTGTCTACTCTAGGGGAGACACCATTTGGTGGTTTACATACCTAGTCTGAATTCTCGCAACTCCTATGCAGGAGAGATCTTCCCTGTTTTACAGGTGAGGATTTGAGCTCGGACAACAGATGCTTACAGTCACAGATAGTAATTGGGAGAGCAATGATTCACGCCTCGTTTGGTTTAATTCTAGAGCTTACCCAAAAGATTTTGAAAAGAAACCAAACCCTAGATTTTTACATGGGACTTTTAAACGGCTTCAATAAGAAAATAAAGTTATTTATTGTTATGATTATTTTACTATCAGACACATGCTAAGTAATGTGCAGATATTAACGGAGGCGTGTTAACACTCCTTTGTATCACGCTTCCCGGCGGGAAGCACGAGCAGGGGAGGCTGGTTCTAGCAGTTGTCCTGCACACGCCCTCACCACAGCCAGTTCTTAGTTTATTTCCGTTGGCAATAGAGGGTGCTATTCGCTTTCTAAATTTTCTCACAGAAGCACACATTTCCATCCCATGCCTGCCTGGTTCTAGTCCTCACTTACATCACTGACAGCGAAGTCAGATTAATCTTTTGGTTCTAGTGAAGTTCTGGCATTTGCTGAGATTTAGATTTCCCTGAATTTGTTCGAGCAAGGCACTTTCAGCAATATTGTATTTAGCGATGGAGCAACAGAATTACAGGGCGCAGTGGTTTCTGGACACAGCAAAAAAGTTTGAATGAACATTGCCCTTATAAATCTGACGTTCTTTTCTCTGTCAGTAGAAGATGTCACACCACTACCACAGACAGGAAGCAAAAGCATTGTTTGTGGAACAGTCATCCAAGTAATGGAAGGATAGGATTTTTAAGTTTGCAAACTCCATGGACTTCTTGATTTGCTTCTTAAATCCTGACCTTAATATACGATGTTTCCTGAATGGTTCTTTACAGGGACGCCTTTACTGAATGTATCCTCAAATAGCCATGAATTATGTCTGAAATTATGTAGAGAAGCGTGTCTGTGTGCACACGTGTGTGTATAGTGGAAGTATTTTAAACACTGTTCTGTTTATGTGTTTGTGAATACGGTAGTAAGGAGTAAGGAAAAAGAAAGATCCCAAAACCTGTCAGAGACTTTATAATGAAGTGTGAGGCTAGAAATCAGAAAGGCATTATGTTACTGTAGCATCTACATTCTTGAGGCAGTTTGGGCTGCAAGTTTCATAAGACCCAAAATCACAGTGGCTTAGACAGGAAGTCCAAAGACATGATCGGTACAAGGTTGGTTATTTCAGACACTCAATGTTGTCATCAGGAAATCAGTTTCTCTCAGCTCTGCTGTCCTTAGGCTGGTTCCTCATGGTGACAGTGTGGCTGCCACAGCCCCGAATGTTTCTTATTCACGTAGCATCTGAAGGCCAGGGGTAAGAGAGTGTCTAACTTTTGTTACCTTTTAAGAAATAGAAAAACTTGTGCACGAGCTCCCTGTTATCCTTGGCCATCTCCCCTTTGCTCCACGGTGGCCTCTTAGGATGTGTTCTCTCTTCCTAAAGCCAGGTACTGGCATAGGGTAAATGGGGTTAAAGTGATGCACGTAAAATGACCAGGATTGACCCCGGGGACTAGGGAGGGACCTAGTCTCTCTTCTGAAGCCATAGTCTTGGATGAGTGAATAAAATTGGAGTTATGTTAGCAGGAATTCTATTAGAAATGACTGTAGGGTAGGCAGTCAATATTGCCCCCTCAAGGTTGTCGGCACCCCGCTAGAAAAGCAGACGGAGAAGCGTGTCTTAGTTTTTCCTTTCTGAGCCAAAGGAAAGATGCCAGGCTTGAGATTTCTGGAAGAGTTTTATTAATTTACGTCCCGTCAAACTATATGTGATTAAAGACAATAAAACTACTTAAATATAGATTACAACTAATTTAGTAATGTCCTCTTTTCCAATTACCTGAGGCATTTCTTGGACCTCCTGTGCACTTTCTTTGCTTTGGGTGGGGGGGGGGCGAGGAGGGGATGTGGAGTGTGTTGGGGGTTGGGGGCGGTAGCAGAGATGGTAGATAGTCAGCGTTTCGTCCTGATTGCTGTCTTTGGAATTATCCAGACTATTTTTTATTGTTTTCACAAACTATGAAGCTAGAAATGATTGCTCTCACCTCCCCATCCATTAACTATGTAGAAAATTAAAGTCGTCATCTCTAGAACACCAACCATCTACCTACCTACCCCCGCCCATGGCAACTCTGGACGGCCTGAGTAATTTGAACGTGTGCAGGGTGATTGCCCTTCTGCCTGCAGATAGCATCGCATATGCAGAATGTCAGCCCCTAACGGCGCGTGTAAGGCGGTAATGGTTGCAAAGGCCTAGCTGCTCCCTGCACTGGGGCTCCCTAGTGTCCTGTGTTCGTGTGTAATGAACAGACGACGTCCATACTCCCACGTAACCAGAGCTTGTCTCTTGCCCCTCCCCAGAGAGATGCAGATCAGTTCCTCCAGCACCACCACATCCGAGAGTCAGGATCCTTCTTCTGGAGACCCAGCGGTCAGCGCACTTCAACAACAGCTGCTACTCATGGTGGCCCGGAGGACCCCGACAGAAGCCCCACGGGTACGTTCTGGCCGCACTGTGAATGTTGCAGGAGCGGGGATCTTGAAACCGGTTTTGTGGTCAGATTGCCTGACAAAATTAGTCAGGTCTTACCCTGGTGTTTACCCCGCTGCTGGGTTGTGGCCATATCACTGCATGATAGCCTACTGAATGAATGTGGGGAAAAACGACATTTATGTAACAGGTATCCTTCATTGACACTAACAGGATTGTCATTGTCTTACTGCTCTTCCAAGCACATTAGAAATTCACGTACATCAATCTTTGGTTGCCAGGATGCACAGATCCCACAAGGGCTTCCTTGACTGGGATGCCTTTTGTTCACCATGGTTGGAAAATACCTGGATTCTTTTTTTATTAATTTATGGCGGCCTTATATACTAAACATTCAGAGATTCTTAAAGAGAATCTTGACTTGAAGAGAGATTTTATTCTTAGAGCAAATGACGTCATCAAGGGGCTTAAAAGACAAAGGCTTCCGTGATTTCACCAAGAGGTAACTTACTAATGCTCATTCACTTATACGGTACACCCTTATGAGGATGACTCTGGGAGAGGCAGAGCAAAGAATTCAGAGCAAAAGATTACACGGGAGGTAAGAAGTATCACCGGACATGAACTTAGAGCTACAGATTCAAGCAGGGCATTTCAGACAGAGAGGCTGGAGAAGGCTCCTTAGAAGAGGGGACACCCGGGCTAGACCTTGGAGAGAGATGGCTTCAGCTGGTGCAGGCTGAGGGGTGCTGGCAAGTTAGTGTGAGGTTTTTCTGTTGCTGTATTCATCTTCCTCCTGGCGATGTTGTGATTTCTTCTAGAAACCTCGCTTACAAAAAAAATACAGTTTTAAATTTGTTTTTATGATTTCCAAACTAAGTTTTCCCACAAGATGCCTGAGAACATCGTGGGTTGAAATTGGTCAGATGTGTGAAGAAATGGTCATGTTATCTTGTAACCGACCACGCATTGCTCTGGAATCCTGCTGACCGGGTAGAGAGGACTGGGAAGTGCCAATGGAGCGGAACCAGCCCTTCCGGGCTTGAAGGAGTTTCTGTGGGAACCAGCATCCAGCGAATCCAAAAACTCAGTCTTTAGGGCATTTCTCCCCTTCCATGTATTCAGTCTCACCTCCCTCTCCTCCTTTCCAGGGCTTCTGGGTACAGGAAGGAGTTTTCCTAGACCCAGGGGAGACACCTCTGGTCATGGCTCAGATGCCTGGCCCCATCCTGGTCACCGGGTATGCTGGTGGCGCCTATAGGGGAGTGGCTGTTCCTGCCCAGTTAGGGTGCACTCCTTGGGGTGCATTCTGTGGCCTCCTCCTCTCCACCACTCCCTTTGGTTCATCGGTCTCTTCTGTACCTCCGTGTGTTCCAGTGGGCCTGGGCCTCAGCTGCACCCTCACACGCTGTGCCCTGTGCCCAGCCCTCCCTCAGCCACCAGTACTAGCTCCCACCACAAGTTGAAGTACACCGGGGCAGGGGGCGGGCAGAATGGGGGTTTTCTCTGAGACACTGACATTTTCCCTGACACAGGCCTGGGGAGGCTCCAGCTCCCTGCAGTGCTTCCCTGCCTCCCGGGATGTCAGTGTTGGATCTCCAAGGAGAGCAAAGTTACATAAAAATACCCACATCATTTGGGAAGATGTGAATGTCACTGATGCTATGAATGATGGAGCCGCAGGGAAACCAGGAACTTTGGATGATCAGAGATGCAAACCCACACACTTCGTATCTCAAAAACAGCCCAGGTAGAGCAGAAACTTGGAAATAACTAATTATTGCATGGAAAAATCAGAAAGAGTCACGCTGTTCTTTACATTCAAAATTCTCTAAGTGGTGTGATTATGTAGGTGAGCGTATAAAAAACTGAATTCATATTTAGCGTTTCATTGGCAATTACTTAACCAGATTCATTGACAAACTCCAGTCTTTTTAACTTTATTTAAATTTTTAAGGAAAATTTAAAAACTTTCAAGTTTCACTCTATGTAGGTGTGGAAGTAGAAGGATGAGGATTGCTATCCAGGCTCGTATTTAGACGCTGAGGAGATATTTACAAAGGTCTCACACCAGAAACAATTCTTTACTTCTCCTGCTTGGCTTTCCAAATTCAGCTGGTATCACCGATTAGGTTTTGGCCACAAACGAAGAATGAAGTTAGTTTCCTGCCCATTCTCCCAGTCTATTTAGTGAAGGCTTATGTACTGGTAGCTCTGTGCTAGGGACAGGAGTACAGTAGCAAAAGGACCCAGACCCTGCCTCCAAGCACTGGTCAGCCGACTCAGCTCGCTCTGATGGAGGTTATGGTCGGGATGGGCTCAGGTGCTGTGGGACACAGGAAGCCCCAGGTCGGGATGCACGAGATCAGGGAGGCTTCCTTGGTGAGGTGACAGCTCAGCTAAAATGTGGAGGATGAGCTGACTCGAGGCAGAAAAACCGCCTGGACAAAGGCTGGGTGGTGAGACAGAAAGCAGGTGTCCTGCTCACAGTCCTGGCACGTGGAGGCATCTCCACAATGACACGAGGAGTTGTCCTGAAGACAAGTTCAGCAAAAACAAGCAGGAAATCGGGCTCTGAAGACAAGACTCTTTAGTGACTTCCTTTCCTCCCTCCACCTTCCCTCTGTCCTTCACAGCTGCTTGAGTGCAGCTTGTGGGGTGGGAGTCCCCCCCAGCACAACCTTATGCAAATTCCTCTCAGTGCAACAGATGACCATATCCTACAGGCTCTGGTGGTGACCAGGAGGCCGGCCCGCACCAGAGAAAAGACTTTGAAATTCTTCCCTGGCACAAATAAAAATGAATGAAGTAGCCTTGCAGGGGGAGCTCCCAGTAGGACTGGTCAGCTTCTTTTTATAGGAGGCAGATGAGTGGGAGAGGTTCTGTTCCGTCACCATGGCCCCAGAGCTTAGCACCCGAGCACCGAGAGAAGGACAAAGCTTGGGGCACACGTGGGGTTGGTGGAATCTGTCCTCTGAACTCCAGACTAGCATGGAGGGGCTTTGAGTATTATCAGTCACAGTGTCCCATGCATCCCTGTCATAAACTGGTACTTCTCAGGGCCTCAGTTTCTCCATGATGTATTTCTAAGCTCATTGGGTATAGTCTGTCCATTCATAATCATGACTTTAAAATTTTACATTGTACCATTATGTAGTATTTGAGTAATCCCCTTAAAGCATCTTTATTACACTACTGGTTGAGAGGCAGGCCCAGTCCACTGAAAGACAGTGTCGGATCCTTGGGAGTACATTTCTGCTTCCGTTTACCCTCACCTTGAGCTGGCTTCAAACCCCTTCACCCTGCCCACATTAAGACATGAGACAGTATTGTATGTGAAAGTACTCTGTAAACTGAGGCTTTCTGTAAGTCTATAGGAGTGGCATTATTGTTATCAGGGGTAGCATGAAAGCCAGTGGTTCATCGGTCCTAAACCGATCAGTGAGCATTGCAAAGATGTGCACAGCACTGGGTCTGGCTGACAGTTGCTCTAGGTTAATGTAAAGGTAGCATTTCCATCACAATTTACTATCATTAAAGGACTAATGAAAACGGAGACTTTCACCTTTTACCCTATATACCATTTGTGTTTTTTCTCCCGTGATGATGTGTTCATGAATTGCTATTTTTAAATTTAAAACATTTTTAAAAGGTAAAAGCATATTCCTGGATCTCTAATTTGCATGAAGTCGTATATATAGTGTTTTTTTTTTTTAAAGATTTTATTTATTTATTTGCTTGAGAGACATAGCGAGAGAGAGCATGGAGTGGGAGGCGGGGAGAGAGAGAAGCAGGCTCCCCACTGAACAGGGAACCCGATGCAGGGCTCCATCCCAGGACCCTGAGATCATGACCTGGGCCAAGGACAGATGCTTAACCGACTGAGCCACCCCGGTGCCCCCATATATATAATGTTTTATAAACAATTATGTCTACAAGAATATTGACATTTACTAGCAGATGAAACAGATATCAATTATAATACCTTAACATAGTCACTGATCATCTCATGTATTCATTTACTGGAAAGTATATTTTGACTTAAAAAATGAATATATGCATACTTTTCATTTATGTTTGGAAGTTTATTTTTTTTAAACATAAGATTTGTTATGATTCCTGAAATTTCACAAACTCCTTTTTTTTTTCTTTTTGCAAAATTTTGCAAAACTGGAATTTTGGCTGCTAAATAGAGCCACTGTTATAACAGTATCCCATGTGTGCTTTATGTTTTTTATCCTTCAAAGTGTTGTTCATATCCAGATTTAACCAGCATTCCATTAGCAGATTAGGAACACTAGTTGTGTGCAAGGCATGTGTTTGGTGTCTCATTACATCTCATATTTGGCATCCCATTATCTTTATAGGAAATTTTGGAGGTGAGGTGTTATTTTCCCTTGGATTTACCAGCTAAGGAAACCAGAGCAGAAGGCCCTGGTGTTTGGGGCATTGGCTGGACTCTTCCCAGCCCAGTGTTCCTTTCACTCACTACTGGGATTCAGTTCTGCTCATCTCCTTCTCAGATGCTTCTGCCATGATGTCTCATGAGCCCACTTCTGACACCAAACAGTCCCTTTCCACTCCACCTTCCCTGCACTGGATTTGACAGCTCTTGGGAAGGACACATAGTGCCACACAGGACTGCTACCTCTACTGTGTCCTCTTCACTCCTCGACCTCTCCCTTCAGGAGTTTTCAAGACACTTCTGCCATTCACAGGAGGCCTACAACTTAAATCCACCCGTGTCTGTTCTGGCGTTGAGGATTCCGTAGACCTGGTCACTTGCTCTTCTCCACATAACAAGCCCTCCTTTATATTTTAGCTTTTATTAGGTACAGTTCATGCTTCAAGTCTTAAGTCTGACTTTAAAATTCTTTGAAATAACATATTATTGGATATCCATTATTGCCTGTCCTAATTATTTTTGTCAGTGTCCATTTTCTGATGGTTTCCTTTTCAAATTTGTGTTTTTAATTTATTTCTCTACAATTGGACTCATATGTATTGTGTCTTGAAGTGTTTTGCTGTGCAGGTGGCTCTCACCTTACCGGTGAGCACTGTCTAAGCTGTGGATTCTCCTGGGTTCCCCTAAGTGAGACTGCAGAAGGAAACCAGGCTTCAGTGTCCCACAGTCCTCTTCCTAGAGTAGGGCCTGGGGGGAAGCAACCTGACCTCTTAGAGCCTCAGTTCCTCACATTTGAAACTGGGATAATAGCACCTATGTGGAGGAGTTCTTGTAAGGTTTTGAGGATTAGAGATACTATATGGCAAAATTATGCCAAATAATCAGTGGTAATGATTAACACCATAAAAAAAATTTTTTTTTGAGAGAGAGAGAATGTTTGAGTTGGGGAGGGACAGAGGAGCAGAGGGGAGAGAGATAATCTCAAGCAGGCTCATGCCCAGCAAAGGACCTAACTCGGGACTCCATCTCACAACCTTAAGATCATGACCTGAGCTGAAGTCAAGAGTTGGATGCAACCCAGGCGCTCCCAAATTCTTATTATTTATATGGAGCTCTTGAAGGTACCATTATTTTGAACAGTAGAACTTTTCAGGTAGCTTGGGGGAGAGGGATGGACCTTTACATTCTTAAATATTTTAATATTACCAAAAAATATTTCTGAAATGTACCATATATATGTGTGTGTATTTGCCTACCTTCTTAAGCTGAATATGCTAATCATCATTTAAATTGTTACAGATAATTTAGATTCATGAAGGGAGCCTTGAATATTATGCTGTAAATACAGATCCTTATGGGGAGTGTGAGCAATGCATTTATCTTGTTTCTTCAAAAGAACTTGTGTTCAACTTACACCCTGTCACTCTGTTTTTGCTAATCTCTTTTTTGAAACAGGAGAATAAAATTTGTGAGCCTGGCCTACTGGGCAATGTGACATGGTGGTTCTTCGGTAAGGCTTAATTAATGAGTCAGAGACAGAAAGAGCGTTTTGGCCAGTGTGTCTATGCATTCACATAAATCAGAGACTCGGTCTCCATTGTGAGTCCTACCTCTGCTAGCGCTGTCATTGCTGATGCTATCCAGGAGCTCTGCCCTAGACCCCTTACTCCCAACTCCCTCCAGTGTTATCTAACTTACACACTCCCATGACTCACTTCTCTCTCTTTTTCTAGATATACAGGCATCGATATATTTATACTTGTGTATGTGTGTCACCGTGTTCTCATGGTTAGTTTGCTTGTCTACCCCCTGGAGTTGTTAAACCCCTTTAAGCTAGAAACTCTGTCTTGTTATCCTTTGAATTCTCAGCATATAGTTCTTAGATAATCTGTACAAAAAATATTTGTTGGATGAGAGAGTAAATGAATGATTGAAATGATGAGAAAAATTTCAATTTGAAATTTGTACCAGAAAACAGGCTATGAATAATTGCTATAATCCATTGAAACATTTAGCTCTGAGGTTCCTTGGTAGCTAAGGCAAAAAATGAAATTCCATGAACCTTATTTTCTCATCAAGGAAGTTAAGTTATGGGCTGATTTGTACCTCAGAATGTGGCTGTATTTGGAGAGAGGATCTTTAAAGAGGTAATTGAGTTAAAAAGAGGTCATTAGGGTTGGCCCTAACCCAACATCGCTGGTATCCCTCTAAAAAGAGGGGATCGGGATGCAGATACACACGGGGGAAAGACCACGAGAGGACACAGAGAAGACAGCCATTGACAAGCAAAGGAGAAAGGCCTCAGAAGACTCAGACTTCCAGCCTTCAGAACATTTGTGTTGTTTCAGCCACCCACTCTGAAACTAATATAGAAGCCAAGTCCTTTTTCCTTTGCATTAAATGCTGAGATTTTTTTTAAACAAGGATTTTTATTTAAGGAGCAATAAATAGCACAATTTACCAGAATCTTTAATAACTTTTGCAAACGATGTCGATGTGATCTTCATGTGATTTTATTTTTCTTATAATCCCGAAGAACGCTCTCATCTTCGCTGCTGCTTGCCCTTGACCTATTTATGCATCCTAGGTGAATTCCCACATCACAAAACAGTAAACTGTGGTAGCCCTGCCACTCTTTGTCCATGGAACATAAAGGAAAAAGATCCCTTCTGTTGGGGGGAGGTTTACTATAAACCACGAATTCCTTGTCATTAACAGAAGATGCTCTTCTTGCTGACATGACACAGTTTCCGCTACGCTCTCTTTCACGCTGGAATAGAATCCCAGACACAAGCAGCACTTGCCATCTCAACTTTCCTGCAATAATACAGCCAATCCATCCTGCATATGGCCGTCCTGTATATTGCCGTCATGATGGAACAACTGTCCCTTGAAATGCCTTTTGCATTAATATTTTATAATCTGAATAATAACTTCATGTTCCATAGCTGAGTCAGTGCATTAGTATCTGGGAACAAAGAGGTGGTAAAATGGGCCTCCTTGGAGGGCTCTGCCACGGTGTCTAGTGAAGGAGCTGTGCCACCCTGATGCAAGCCAGGCATTCTGACACCAGTGACTTTCACTGAATCGAGAAAAAAAATCTGCCCAAATCTAACCTTCTGCTGTCTAAGTCAGGGAGAAATGTGTGTGACCTTTAAAAGGCAGCAACCACCCCCTCCCCCATGGTTGCTCTTCTGTACTGTCCTCATCCCTTTTCTGGTCTTGGCCCTTCTTACGGTCTCCTGTGTTTTGTGTGCTTCAGCCTACAGGAAATTACAGCCTATTTTACACCCTTTTTGGAAAAATACAGGGCCCAAGCAAACAAGTAAAAGTACAGATTAGAATGATCTAGCACTTCCACATCTGGATATATATCCAGAAGAATCTAAAGCTGGGACTCAAACAGATATCTACATGCCCGTGGTCATAGCAGCATTATTCGCACTAGCCAAGGGGTGGAAGCAACCCAAGCGTCCATAGACCGATGAATGCATGAACAGAATGTGGTGCATCCTTACAATGGAGTATTCAGCCTTAAAAAGGCAGGAAGTCTGACACCTGCTACAACATGGATAAACCTTGAGGTCATTATGCTAAATGGAATAAGCCAGTCACAAAAAGACAAATACCCTATGATTCCACTTATAGGAGGTACCTAAAGTCATCAAAACATAAAGATAGAAAGTAGAAATGTGGTTGCCAGGGGCAGGAGGCAGAATGGAGAGTTAGTATTTAATGGAGACAGAGTTTCAGTTTGGGAAGATGAAGAAGTTCTAGAGATCTATTTTACAACAATATGGATATAGTTAATACACTGAACTGTACACTTAAAAATGGTTAAGATGGTAAATTCTGTGTTGTTTTATAAAGCACAATGGCAAAAAAAAAAAAAACAGGTTAGAAATAGAAGATCTACAGAGGGCTGGGGCATCTAGAGAAGTCTCACTGATAGTAGCAAAAAGCAACAAACAATGGCCAACGGCAAAAGAGGAACATGGGGGCTTTGTCTTTTTTTAAAATTCAATTTAGTTAACATATACTATATTATTAGTTTCAGAGATAGAATTTAGTGATTCATCAGTTGCATATAACACCCAGTGCTCATTACATCGTGTGCCCTCCTTAATGCCCATCACCCAGTTACCCCATCCCCCGACCCACCTCCACTCCAGGAACCCTCAGTTTGTTGCCTATGATTAAGAGTCTCTTATGGCTTGTTTCCCTCTCTGGTTTCATCTTATTTTATTTTTCCCTCCATTCCCCTATGATCATCTTTTATGTTTCTTAAATTCCACATATGAGTGAAATCATATGATAATTGTCTTTCTCTAACCGAATTATTTCGCTTAGCATAATACCCTGTAGTTCCATCCACATCGTTGCAAATGACAAGATTTCATTCTTTTTGATGGCTGAGTAATATTCCATTGTATATATATGCCACATCTTCTTTATTCATTCATCTGTCAGTGGACATCTGGGCTCTTTCCAAAGTTTGGCTATTGTGGACATTGCTGCTATAAACATCGGGGTGCATGTGGGGTTCTTTGTCTTTAATGGTCTCTGTGCACAGGGAATGGCAGACAGAGTACAATGTGGGAAGTCTAACAGGAGCCTCTCCACTTAATCTGGGACTTCAAGAAGCCACATCCTCCTCTTAGGATTAACTAACCACACTCAATCAACACCATCCCCACTAAGGGGACTGCACAGAGAACTCCTGCCTCAAACCTCGGTGTGGCTTTGCAGCCCTTCTTCACCCTGGATCACATGGATGATCCAAGCACCTCACACAAATAATTTATTTTAAAATGGTGCCAGGTTGGTATTGCATTCCAGTGCCTAGCAGAAACAAAGGTAAGTTTTAATCCGGAAGAACAGAGCTTTAATATTGCTGTCAAAGAATTCATACTAATAAGGATCCAAGGAAAAGTGAAAAGTTATAAAATATACCAGAAAACATACTACCATGAATAAGAGCCAGCAAAGTCAAACAGAAAGCAGAAACAGACTCTCAAAGGATTTAGAAATGATAATGATTAGATTCCAAATATGGATTAAGTATGTCTAATGTATTATAAAGAGATGAAAGAAGTGATGGAAATCTAAGTAAGAAGCAAAAGGCCATGTAATGACCAAGCAAATCTGAAAAAAGCACTGGATACTAGAAATGAACAATATAATAATAAAAATAAAACTTTAAGGGATTTAACAGGAGATTTGATACATAACAGCAGAGACAGATTTGAACAAATTATTTAGCTGTAGCATGGAGAGATAGAGAGGAAAAGAGGGAAGAAGGTTAAGAAGGATGGAGCTCTGGGCCAGAAGGGTTATCGTACTCCTTGTCAGAGTTCCAGAGGAGATGAAGGAAGAGCGACATAGCAAAAACAATTTAAAATTTAAAGTTTGGGTGCCTGGGTGGTTCAGTTGGTTAAGCGACTGCCTTCGGCTCAGGTCACGATCCTGGAGTCCCTGGATCGAGTCCCGCATTGGGCTCCCTGCTCAGCAGGGAGTCTGCTTCTCCCTCTGACCCTCCCCCCTCTCATGCTCTCTCTCTACCTCATTCTCTATCTCAAATAAATAAATAAAATCTTTAAAATAAATAAATAAAATTTAAAGTTTAAGATGACACACCGATATAGGCATTCGTGTCCTGGCAAACTGATGAGGAAAGGATGAACATTTTATTTTTTATTTCTTTTAAAGATTTTTTATTTATTTGAGAGAGAGAGCATGAGAAGGGATGAGCAGCAGAGGGAGAGGGAGAAGCACACTTCCCGCTGAGCAGGGAGCCCAACATGGGGCTCCATCCCAGGACCCTGGGATCATGACCTGAGCCAAAGGAAGGCACTTAACTGACTGAGCCACCCAGGTGCCCCAAGGATGAACAGTTTAATAAATGGCACTGGGACAATAGTTTTCTTTATGGGAAAGAAAATGGACCCTTATATCATGAACAGAGCCTTGGTAGACCAATAACATAAATATGAAAGGCAAAAGTATATAACTTTAAGTAAAATGATATAATCAAATATCCTTACAAGTCTGGGGTAGAAAGGGATTTGATAAACAAGGCACAGAAAGTGCAAAACTTTTGCACTTTATAGGAGAAAATGGATAAATTATATTTCGCTTAAATTAAGAACACCAATTTATCAATAATGCCATAAGGAAAGTGAAAAAACAAGCCATAAACGGTGAAAATATCTAACATATCATTAATAAAGGTCTTGATCATATATGTGCATATATGTACAGATACACACACATGCACATAGACACGTATAACTAATGAAAGACAAACAAGCAACCCAACGGAGAAAAGGACAAATGATTTCACGAAGAAAACTAAAAGTGGACAAAGATGCTCAACTCCATTAGTAATGAAGGAAATGCAAATTAGAATAAAACTGAAATATTTTATATGGCAGATTAGCCAAAATCAAAAATTACCTGATGCTATCACATGGTGACGTGAGGATGTGGAGCAGCGCGACATTTACCTGCTGTGGGTGGGAGTATAAACTGGTAGAATCAGTTTAGAAATCTTATTTTTCCAAAGTGTTTCCTAGTAAATTGAACATTCCCCCATACCCAGTAATTGCATTTGTGATAGATTGTGCATTTTCTGGAAAAGTCCATTTGTTTCCTAGTAAAGTTGAACGTGTGGTACAGTTGAACATTTGCATTCTTAGCAATTCCATTTCTAAATGTATGTTAGGTCTATGTTCTATAGAATCCTTGCACCTATGTACCAGGAGACATTCCCAAGAATGTCCATAGCAGTGTATTGCTTAAAAAAAAAAAAAAAGACCCTAAATATCCAACAGTAAAATGCATAAGCAAATTTTGCATGTCCACGTAATGGAACATTATTCTGTGAAAATGGATGCTACAGCTGTAAAACAGCACAGATAAGTCTCAGGAAGATAATATGGAACGGAGGGAAAAAGCAAGTTGCAAAAGGATACATATGCTGTGATGTCCTATCTGCAAAGTTCAAAAACATAAAGCTAAACAGTATGGAAGTTGTGGATATAAGTATCGTAAAGCCAAAGAGAAGAGAAGGATGTGTTTATCAACACATCATTCAGGACAGTGATGATCCCTGA
The DNA here is from genome assembly GCF_002201575.2 of Neomonachus schauinslandi. Taxonomy (NCBI): domain Eukaryota; kingdom Metazoa; phylum Chordata; class Mammalia; order Carnivora; family Phocidae; genus Neomonachus; species Neomonachus schauinslandi. The sequence continues at coordinate 83,616,992 of NC_058408.1, forward strand.
AGGAAAAGGGAAAAGGATGGGACCCAGCAGTGGCCCACAGGGAATTTCTATGCTAATGGGGAGGCTTTTTTTCTTATACTGGGTGATGGCCACACAGCTAGTCACTGAATTGGGTTTTTTTTTTTTTTAATACCCTACATACATTTAAAAGATGTGTATTTGCATTGACTCCATATTTAATAAAACTGTATTTTAAAAAAGCATGGTACCTAGTGTTATTCAATGTAGGGAACAATACCCCAAGGTACCCCAGAGTCTTGGGCTTTCACTGATGATATGGCAGGATGAGCACGGAATGCGCCTGAGCTAGACGATGAGAAGGTGTGCAGGTGTGCCCTATGGGTTCTATTTAACAGCACAAGAAGGGAAAACCGCATATTTTTTGAAGATGGTTATGACAGAGGTCAATATTGAATTCATTAGATTTGAAGGGCCTAATCTTTAGTTTTCTGAGAAATTTAGAAATATGGAACATTTTATTCCTCCTTGCTCATGAATAAATGAGACAACTATAAACCGATATTTAATTGCAAGTGTAGTCCCGGGAAATGCCATCGTGACAGGCTGCTTTCACTGCTTATGTTTCAGAGGCGGTATCAGGTGTCAGAGGAAATAAATTTTGATTTTTGCCCTCACAAGTTTTTCTTCCTCCTTGCTGTCCTGCAGATCTCTCAGCTTCACCTCATCAAGTGCTGCCTCCCCTCTGCTTTTCTGGTGGGGAGTCCAGCTCTTGTTTTATATGTGCAGTGCTGACCCTGGTGTGCATTCAGTGTCTGGTTTTGAGTTTGCGTGACTGTTGGATGTCCAAGGGGTGTTTTCTTACAGGCAGGAGGACGCCACGGACTGCGTCTGCCATATTCTTCCTTATATTCCTGTGCCCAACCTTGTGCCAGGCTCCTAAGAGTTACTCATTATGAATGTTAGACAAATCCATGAAGACTATTTTTTTTTTCAAAATTAAATTCTTCCCCACAAGATTAGAGCCATCTGGAGATGAATTTGGGGCTAATACATTTTATTTTTTATTTTTAATTTTTTAAAATTTTTTTTAATTTTTAATTTTTTTAAATTTTATTATGTTATGTTAGTCACCATACAATAATACATCATTAGTTTTTGATGTGGTGTTCCACGATCCATTGTTTTCGTATAACACCCAGTGCTCCATGCAGTACGTGCCCTCCTTAATACCCATCACTGGGCTAACCAATCCCCCCTCCCCTCTAAAACCCTGTTTGTTTCTCAGGTCCATAGTCTCTCATGGTTCATCTCTCCCTCCAATTCCCCCCCTTCATTTTTCCCTTCCTTCTCCTAATGTCCTCCATGTTATTCCTTATGTTCCATAAATAAGTGAAACCATATGATAATTGACTTTCTCTGCTTGACTTATTTCACTTAGCATAATCTCCTCCAGACCCAGCCATGTTGATGTAAAAGTTGGGTATTCATCTTTTCTGATGGCTGAGTAATATTCCATTGTATATATGGACCACATCTTCTTTACCCATTCGTCTGTTGAAGGGCATCTCGGCTCTTTCCACAGTTTGGCTATTGCGGACATTGCTATGAACATTGCGGTGCATATGGCCCTTCTTTTTACTACATCTGTGTCTTTGGGGTAAATACCCAGGAGTGCAATTGCTGGGTCATAGGATAGCTCTATTTTTAATTTTTTGAGGAACCTCCACACTGTTTTCCAAAGTGGCTGTACCAACTTGCATTACCACCAACAGCGTAAGAGGGTTCCCCTTTCTCCACAACCTCTCCAACATTTGTTGTTTCTTTCCCTGTCCATTTTGGCCATTCTAACTGGTGTAAGGTGGTATCTCAGTGTGGTTTTGATTTGGATTTCCCTGATGGCTAATGATGATGAACATTTTTTCATGTGTCTGTTAGCCATTTGTATGTCTTCTTCAGAGAAGTGTCTTTTCGTATCTTCTGCCCACTTTGTGACTTGATTATTTGTTTTTTGGGTGTTGAGTTTGAGAAGTTCTTTATAGATCTTGGATACCAGCCCTTTATCTGTAGCGTCATTTGCAAATATGTTCTCCCATTCTGTGGGTTGCCTCTTTGTTTTGTTGACTGTTTCCTTTGCTGTGCAGAAGCTTTTTATCTTGATGAAGTCCCAAAAATTCATTTTTGCTTTTGTTTCACTAGCTTTTGGAGATGTATCTTGAAAGAAGTTGCTGTGGGTGATGTCAAAGAGTTATTGCCTATGTTCTCCTCTAGGATTTTGATGGAGTCCTGTCTCACATTGAGGTCTTTCATCCACTTTGAGTTTATCTTTGTGAATGGTGTTACAGAATGGTCGAGTTTCATTCTTCTGCATGGGGCTGTCCAATTTTCCCAGCACCATTTATTGAAGAGACTGTCTTTTTTCCATTGCATGTTTTTTCCTGCTTTGTCAAAGATTATTTGACCATAGAGTTGAGGGTCCATATCTGGGTTCTCTATTCTGTTCCATTGGTCTGTATGTCTGTTTTTGTGCCAGTACCATGCTGTCTTGGTGATCACAGCTTTGTAATATAGCTTGAAATCGGGCAATGTGATGCCCCCAGCTTTGTTTTTTTTTTAAACATTTCCTTGGAGATTCGGGGTCTTTTCTGATTCCATACAAATTTTAGGATCGTTTGTTCCAGCACTTTGAAAAATGTCAGTGGAATTTTGATTGCGATGGCATTGAAGGTATAGATTGCTCTGGGTAGCATAGACATTTTAACAATGTTTATTCTTCTGATCCATGAGCATGGAATATTTTTCCATCTTTTTGTGTCTTCTTCAATTTCTTTCATGAGTGTTTTGTAGTTCCTAGAGTATAGATCCTTTACCTCTTTGGTTAGGTTTATTCCGAGGTATCTTATGGTTTTTGGTGCTATTGTAAATGGGATCGTTTCTCTAATTTCTCTTTCTACAGTTGCGTTGTTTGTGTATAAGGAAGCAACTGATTTCTGTGCATTGATTTTGTGTCCTGCCACATTACTGAATTGCTGGATGAGTTGTAGTAATTTGGGGGTGGAGTCTTTTGGGTTTTCCACATAAAGTATCATGTCGTCTGCAAAAAGAGAGAGTTTGACTTCTTCTTTGCCAATTTGAATACCTTTTATTTCTGTTTGTTCTCTGATTGCTGTTGCTAGGACTTCTAGTACTATGTTGAACAACAGTGGTGAGAGTGGGCACCCTTGACGTGTTCCTGATCTTAAGGGAAAGGCTCTCAGCTTTTCCCCATTGAGGATGATATTCGCTGTGGGTTTTTCATAGATGGATTTTACGAGCTTGAGGAATGTTCCCTCTATCCCTATACTCTGGAGAGTTTTAATCAGGAAAGGGTGTTGTATTTTGTTAAATGCTTTTTCTGCATCAATTGAGAGGACCATATGGTTCTTCTCTCTCCTCTTATTAATGTGTTCTATCACATTGATTGATTTGCGAACATTGAACCACCCTTGCATCCCGGGGATAAATCCCACTTGGTCGTGGTGGATGATCCTTTTAATGTGTTGTTGGATACTATTAGCTAGGATTTTGTTGAGGATTTTGGAATCCATATTCATCAGGGATATTGGTCTGAAATTCTCCTTTTTGATGGGGTCTTTGCTTGGTTTGGGGATTAAGGTAATGCTGGCCTCATAGAATGAGTTTGCAGGTTTTCCTTCTGTTTCTATTTTTTGAAACAGCTTCAGTAGAACAGGTATTATTTCTTCTTTGAATGTTTGGTAGAATTCCCCAGGGAATCCATCAGGCCCTGGACTCTTGTTTTTTGGGAGGTTTTTGATCACTGCTTCAATCTCGTTACTGGTTATTGGCCTACTCAGGTTGTCAATTTCTTCCTGTTTCAGTCTTGGCAGCTTATAGGTTTCCAGGAAGGCCTCCATTTCATCCAGATTGCTCAGTTTATTGGCATATAGTTGTTGATAGTAATTTCTAATAATTGTTTCTATTTCCTTGGTGTTAGTCGTGATTTCTCCCCTTTCATTCATAATTTTATTAATTTGGGTCCTTTCTCTCTTCTTTTGGATAAGTCTGCCCAGTGGTTTATCAATCTTATTAATTCTTTCAAAGAACCAACTTCTAGTTTCATTGATCTGATCTACTGTGTTTCTGGTTTCTAATTCATTGATCTCTGCTCTAATTTTAATTATTTCTCTTCTAATGCGTGGCTTAGGCATTGTTTGTTGCTTTTTCTCTAGTTCTTTAAGGTGTAGAGTTAGTTGGTGAATTCGGGATTTTTCTATTTTTTTGAGTGAGGCTTGGATGGCTATGTCTTTCCCCCTTAGGACCGCCTTTGCAGTATCCCATAGGTTTTGGACTGATGTGTTTTCGTTCTCATTGATTTCCATGAATTGTTTAAGTTATTCTTTGATTTCTTGGTTGACCCAAACATTCTCGAGCAGAGTGGTCTTTAGCTTCCAAGTGTTTGAATTTCTGGCAAAGTTTTTCTTGTGATTGAGTTCCAGTTTTAGAGCATTGTGGTCTGAGAATATGCAGGGAATAATCTCAATCTTTTGGTATCGGTTGAGACCTGATTTGTGACCCAGTATATGGTCTATTCTGGAGAAAGTTCCATGTGTGCTCGAGAAGAATGAGTATTCTGTTGTTTTAGGGTGGAATGTTCTGTAAATATCTATGAGGTCCATCTGGTCCAATGTATCATTCAAAGCTCTTGTTTCCTTGTTGATTTTCTGCTTAGATGATCTGCCCATTGCTGAGAGTGGAGTACTGAGGTCTCCTACAATTAACATATTGTTATCAATATGACTCTTTATTTTGGTTAACAGTTGGCTTATATAGATGACTGCTCCCATGTTGGGGGCATAGATATTTACAATTGTTAGATCTTCTTGTTGGATAGACCCTTTAAGAATGATATAGTGTCCTTCTGTGTCTCTTATTACAGATTTTAGTTTAAAATCTAATTTGTCTGATATAAGAATTGCTACCCCAGCTTTCTTTTGAGGTCTGCTGGCATGGAAGATGGATCTCCATCCCTTCACTTTCAGTCTGGATGTATCTTTAGGTTCAAAATGAGTCTCTTGTAGACAGCATATGGATGGGTCCTGTCTTTTTATCCAATCTGCAACCCTGTGCTGTTTTATGGGAGCGTTTAGGCCATTCACGTTGAGAGTGATTATTGAAAGATATGAATTAATTGTCATCATGTTGCCTGTGAAGATGTTGTTTTTATAGATTGTCCCTGTAAATTTCTGTTGTATATCACTCTTGGGGTCTGTCTCCTTTTATTGAACCCCCCTTAATATTTCTTGCAGGGCCGGCTTAGTGGTCACATATTCTTTCAGCTTCTGCCGGTCGTGGAAGCTCTGCATCTCTCCATCCATTCTAAATGAAAGCCTTGCCGGATAAAGTATTCTTGGCTGCACGTTCTTCTCATTTAGTACCCTGAATATGTCTTTCCAGGCCTTTCTGGCTTGCCAGGTCTCTGTGGATAGGTCTGACATTATTCTGATGTTCCTCCCTCTGTACGTAAGGAATCTCTTCCCCCTAACTGCCCTTAAGATGGTTTCCTTGGTTCTAAGATTTGCAAGTTTTACTATTACATGCCAGGGTGTTGGCCTGTTTTCCTTGATCTTAGGAGGGGTCCTCTCTGCCTCTAGGACTCGAATGTTTGTTTCATTCTCCAGATTAGGAAAGTTCTCAGCTACAATTTGCTCAAATACATCTTCTAGTCCTCTCTCTCTCTCCACTCCCTCCGGGATTCCAATTATTCTGACATTGGAACGCTTCATGGTGTCACTTATTTCTCTGATTCTATTTTCATGGATTCTGAGTTGTTTTTCCCTGGCCTCCTCTTTTCCCTTTTTATCTATTATATTGTCTTCCAGGTCGCTTATTCTCTCTTCTGTCTCAGTTACCCTAGCTGTTAGATTATCTAGATTGGATTGGATCTCACTGATAGCATTTCTTATTTTTTTTATTTTTTTTTTTTTTTTTTTTTTTTAAATTTTTTATTTATTTATTTGAGACAGAGAGAATGAGAGAGAGAGCACATGAGAGGGGGGAGGGCCAGAGGGAGAAGCAGACCCCCCGCCGAGCAGGGAGCCCGATGCGGGACTCGATCCCGGGACTCCAGGATCATGACCTGAGCCGAAGGCAGTCGCTCAACCAACTGAGCCACCCAGGCGCCCCGACTGATAGCATTTCTAAGTTCTGCCAATTCCCCTTTTATTTCTGCCCTTAGAGACTCTATGTTGCCATTAATTGATTTCTCCATTCTAGCCATTGTCTTCACAATTGCTAGCCTGAATTCCATCTCTGACATCTTGTTTATATCTGCATCCATTTGTAAATCTGCAGCATAAGTCATAATCTCTGAGTCTTTTCTGTTTTGGGGGCTCCTCCTCCTAGTCATTCTGTTGATGGGTGTTTGAGGGAATGTATAGAGTCCAAATTATTGACCAGAACCCAAGCAAGATGCACCTGTTTCTTGGGACCTTAGGGTTGCTGGCCTCTTGTTTTCCCAGGCTGTCTTCTGCGGGAGGGGCCTGCCATGCTGTTACTCAGGCAACCCTGTTTGGGCGGAGTTGCACTGCACCCCTGTGGTGGGGCATGGGCTCAGTGAGAGTCAGTTTTTGGGGCTTTTGTTCTCTGGTGCCTTTCCCCGGTGGCTTTCCGCGTCTCTTCCTCGAGTCAGAGCAGAAGAGACCGTTTCCAACCCTCTGCCTCAGAGCAGAGAGACCACAGTCTGTTCTTCAGTGAGCTCTCCAGGCCACACCATCTCCGTTTCTGTCTGTGCTGCTATAGACTCCAGCATCCTGGGTTGTGCGCCCCTCCGCAGTGCTCCCAGTCCTGCCTCCAGGTCGGGGCACGTCTCTGCTCTTTGTGCTTCTAAAACCGCCAGCCGCTCCCAGTTCGCGCCAGTGTGACTCCGCTGCTTCGGTTTCCATCCCGGGGGCTGCAATTCACCTGCGCGACCCTGGCGCTCCAGGTTTCCATCCCGGGGGCTGCAGTTCTCGTGCGTGCGACCCCGCAGCTCTGGGTTTCCGTCCCGGGGGCTGCCCTAAAGTCCTTTCCCCACCGCTACTGGTCTGCGAGTGTGTGCCCATCCGCATCGCGTGAGGCTGTCACTCACAAGCGGTGTAGGATCCCCACGGCCAGGCTCCCTCCCGCTGCCGTTTATCCTCCGATATCTGCCCGCGGAATCACGGCTCCCCCCTTTGTACCTCAAAATCAACCGCCTGCGATATTCTGTTTGTAGAGATCCAGATCTTCTTACATCTCAGGCTGGTTTCGTGTGTGCTCAGAGTGGTCTGGTAGATATCCAGCTCAATTCCGGGGACCAGTTGAAATAGGGTCCCCTACTCCTCCGCCATCTTTCCCCCCTCGGCTAATACATTTTAAACCTGGAATTAAATTTTCTCTTTTGTTTCCCATTTGTTTTATTGGTTTAGATTTTTTTTTCTACAGATAGGTCAGTGTTTCTTGTATCAGGCCTCACCAATGACCTACAAAATTGGCGATGAAAATCTTTTTACTCTTGGTAAAATTTAAATATTTATTTCAACATTACATTAAATAACATATCTTTCAAAAATTAAGCCGTTTCAGATCTTTTGTTGAATTCTGATCTTTTATGAGAATTATTTTCACGGCAGTTTCTTGGCCTTAATTAACAGCAGTGTTTTGATAGGAGTAAATTTAATGGTACATTATAATGGAATTGAAGTGTGTTGGTAAGAAAGACTCTTTTTGTTGATCATTATCTTTCTCTGAGAGTACCCATTTTTATGAAATATGTTGGTTTACGTTTCAGAATTGAAACATCTGCTTTTTGTACTTCTGTTATTATGAGGTATATTTATGATAATAACATGTCAGTATGAAACCCTTTCTCTGTTGTTTCTTTTGGTACCTAAAAGCATCTGAGTCAGGATCTGGAAGACTCGTCATGTTCTTCAACACAAGGAAAATTTAACCGAGAGCAGTTTTACAAGTTTATCATTTTCCCTGGCAAGTGGATTAAAGTCTGGTACGATCGACTTACCTTGTTGGCGTTACTTGATCGGTAAGCCGCTGAGCACACAAATGCATGGATGAAAGACACGATGGGGTCATAAGAGTGCACTCACATGCTTGTAAAAAGAAATTACCACTTGCTCGCGTTCTCTGGAACGTTTTCAAGACGTATACCTTTTGTGCTGCAAACCCAAAGGCGAAGCGGTGAGATCCTGACAACTGGACAGTGGGAGATATGAGAATTGGGGAACATGGTTTAGACTTAAGGTTAGCCCTGTGCATGGGGTCATGCATTGGTCTCCTCGTGGCTTCCCACATTTTCGTAGGAAGGCTTGAGGTTCCATGGGTAGCACAGAGCCTGGCCGACTGGATGTGGACGGGGGGCGGGGATGAGGGGGGGACAAGGGCAAATGAAGAGATCCACCAGTTGGAATGTTAGTCTTTCCTTTTAAACCCTTTTACTATTTCTCGCCTCTTCTTTCCATTGATCCAGTGTGGGGTTGGAGAAGTAGTCAGTGGATGGGGAGGGAGATAGGAGAGGGTCCAGTTAGTTAAGGCATGGTGGAGATGGGGCCAGGTCAGAGTCTTCCCATTTGCACCTCTGCCCCCACCCCCCACCCCCATCTCACGGTATACAAAGGACAGGATTTTGATCTTCAGGGGCCATGCAGTTCTGATGGGAGTGTTGGTTTGAAAATCCAAGATGCCTTTACTGACACCATCATCAGCCAATGCAGAGTTTCACGGTTAAATGCCAGCCAGTGGGGGCAGTGGGAAGGCTGATTCCCTGCCTTGCTGTAGTGGGTCCCCCAGTGACTACTTGTTATAGTAATGTCTTAAATGGTGTGATCATACACTAAAAAACTATAGTCATGCAAAATTACAATAGTAAATTTCAGGACCCACAAGTCAGGGAATGGAGTTCTAATGGTTTTTCTAACAACGCTATGTCACCCCAGGGGCGCACACTCAAGACGAACATTTCAAACGTAACTGAACTAGTCCAAGATAATACATCCTGTTAGATGAGGCAGGTTTTTTTTCCTGAAATATTAATTTTATTTTCTGTTAAAAAGGAATTCTTGAAAGTTGGATTACCTTGTGTTAACCCTTCAATTAGAAACAAATATTTCTACAGATTTCTAGGCGTGTTACTTAAATCCACTCAGTGGCAACACATTAACTGATAATTTAATTAAGGTCTAAGAAAGATTGATGAAGATTATTGCAGTTTTTAAAAGTTTAGAGTTTAATAGTTTTAATCACTTCTGTTGCAGGTCACGCTGGGTTTCAAGGCAGTGTTCGGGGATGTGTGGAGACAGCACCACTCCCTTACTCATGGGTCCCTCAACTGGTGTGGAAAGACCCTGGGGATCAGGCCCAGTGCCCAACACTTACTAGTGCTGTGATCTAAGGATGGGTGTGAAACCTCCCTGTGCCTCAGTTTCCTGTCTGTTAAATGGGGATAATCTATATAGGGAGAGATTTCAAGGATTAAATCAAGTTAGCCATAGAAAGTGTTCTTTAAATGCTGTTATTGTTATTATGACCTGGAATTATCCCAGAACCCAGAAAGAAGAAAAATAAATAAAAATAAAATGAAATCAGGGCAGCCAAAGTAGCTTTTGTCAAGTGCAGACACTAAAATTTAGGCCCTTAATTCAAGAAATCACCCCATCTTCAGAGCCCATATAAGCTGAGTTTCAGGCATCTATTAGCACATGAGGGGATCTGGTTTTCCAGTTCATGGCCAATTAACAGGGGAAATAAGACAGCATGAACCCTGAGCTAACAGCAAGGACAGAGGAAGAAAAACCCAAACACTAACCTGGAAAAACCTAGCAGCTTGGGACTTTTGCAAGGAGAGTGTTTTTCCCAAACACGGCTGTGGATCAGAATCACCTGGGAGCTTTGTAAAAATACAGATTCCAAGCATGAGAAGTCAGCCCTTCAGCCTGGCCTTGAGGACAATGTCGGGCTGTATTATGGCACACCTCCCTAGCTCACCTTCTTAGTTAGGACAGTGATGATCGGAAAGGTCTGTTTAAGAAAACAGGAATTTACACAATAAATTTTACATTTTTTTACTCTAATAGTAAAATTTCAAAAGGCATAAATAAATTACCTTTGATATTCATTGGGGGACATTTGTATTTAAAGCTCCACATGTATTAATGAACTTGAATTGCCAAATTAAGGTTTATAAAGGAAAAGTATGCATAATAAAAAACAAACAGTAAGGGTTGGGCAGGAAGTAGAAGAAATTGGTGAATTACAGGCACCAAAATTGAGCTAATCATCGCTATAAACTCCCATAGCTTAAGGCCTTCTGCTTGATAATTTTCAACTTTACTCTGGAATTCAGGCTGATCTTCCTTGAAAATACTTCCTTCTCTGATCATACCTTCATGGTTCTTATAATTGCAGACTTTACAGTTTGCTTTCGGTTCGGCATTCATTCTCCTCATATATTTTTGGACTTGTCCTTATGCTCCTTTATTTTCTCTCTCCCTTTTTAAAAAAAGATCTATTTATTCATTTTAGAGAGACAGCGCACGGCAGGGAGGGGCAGAGGGAGAGCGAGAATCTCAAGCAGACTCCCTGCTAAGTGCAGAGCTGACGTGGGGCTCAACTCCAGGACCCTGAGATCATGACCTGAGCCGAAATCAAGAGTTGGACGCTTAATGGACTGAGCCACCCAGGCGCCCCTCCTTCATTTTCTCTTATTTTTTATTCTGCTATTACCTCATCTTGCAAAACACATAGGTTTTATTTTCATTTATCTAGTTCTCCGGATTGGCCTCTAAAAGAAAAAGCTGCCCATCTGAGCATCATTTCATTCCTTTGTTCATTCATTCAACAAATTAAAAAGCCCCAAACGCCAAGCACCTGCTCCGTGCGAGGCTCCTCTGCACTGGGTACTGAGGATTAGCATCCTACCCTTGAATTCTGCCACACGAGGGAGACACATGAAAGACACACACAAAGGCCTGAGGTAGAGAAATTTGGGAACGAAGGGACACTCAGAACAGGGGGTTGCAGAAGCCTTTTCTGAGGTGACGCACGCAGACGGAGATAGAAACGAGAGAAGGACAAGTCAGCCACGTGACAAGCTGTGGGGAAAAGCGTTCCTGCTCCTCGAATGATCTCGTGGTCATCGTCGTCATCTTGAGAACATGCTCTCATTCTCCCATCCTTAGAAGTCCTCTTGACCCACTCTCCCACCAGCCACTGTCTGGTTTCTCTGTGCTCTTTTGCGGCAGAACTCGTGAAGAGCTGCCTGTGCTCATTTGCGGTCTCTCTTTCCCATTCTCTCATAAGCCCATTCCATTCACTCCCTGGACAGACTCCAAGCCTGCCCATGTCAAGGTCACTGTTGACCTCACCATTCTGCCGTTATTTTACGAGACCCATGTGCAGCCTCTGACAGAGTCGATTCTCCTCCTTGGTATGCTTTTCCTCTCCTGGCTTCCAGGACTCAGCCCCCTCTTGGTTTTCCTCCTGTCTTGCTGGTTACTCCTTCATACCATAATCACCTCGGCAGGTAACCTGTGCCTCCTGACCCCTTCATGTAGGAATCCCCAGGTGGGGCACACTTGAGAAGTGACCCTTCTCCGTGGGGCTTAGCCTGACCTCCCTGCTGAAAATTATGACAGAGCCCTACTCAGATGCTCGTACTTCTTCTCACCTTGTTCTATTTTATTTTTTGATTGCACTAATCATCTCCAAATGCTATATAATATACTTTTTTTGTGTGCATATTACATATTTTATGCCACTGCCTACTGGAAAGAAAGTTCCAGAAGTTTCGTTCACTGATGTATTCCAAGTATCTAGAGCGGTGCCAAGCAGTCTTGCATGAACAAACAAATCAATGTCCCTTTGCAAACCAGCTCCCCTTCCCAACTTCTGCCATTGACTCTGCCATGATCCTTTCTTCCCCAGACTGAAATCTTGAAATCATCTTTATTCTTTCAGTCAATCCTTCACTGTACACAGTCCGTTCAAAGTCCTTTCCCCTCTGGTCTGTATTGTGTCTCAAAGTCACATTGCCTTTCCAGCCTCCCAACCTTGACCCTCTTCCAGACCCTCATTACTTCTCCCCTGGAGTGTTGTTTATCCTCGCTCTGCTGTTTCCCCTTTAGTGCATCTTGTGAACCTCTGCCAGATAAATCTTTCTAAAGTACAGCCTTAATCATGACACTCCTTGCCCAGTGAGTAAACTTTTTCACCTGGTATTTAAATAGAGATGCATGAGGAGCCTTGGGAGTGGAATGATGGGGGGCTGGGGCAGAGGAATGGAGTCCTGCTGGAGGAGGATCTGGGGAAAAATATTTTTCAGGAATGTTATTTTTCCCCCTAAATAGGAAAAAAGTCTGTTCATTTAATTGAAATTTTTGTTTTTTTTAAAAGTTCCTAAGCCTTTAGATATTTTTAAGTATACATCAAAATGTTATGTCATATAAAGAATTTTATGGACCTGAGCTAAAAAAATATATTTAGCTCTGTAAGAAGTGCATAGTGGAAGACAAACAAACAAAACCCATAAATTTTCCTTTTTACCAAATATATTTTGATCCCCCCCCAGAAATTTTTTTTTAACTTTCAGCTTGAGCATCATAATATCTGAGTTCTTCACATTTCTATGCATCTTGATTCTGTACATCTCAATTGCCTGATTAAAAAATAGGAAAAAGATATGAACAGACACCTCACCAAAGAAGATATACAGATGGCAAGTAAGCATATGTAATGATACTCCACATCATCATTGGGGAATTGCAAATGAAAACAACAGTGAGATACACACACCTATTGGAATGGCCAAATCCAAAACACTGACAGCACCAAATGTGGGCAACGGTATGGAGCAGCAGGAACTCCCATTCATCATTAGTGGGAATGCAAAATGGTAAAGCCATTTTGGGAGATAACTTGGTGGTTTCTTACAAAACCGAACATACTCTTACCATATGACCCAGCAATTATGCTCCATGGTGCAAATGAATTAAAAACTTAGGTTAACACAAAACCCTGCACGTGGATGTTTATAGAAGTTTTATTCATAGTTGTCAAAATTTAGAAACAAAGCAAGATGTACTTTAATAGGTGAATAGATAAACCATGGTACGTCCGTATAGTAAAATAGTATTTAGCGATAAAAAGAAATGAGCTATCAAGTCATATAAAGACACAAAGAGGGGCCCCTGCGTGGCTCAGTTGGTTAAGTGGCTGTCTTCCAGCTCAGGTCGTGATCCTGGAGTGCCAGGATCAAGCCCCGTGTTTGCCTCCCTGCTCAGCAGGGAGCCTGCTTCTCCCTCTGCTTCTCACCTTGCTCGCTCTGTCTTGCTCTCTCTCGATCTCTCACACTCTCTCAAATAAATAAATTGGGGCACCTAGGTGGCTCAGTCGTTAAAGCGTCCGCCTTCGGCTCAGGTCATGATCCCGGATTCCTGGGATCGAGGCCCGCGTCGGGCTCCCTGCTCCGTGGGAAGCCTGCTTCTCCCTCTCTCCCTCCCCCTGCTTGTGTTCCCTTTCTCGCTGTCTCTGTCAAATAAATAAATAAAATCTTTAAAAAAAATTAATTAATTAAAAAAGACACAAATAAACCTTAAATGCATATTACTAAGTGAAAGAAACTGACCAGAAAAGGCTCCCTGCTGTATGATTCCAATTATCTGACAGTCTGACAAGGAAAATCTATGGAGATGGCAAAAAGATCCATGACTGCCAGAAGTTGGGGGAAGGCAGGGGTGAATAGGCAGAACAGAGGATATTTAGGGCAGTAAAAATACTCTGCAGGCTACTATAATTGTGGATACATTTCACCATACATTTGTCCAAACCCACAGAATGTATTACACCAAGAATGAACCATAATGCGGAGTATGGACTTCGGTTGATAATGATGTGTCACTGTTAGTTGGCTGATTATAACATGTACCACTCTGGTGGGGGATGTTAATGGTGGGACAGGGGGTGTGTGTGTGTGTTTGCAGGGAGGGGCTATGTGAGAACTCTTTATACTTTCCCTCAATTTTGCTGTGAATCTGAAACTGCTCTTAAAATAATGTCTATTCATTTACAAAAAAATGCTCACAAGTGCCCACTTGCCAGGAATGAAGTAGACAATAATCCCTTCCTAACAATAATGTATGTACATGAGCAAAAATTGGTGAGGCAAAAAATATGCTCAGAATTCTTGGGAATGACCCATCTATGCTCCTGAACTTGCAGTCGACACCATACTCCCTTACTCCATTTCAGCCTCTTCCTCCCATCACTATGCCCGGCATGTTGTCCTTCCATAGAAGTCTTTCACCTCTAAAGTCATAATCCCACCTCAAATGTTGCCCAGCCATCCCGAGCACTTGATCCAACCACTTGCTCTCATCTAGCAGCTTCTCCTATCCTCATTGCCTCCCCATCCTACTTAGCCTCCAAGATCCAGCATTCATCCCTTTGTCTCATCATCTTCAAGCTCCCTTACTTGTCTCCCTTCACACTCAGTGACAGCACCCCTCTCTGGATGAGCCCAGAGGTCCCTCTAGAGAACACCACCCAGGGAGACTGTGGTCATGACACACCTCAGTCAGACCCTCTGCACGTTAGCTCTCTGGCTGGAGCTCTCCTGGCTCTGGAAACTGGGAAGCAAATTCTGGCTGCAGAGCTTGTATCTGGAAAGGATTTCCTGCTTTAGCCAGGTGTTAATGCACTTCCTCCCCTCCCCCCATCGAAAGGAACCAGCGCAGCTCTTTGTCTGAAACGCATTTCACGTAGCGGACAGAATAGTTAACTGTTTTCCCCAGGAGGCCCAGTTTAGTGATAACGGAGACTCAGTGGAATTATATTTCATTTATTTCAATAATAGGAAACTGGGGTTAAAATATGGATTTTGCTTATAAAATACAGGGAGAATGGAAGGAAGGAAGGAAGGAAAGAAGGAAAGAAGGAAAGAAGGAAAGAAGGAAAAGAAACCTTAAAATTTTGTTACCAAATATAAAGGCATGCTTAAGGCGACTACTCTGCTGTCACTGTGTTCAGGTATTATCTTTAGAAATAGGCTTACCTTTTATCTCCTTTGTTTTCATTTGTTTATTTTACACAGAACGGAAGATGTCAAGGAAAATGTGCTGGCAGTTCTACTCATTGTCCTGGTTTCCCTCCTCGGATTTCTGACATTGAACCAAGGCTTTTGCAAGGACATGTGGGTGCTCCTCTTCTGCCTTGTCATGGCCAGCTGCCAGTATTCCCTGTTAAAGGCAAGACCACCTCTAATTCTTACCATCACTAATGTACCCTTGAAATCATGAGATGATGACACAGAGACCTCTGATTTCTGTTCTAGAGCGTTCAGCCTGACCCCGCCTCGCCAATCCACGTAAGTTTCAAATAACGGGCAAGTAGCTTATCTTGTCTGCTTGTGTTAAAGATAGAGGAACAAAACCTATTCAAAAGGCAAAATATATATCAATGTACGTATAGTGAATATATAAATAGAAATATGAATGCATGATTGCCAGATTTGGGCTAGATCTGAGAGCGTGGTGTGGGTGGTAGTCGGGGGGCAAAGGGGGGTAACAGGATGCAGAGGGTCTTTTCTATCCCACTGGCCTCACGTCAGGGCCAACCGTGTAGCCCAGGGGGTGACGACTGGTCTCTACAGTCAGACTGCCTGCTTCTGTTTCCCGGTTCCTCCGCTGAATGTTGGACCCTGAGCAGGATATGTGTACTTGCCCTGTCTCTGTTTCTCTGCATGTCAACAAGGATAATGAAAATGCCTCTAGGGATTGAATAAGATGTTGCTGAGTGAGCGGGAGCTAGCATTCCTGGTAACATCATTGTGTAAGCACTAGTCATTATGCTCTTTACATGAAGCTGATCTCCTGTTCCACCTTTGCAAGAGTATTGTTACTTTTCGTCCACATAACTTTGGGCTAACTTAGAGCGGAGCCTCTGGGCTCACCATACTGATCTGTTGGTGCTCCCGCGTCCTTCTATGAGCATGGTTTCCACTGACCCAGCTGCCCTGCCCCTGCGGGGTGCTGGGGGACGGGGTCTGGCACGGTCCCTGCAGGTACCCCAACTGCACACCTTTGTGCCGAGCCCTTGCCTGGCGGACTTCTCAGCTCTTTGAGGACCTTCCTTCCTTTGTTATGGTGAGCTGTGCCCCTCCCTGCCGAAACCCTTCCAGAGAAAGAAAGCTTGATCTTCCCTCCATTGTGCTTTTAAAAAATTCATATCCAGGATTTAGGAATGCTTTTAAATCTGTGATAGCTCATGTTTAGCTCATAGTAATTAAGAAAGGCTTATAATTGGACGATCACATGGCATACATTGCTATCTTGTTAAATTCCTCTGTTCCCCATAATTGGTTTACATATAATACATCTTCTTTTAGTCCAGAGTCTGAATGTCAAGATAAGTAGAAGCAGCATAATTAGGGTATTAAGATGTATTGTTGTGATTATCATCAGAAATCTGGGTTAGGTGGTGTGTGCAGAGATGGGGAGCTCTGAAGTCTCTTTGCTCAAGCCCACACTGGATGCCGCATCCTCCTCCATCTGCTTCAGGAAATAAAACCTCCTTTCTAGTAATGGCACTTCAGTGTCACCGCTTTCTTGGGTGACTTGGGGGAGGGGTGTTAGATGCTATTAAACACTCATTTCCTGCAGGTACCTTCCGCAATAATGCAGAACATGCTAGGAGAGGTGATGGTGAGGACAACTGCTCAATCCCCGTGGATTTGTCATGGCTGGTAGCAGCCCCCCCTCTGTCATTGCTCTAAACTGGAGTACAGTGCGTCAAGTGGTCTAGCTCCTAAAGGGCCCGGTCAAGCAGCTATCCCTGTATGTGAGCCAGCATGTGCACAGTCAGGGAGTATCTAGAAATGACTTCTCTTACTGTCGTAATCAGACATGTGTTTATTAATTTGCTCACACAGGTTTCTCAGTAGAGTAGCCCCCAATTTGGATTGCCAGTTTGCTCACAGTTCTAGTGGGAAGAGAAAATACGGGAGCTACAGTGTTTCCTCTTGCCATGGCCTGAGCCAGGTGGGCATTGAGAAGGCGGATGCACCATCTCCAGATTATAAATGTGAAAACCTCAGAAAGGAGGTGGTCAGGGGAGCAAACCAAGTCTGGGCACAGAGGCGGCTCTCAGGCCCGCCGCCAATTCTAGCCCTGGGCATCACGTGATGCTTTTCGAAACTACGCTGCTTTGGCTGCTTTGTACGTTGCCGGGAAGGGGTTTTTACCAAATTCAGTCAGTTCTTGCTCTTAGAGCAATTGGCTGATGTTTCTTCTTTGTTTCCTTCCAGAGCACACAGGTGGCGAATTTTGAGCCAGCCGTTCAAACCAGAAGATAGCAAAAATACAAACACTCTGTATATTTCAGATATAAATGCAGGATTAATGATGTGTTAATAGATACGGTACAACAGACCCTGGGCCTGACAGAAATGCATCTGGTTATAAAAGAAAACTTTTATAGGAGAGCTTAAAAAATTGATAGTTTGGGTGGATACTGACAGCATTTGAGGATCAGAGACTCACCATATAATAATGAATGATGAGGCTTTTCACTGACTTATCCAGATCTATACACGGGTCTAACCAACAGTAACCACTGATGATCACCCAGAAAGCAAAGTTCAGTAGGATATCTTTTTTTTTTTTAAAGATTTTATTTATTTATTTGACAGAGAGAGACACAGCGAGAGAGGGAACACAAGCAGGGGGAGTGGGAGAGGGAGAAGCAGGCTTCCCGCAGAGCAGGGAACCCAGTGCAGGGCCGGATCCCAGGACCCCGGGATCACGACCTGAGCCGAAGGCAGACGCTTAACGACTGAGCCACGAGGCGCCCCAGTTCAGTAGGATATCTAAGAGGCAGCAAAAAATGGGCATGTCCTGCACAGAGCCAGACTCAGGTGCCTTTTCCAGCACCTGCAGGGATTCTGAGTGGGTCTGGCTGGGGCAGCACCTGGGAATCTCCACACCCCCCCCGTCGCCAGGTGATGATAATGGTGGTGATTTCAGATGCCACATGAGCAACCCTGGGGTGGTGTGTAGGTTTGGGGATTTGAATCCAGCCTTACCATGTACAAACCCAGAGATCTTGGGCAAGTTATTTCTATGTATCTCAGGTTTTTCACCTGTAAAAGAGGAAATCATGAAACAGGATTGTAAGGGGATTGAACAAGATACTGTGGTCAAGTGCTCAGCATAGTACCTGGTACTGTGGAAGCACTTGACAAATTTTAGCAGTTTTTTGTGGGCAAAATATGGATAATAAGAGCAACCTCAGTTGGATTTGGTAAAGAGTGAATTGGACAATATATATAATGAGGCCAGCACTGGGCCTATAATATAGTAAGTTTCCTGTTTCCTTGCTCATGGTACAAACTCCAAAGAGCAAGGGCTGTAACTTGTTATGTGTTCTATTCAATCAATTCTGGCTACTATACAGTGAAGACATTTGGTACCACTTCCTGTTATTTTAAAAATCACTGGGAATGATTTTTTTTTAAAGATTATATTTATTTATTTGAGAGAGAGAGAGAGAGCATGAGTGGGCAGAGGGAGAAGCAGACTCCCCGCTGAGCAGGGAGCCCGATGCGGGGCTCCATCCCAGGACCCTGAGATCATGACCTGAGCCGAAGGCAGACACTTAACTGACTGAGCCACCCATGTGCCTGGGGAATGATTTTTGTAAATATACTTTTTATTTTAGAACAGTTTTAGATTTACAGAATATTTGGAAAGATAGTACAGAGAGTTCCCATATACCCCACACATTTATCACAACTCGTGAGCTAATATTGATACATTATTAGTAACTAAAATCCATATTTTACTCAGATTTTCTTAGTTTTAACCTAATGTTCCTTTTCTGCTTGAGGATCCAGGATACCACATTGCATTTAGTTATCGTGACAGCTTCTCAGACTTCCCTTTTTTTTTGATGATCTTGACAGTTTTGGGGAGTATTATTGGTCAGGGATTTTGTAGCCCACCCCTCAGCTGGGATTTATCTGATGTCTATCTTATGATTAGACTGGGGTTGTACAACTGTGGGAGCAAGACCATAGAGGGGAAGAGCCATTTTCATCATGTCATGTTGAGGGTACATACTGTCTACGTGACTTACCACGATCTCCTAGTGTTTATCAGAGGAATGATTTTGAATGACATACAAAAATTTTCTCAATCCTCAGTCCTAGAAATAAGAAGGTCGGTCAACTTAGTCTTTAATGGCTCTTGATTGAAAATGAAATTATGTTTACTTCAGTTGGGTATTTACTTTGCTCCAAAAAAAGTGTTCTTTAAAGCCTGTGCCACTCCAAATGGCCTTTTTTGAATTCTTATCTACTGAATTTCTGCCATGAGATAGGGGTGGAACTTAGGTCACCACCCTCCCGTCTGTCTTTCACTGCTGCAGAGGGAAGTGCTGAGGCAGTGGGCAAATGTGTAAGGTAGGTGGGGGCAGAGCGGACGGCACCTTGGCCCCCTCTCTGAGGGTACTGTCTTGGGCACTTCGCTGCCCCCTTGGTTGGACAACATAATCAACCCATTTGTCAAAATTCACAGACCTGAAAGCTAGGAAGTTGGCCCTGAAATACATCATTCTGTGAAATGAAATTGTAAACTATATGAAATTATAAACTGAGCTTACAGAAACTCATTTGCCTGTGCCTTTTCAATTTTTAAAGTAGCTGGTCAGATTTCCACCGTATTTAAATGGAAGTAGCATTTTAACAGTCAGCTGATAGGAATTATTTGGCCTTTTGGTTGCTGCTTATCTCCTCTACTGCCTTCTCTGGAGTGTTTTGGGTTCTCCTCTACACCCCAGGTGGGGAGTCACAGACTACTCACCTGCTCAGGCTTTCCTGGGGCTCTGCTCTCTGTAGGGCAGAGGGTGCCCACCCCGCAGCGTTCCTCCTTTCGTTCCATGCACAGGGGCGACTGAAACGTATCATTAAAAATGCTCAGATGACTCTAAACGGCAGCTGAGTTGCTAACGCTAGAGTAAAAAAGAACTCATCAACAGGCACGGAGAGATGAGATCCGAGTAAACGAACCTGCACCATCGCAAGAAACTATGAAACAGCCATTCCTATGTTAGCGATGGGGGTTCAGCGTCCCTAACACAGTGTCCCAGAGCGGTGGACGGGACGTGGGGTTATTGTTCTCCCCGCTCTCCATGCTCCAGAGCTCTCTTAGGAAAAGTCAACACCCCAAAGCTATTGCTAGTGCTTTCCCCCACACTCTATATTTGCTTCGCAGAATGTGTTTAAAGAATGATTATGGGGGCGCCTGGGTGGCTCAGTTGGTTAAGCAACTGCCTTCGGCTCAGGTCATGATCCTGGAGTCCTGGGATCGAGTCCCACATTGGGCTCCCTGCTCGGCAGGGAGTCTGCTTCTCCCTCTGACCCTATCCCCTCTCATGCTCTCTCTATCTCATTGTCTCTCTCAAATAAATAAATAAAATCTTTAAAAAAAAAAAAAAGAATGATTATGAATGAAATTCTGTGAAGTCAGGCTGAGTCCTTGGGCCTGGGAGGCCCCAGTGGCAAATACTCTCCTCTTCCTGGTTGTTGCTGGGAGCCAGGATGTAGTGGCCAGCGCCCAGGAGCCAAATCCTTGCTCGGCCACACTGCTTCCTGCCCGGGAAGCCGGGGGCAGATTTCTTAATTTGGCAAAAAATTAAGGCATAAAACGTATGCCTCAGTTTACTCGTAGCAGAATGAGAATAATAAATACTTCTTAGCGCTGTACTGAGGATTAACCATGTGGGTAGCATGGGGCCTGGCGTGAGATAAATTCACAGCCGCCAGCAAAAATCCCGGGCCCCTGAACATGGCTGGAGGAGCAGCTGTGCAGCCTCCACAGGTATGAGGGGGCCCTTTGCTGCCCTGCGGACCGAGGAAGCAGAGGACACCCGCGGGCCAAGAGCCTGGAGCTGGCACCTGCGGCCGGCTGAGATGGGCTGGTGTTCACAGCCTGGGTTTCCTCACTGCCGAGGCCCAGTGCACTCCAGATTCTCTGAGCCCCCCTCTTCCTTAGAATAAACGCCTTTTATTTTTTCCTTAACAAGTTTGAAGCATTCAACCAGCCTGATGTCTTGATAAGAGGAGAATTCTAATGGCCTCGTCCCTTAGCCACATGCACCCCCACTCTCCAGAGGGGGGTTCCTGGAGGTGTGGATAGACTCTTTCACCTCACCCTTCTGCTGCACTGCTCCCAAAGCGGGGCGGTGACCTTGTACATGTGGCGGGGGCTGATGGGGAATCCAGCTGCACATGCGGACAGCCTCCAAGATGCCCCACAGCTGAAGCTGGGCGCGCTCCCCCGGGGTATTTTAAAGTTGAAATCACACGGGAAATAGTTGGATGAGTTGTAAAAAAAGACTGATCAGACTTCACCTGGAGGAGCGAGTGGAATTTTCCTACTGGAAAAAAGAAACATCAGTCCTCGGGGGTCTGATGGTTGATTCATATGTGAAACAAGGAATTGGGGAGCAGGGGAATGAATATTTTTAGTAGGCGTTCTTAGGAATCAAGGAAAATAAAAGTGACATCTATGCCACACATTAGTGATATGCTTAGAATGGTTTAGGGACCCAAAACATAGAATGGGAAGTGAAGCGAAGCTTTGGCATGATGATGAGAGCAGGCTCTTTGTCAGGGAGCCAGCCTTAAGTTTTGTCTCATAAATTAAAATTGCGAAGGGAGCATTCCCCTGCCCATAAATAAACTTTGACTTGGCAGATTTAAGATGATATCACAAACTTGTTCAAGACCAGACTTTCAATTCCTAGAAAATGTATTTTTAACCTTTTAGGAAAAGGAAGAATCAGGGCAAGTGGGAGGCAGCTCTTTAATTTTATAGCCTAAATGGTGTCACTTTGAGGAATGTCTCATATGTTTGTGTATTTGTATATTAAGTAGCTGTCTATACCAACCAAGTTAGTTTGCTTTTCACTTGATAAGAAATGCATTAAGATTTCACTTAGGCTTTAGTTTCAATTTTTTTTTAATGCAGAAAAAGTATTCCCATACCCACTAATCTATGACCCAGTTGGATTCAAAAGGAAATTTCTGAAGAGTGCAAATATTCCTTTCAAGACTGAGTCTGGACTCAGGGCCAAACATAGCCAGTCCCCATGGACAGCCTGTGTTTTCCTTCCTATTAAAAGATGGTCTCAGAATAGGACCATTCTATTATAGAAGCAGTGGCAATTTAAATTGCATTTCTAAATATAACTATGTTCAAGGCAGTGACTTTAAATATGCACATGCGAACCCATATCACTTTAATCTTTACTTTTTATACCCAAAGTAGTTCATGAATTGCAAAGAATATTCTCCCCCTAATTCATTTTTGTTGGTTTTTTGAACTTTATGAATTGTGCTTTGGTTTGTGACATATAAATTCTTCATTGGCTTTTGCCCTGGAAAGTTTGATGTTATATCTTTTCCTTAATTTTTCTATTTAAGGAGAAGAATAAAAATGTTTCTACTTCTCCTCATAGCAATATTTTGAGGGCTAAGATGAGATCTGTTAAGTTTTTGGTCTTCCTCAAAGGAAAATGTATATAAATGGTGACTTTTTAAAAATTGGATTATTCCCCCTGTGCTACACTAAGATGTTTTATGCAGTCTCTGCGGGTGTAACTTTGCACCTGTATTAGCTTGCTTTTTAAGACAAGGAAATCGAAGCCCACCACTTATAATTCTGTTTCTTATTAATAGCAGGGCTCAAGTTAGACCATGTAGAGCAAATAAGGGTTTATCTTCATTTTGCCCTTGAAATGAACAATACAAATGGATGTTTCACTATTAGGGACGCATTGCATTAGATCTAGATTGTATCTAAGGGTGGTAATTAAATTTTCGGCTAAATCTTGTTGAGTCTGAGAGGCATAACATTCTTTTTTATATTCTTGTTCTTAATTGTTAGAATAAGTATCAGAGTTTTTTTTTCTTTTCCTGGTGTTTTGTATATATGAATTATGGAGGGAGAGGGGGGAGAATGTGATTTATGTTATAAGTTGTGTGATATGATATGATATGATATGATATGATGTGAATTACTGACTATGAAGCTTTTGTTAATCAAAATAATAGGTACCATTCAGAAATTGTGTTTTTTTCTAGGGACACAACCAAATCATAACATATAGCAGACCAATCTATTTTTGTGTGCTGTGTGGCCTTATTTTGCTTCTTAATACAGGGGCCAAAGCCCGGCACCCTCCCACTTACGTTGTCTATGGCCTGAAGCTCTTCTCTCCAAGGTCCCTCCAGTCAGCTAGGGACCTCTTAATAGGTGAGTGAATTTGGGGGGTGTGGGGAAGAACATAGAGGAGGGTGGATATGTCTCCCCTTTATATTCTGAATCACTAGCGGGAGAAACCTCCTTATGTGGTTACTGGATGAAGAGATGTGCATTTCTCTTTTGGCTTGTACACCTTCAGAAGATGGTCTGGGAGCTGGAGCCCTACACCATCCAATAGCAGAATTATTCTAAAGGATTGTGGTATCCATGACCAAGAAGTAGTAACATTGTAGTATCTGAAGACTGGTCACTATGGTGCCTGGTGTGGGGCATCAGGGGGCTCCCCAGGGTGGGGGTGGTTTTGCCACCAGGGTGGCAGCCACGGCCCCACCCACGTGGCACAGACACTCCTGCAACGCCCAAGGGTACATGGTTCTCAGTCCAGGTGGAGTCCCAGCCTGTCACTGGTCCACTTGGTGCACCTTAAGGTCTAGGCGGTGTTTCATGTAAAATGCTCTGTTTACACAGGTAACCTGCCCAGGGTCATGGTTCGGCACCTGGCTGTTTGAATTCCAGCTCTGCCACTTTGCTAGTTGTGTGACCTTGAGAAAAAATTCAACAGTAATATGGGGACAAAAATAGTACCCACCTCAGAGGTCGGTGCAAGTGAGTTAGTACATTTAAACCTATGAACCAGTGCCGGGCACCAGGTATTAGCTATTATTATTATTATTATTATTATTATTATTATTATTATTATGTGGCAAGGCTGCCCCAGTGTTGCCTGCAGCTCTGAAGACGTGACTGCTCTGAGAATCCTAGTCATGACATCCCAAGGTTGACATGCACGCCAACCTGTGATTGGCTGTGATCACATTGTGCAAATGAGTTGATAAAGGGCACTAGCCGCTGGATCTACCGCTTGCCAGTTGGGTATCTTACTCAAGAGGAGCTTTTCAAAGCCATAGGTCCCATATCATTCTTTCTCTGGCCCCCATGACAACTTCCTGAGCCTCTCAAGTGGGACTGAGAAGGGCACCCAGATATGGCGTATCTTTGTGTTCCTTGTAGGAGAAAACCATGGTAGACATTCCACCCTCTGACTCTCCTTCCGAACCACTATCTCCCCATTCCTCTTCCTCCTGTATTGGCAGCAAACTATTCACTCCCCCATATGCAGCCCCCCACAAGGCAACCTTTGTCTGTGTCCCCAATATCTCTCTTCCTATTACATCATGTGAGGGGCCGAGTAGCTTCTTAATAGCGAAGGGTCAGGCACCATGTTTAGAGAATCTCTGAGCTCAAGTAGGAAACAGAAACATATTGGGGGGAAAAAAGAACTGATCCCATGATTAGATTCCCAGGCAGTGCTTCTTGCCCAAGAATATTTGCTTCTACCCTTTCTGATATTTTTCAGTTTACTTTTTTATATTACTTGAAGTTCCTTCAGTTGGAACACACACACACACACACACACACACACACTCCCATGCACACACACACCCCAAGAAAGACTTCCAGATACTTTTACCTTCTTATAAAGGAGCTCACCCATCTCCCTCCTGAGATTAGCTGCAAGAAAAGAGAGCTTCAGGAGACACAGATGCCCAGGCACGGTTGTGCATGCTGGAGACCATCCTTTCCTGCTGTCTTCTTGCAGATAGTAGTGCTGGAGTCCAGAGCTCAAGGGCCCACGTGGGTCTCGGGATTAGCAGTGGAGAGGGCAGGAAAGCATTTTGGAAAGTGTTCGAGAAACATGTGTCCATGTCAAAATGTTGCCTCTGCTCTCTGCAGTGCACGCTCAGTCTTGGGTACCCCATGACCATCTTTTCCCAGGTTCTCGAGCATGGGTTAGTGTTCCTAGACCTGGAGCCCTGACTACCTTGGCGCCTCCTCATCTCATCCTCATGCCTCATGTTCCTGTTCTGTGGCGCCCCTGACCCCTTTGACCAAGCTAGTTGATGGCCCATTTCCCCTAAGCTTGGCCCCATCTTCTGTCCCCCCATAACCCATACTTTCCATAGCACCAGACCCATTTCATAGTGGTCTGCTTCACTTGTGATTGTTTGACTAATGTCTGTGCCCTCGCTAGCCTGTGTCCTGCTGGGTAAGTACAAGGCAGAGCCCAAGCCTCCTTTCTCATACCGAATCCCTGGCACCCCGTGCTGTGTCTGGTAAATATAGGCACTGAAGAAATGTTTATTGAGTGGATGAACTGATGAACACAAGTGTGCTTTAAGTATTAAGGAAATTAATGTATGGGTGAACTTTTGGAATACTCATTCATAGATCAGGGAAAGCTCACCATCATTCTCGGACTGTTCACCTCGGCCCTTACAGTAAGTAGGGACCTAATACACACCTATTGATGATTTGGAGAACAAGGAAGAAAAGCATGACATACATTCCATTTAGAAATTGTTTTTCTGTACACGGGTGTCTTTCATTTCTCTTTTTCTTTAATTTGCTACTATAAATGAGCCAATGCCACTGAATACATATAGTTATCTTGGCATAGCAGATTTGCCGTGGCATCAGAAGGTGAAATGTTATTAGGGCTCAAAAAGTAAGACCTTAATGTACTTGGTAAAAGCCCGAGGTCTTGCTTTTAGCAGAAACCCTTGTTCTAAAATAAGCTACTGGCTGTGTGTATTCTTATTTTATTTTTCTTCGAACCAATTCCGTGGAGGAGTGGAGATGGGGCGGGGAATATGGCCTTCCTTATCTTTCTATCTGGAATCCCTTTTCCTCATTAAAGCTTTTCTTTAAGAGATATTTTTGTCTGCTTGTCAACGGTAACAAGTAAAAATAGTGATAAATAATCTAGCAAGCCAACTAAATGACTTCTGGGATAAAGAAAAATGGAAAAAGAGAACAATAGCAATCCCCATGGAGTGAATGTGTTAAACACACTAATTTGCACTGAGCAGGAAAAGACTGTGGAAAAAATTTAGAACAATTAGGAATGGGAGGAAGGCCATAGAGGTGTATACTGATTTTCTGACTTGAGGAGGGAAAAGCAAGGGCAACTCAAAGTCATTCATTCTTCTTTGTGGAGCCTTTCCACCTTCTGTCCCTCACTACCAAGGGATCTGAGTGTATATAGCTGCTGCCATTGTTAGGTTCAGAAACTAACAAGGAGAGAAGAAAAAATGAGGAGAGAACAGAAGGGTATTGGGATGAAGAAGTAGTGTAGGTTTCCTATAGCTGCCATAACAAAGTAATGCTAATGGGTGGCTGAGAACATCAGAGATTTATTGTCTCATAGTTCTGGAGGCCAGGAGTTTAAAATCTCTGAAGACACAAGGGAAGGACTTCTCCGGGCCTCGCTCCTTGGCTCGTAGATGGCCTTGTCCCTGTGTCTGTCCACATCGTCTTCCCTCTGTGTGTGTGTGTCTGGCTCTATGTCCAAATTCCCCCTTTTTATAAGGACATCAGGCGTATTAGACCAGGGCCCACCCTAATGACCTCATTGTAACTTGATCATGAGCCAAGACCCTATTACCAAGTGAGGTCACGTTTACAGGTACTGTTTTGGAGGGACACGATTCAGTCCTTTTAACAAGGAGCATTTAAGAAAAAGGACAAGAGAGAAGCAGGAACTAAGCACACTTGACCTTGTTTCCCATCGTGTGGTCAAAGGTGCTATGTGCCTCTCATGCTGTGATCCTCCTCTGGCTGGTGCTGGGGGGTGTGAAATGTTTCTTAAAGTTGTGCCTTACTGCTGATATTTCTGGTACAGGAAAGCACTCCTGCTTTCCGCGCAACACCATCAACCTGAGGTGGATGCGAGGGAGACGAGGCAACAGAGGAAGGGGGCAGGAAAGGAGCAGGGAGTATCCGTGGGTGCTGCTTTGGGCCTGAGCTGACCCTGCCCCCTCTGCCTGCCAGGGCAGAAGGGGCCGAATGTGAGCCAGTGGTGGGAGATGATCCAGGCGGAAATCGGGTAGGTGGGAAAGGTGGAGAAGCTCCTCATCCTATTTAAGGCGAGGAGAGGAGCATCTCAAAGCCGAGCATCTCAGTCAGATAATAGAACAACAGAAGAAGGTGGGATGTACGCTGACAGGAGGTGGGGAACTTGGGGGCCAAACGTGGGGACATAAGACAAAGTCAGTGGCAGGGACTTGTTGATTTTATAGGGGGGGCAGGGAGGGGAATTAAAGACATAGAAACACTGAGGGTAATATTCTTACATAATTTTTCCTTCTAAGACCCCTCCTGTATATTCAAAATACTCCTGTGCACACTTCTTTTTCATTAAAAGGCACAAAATTTTGTCTTTATTTCTGGGAGTAAGGGGAAGAGATCTCTGAATCGGTCCTCCTTAGCTTGCTCAGTCAGAGTTGGTGACCTCTGGGCTGGAATTTTTATTTATTTATTTGTTTATTTCTTTATTTATTTTTATTATGTTATGTTAGTCACCATACAGTACATCATTAGTTTTTGATGTAGTGTTCCATGATTCATAGTTTTGTATAACACCCAGTGCTGAATGTAATACATGTCCCCCTTAATACCCATCACCTGGCTAACCCATCCCCCCACCTCCTCCCCTCTAGAACCCTCAGTTTTTTTTCTCAGAGTCCATAGTCCTTCATGGTTCATCTCCTTCTCTGATTCTGCCCCTCTTCATTTTTCCCTTCCTTCTCCCTAATGTCCTCCATGCTATTCCTTATGTTCCATAAATAAGTGAAACCATATGATAATTGACTTTCTCTGCTTGGCTTATTTCACTTAGCATAATCTCCTCCAGTCCCATCCATGTTGATGTAAAAGTTGGGTATTCATCCTTTCTGATGGCTAATATTCCATTGTATATATGGACCACATCTTCTTTATCCATTCGTCTGTTGAAGGGCATCTCGGCTTTTTCCACAGTTGGGCTATTGCGGACATTGCTGCTATGAACATTGGGGTGCATATGGCCCTTCTTTTCACTACATCTGTGTCTTTGGGGTAAATACCTAGGAGTTCAATTGCTGGGTCATAGGGTAGCTCTATTTTTAATTTTCTGAGGCACCTCCACACTGTTTTCCAAAGTGGCTGTACCAACTTGCATTACCACCAACAGTGTAAGAGGGTTCCCCTTTCTCCACAACCTCTCCAACATTTGTTGTTTCTTTCCCTGTCCATTTTGGCCATTCTAACTGGTGTAAGGTGGTATCTCAATGTGGTTTTGATTTGAATTTCCCTGATGGCTAATGATGATGAACATTTTTTCATTTGTATGGCTGGAATTTTTAATACTTTCCACCAGCGTAACTTCAGTGAAAGTCTACAAAAGGGGCCCGGCTTTGTAATTATCCCACAGATGAGGAAGCCAAGAGGTCTTCAATTCTTAGTGTCCTATTTCAAAAGGAGCATGAGCAAAGCTGGAGTGTGCCCCGAGGAACATAGCCACTGGGGCTGCACTGCATCTGGAGTTGGGGCAAAAGAGTGGGATGTCCACGCAGTGGCGGTTCTCTGTCGTAGCGGTAATAACTAGTCCCGGCCCATGGCAGATGCATTATGGCTCACTGCAAGATAGGCCTGTAAAATGGTTTGGGTTAGAGCTGTCCAGTGGTAGCATGGGCTTTGCCTAGTGAAGCACGGAGGTCCTGACTTGGAAGGGGCTCAGGCAGGAAGAGGTGGTTGGCTGTCCATTGTAGAAGGCACTGCATGGGTCCTTCTTAGATCCGAGACTTTTATGTTTTATGTTTGTGCTTAGGACCGTGACCCCCAACCTACAACAATGCAGCTTCAAAAATGCCACCCTTAGAGATAGGTGGAGGTTTGGGGACTACTTACTGGAATGTACCCCTCTCCTCTGCCCAGAGAGACCTCACATTTGTCTTCTCTATGTGTCTTCTCTATAGACTGTTTCTGGGGCTCGATATAGTCCACAGGCAGGATAATTAGTTAACACCAGATACAGCATGTTGGAGACACACAATGTATATATTCCCATCAACTCCTTAGGTTTCAGTTTTATTTCCATGTTATTTTAATTCTGCTTGTTTTCACCCCAAAGCTGCAACTGCAATAGTCATGGGATAGAATAGTAACGAATATCATTATTCACATTTAAAAAAAGAAACAAGCAAGTTGTAATGTTTTTATTTGTAAATGTTGCTTATAAAGAAATGGAACAGTACCAGAAGTTTCTGCATTTATGGTAATTATTAGGGAAAACGAAGAGTAGCAGTGAGAGAAAATTATACACCCTCTCAGTGGTATGCTAAGAAAAAAAAATCTTTGTTCACAGGCAAAATTGCCGACAACCACAGGGACTATTTTTTTTTTTAACTTTTGGAAGAAGGTCAAAATGACCTCAGCAACTTCAAGTGTGATTTTCTAATTGCCCTACTAACGCAGGAAGCGTTTCGCTGCCTTTTTTTTTTTTTAATTTTTTTTTTAAGATTTTATTTATTTATTCATGACAGACAGAGAGAGAGAGAGAGGCAGAGGGAGAAGCAGGCTCCCAAGGAGCAGGGAGCCCGATGTGGGACTCAATCCCAGGACCCTGGGATCATGACCTGAGCCGAAGGCAGACGCTTAACCATCTGAGCCACCCAGGCGCCCCTCGCTGCTTTTTTAGTCACGTGATCTGCAGCCTGACAGATGAGATGCGTGGCCTCTGCCTCACTCTCCTTCCACCTCCCTGGCTTCAGTTTTAAAGCCTAGAGATCTCCTTCTCTAATACATCCTGGAGAGGAGCTAGATCCTGGGCTCCACAGTGACTGTTGCCTCCTACTGTGGTTGCAGGGAGCTCCCATGCTGCGAGCCTCTCACCGTCGGATCATCCTCGAGCCATGATTCACTGGCTCTGATTCTTTGCGCTTCCATAGCTGGGGTTTCATTACCTAATGTATTTCTTACAGAGAACGCTTCCTTACCTCTGCTTTGCTGAGCAGTTTCTAATATTCAGCCGCCTTTAATTTTATTTGACATCCATACTTTTCCCTGGAGTTTTTCCTTCTTGGTGTCATTTTTGCCACATGCACACAGCTCTTGAGAACGTGAACCAATGCAACCTCAAAGCGTCTTCTGTACACCCCTACCCTGGCCATGAGTACTCCATGGTATAGTGCAGCATGTCATCTTTCCTGCTGGGTCTGAGTCTCAAAGTTGAGAGAAGTATTAGTCAGTCTGCTTGAAATTATATGGGAATACAATTTTGATGCTCCTGTGTTCTATAATTAAATTTCTTATTATAAAAGATTTATTTATTTATTTTAGGGAGAGAGAGAGAGCCAGGGGGTAGGGGCAGAGGGAGAGGAGGAGAGAGAATCCCAAAGCAGACTCCTTGCTGAGTGCGGAGCCCCACATGGGGCTCGATCCCAGGATCTTGAGATCATGACCTGAGCTGAAACCAAGAGTCGGCCGCCCAAACCACTGAGACCACCAAGTGCTCCAAATTTCTATTTATTTCTTACATCTTTCCCCTATCTCTGATTTCCATTCACAAAACCTGAAAAAAAGAAATTGTGTCCTATTATGTCCAGCAGATCAGTATTTGTATCTTATTGCCTACTTTGATTGAAAAGTGGATTCCTCACAGATGCTCTAGGTTATTACAATATCGTTGAAATCTTGCCACAGAAAACATTACAGCAAAATCACCATGTGTATCAAAATATGGCTCCAACCCCAAGAGAGTTGGAACAGGTCCTTGGTGTTGTTGTGGAAGGGTTTGTCCCATATTTATTTTCAGGTGACTATTAGCAGGAGCATGGGACATATGAAGACTCTCTTTTCTACAATTTCATGATGAAAAGTTTGCATTTCTGATTTTTCAGAAATAGCTGAACCCCTCTCCCCCCATCATCCCCACTCCCACTGTCGACTGTGGTCTATGTACAGTGTTAGCACACAATTCCAAAGTTCAAGCATATGGGATTTCAAATCAAATTTCCTTAGTTTTATTAGGGCTTACCAGGATCAAACTTCATTGACATTCTCCTCAATAAACTGAGAAGACAGATGTGTTACAGCAGAAGGAATGGCAGTTTCTGGGTTTCTATGAAATCCAACTTACATAGACTTGAGGGAGAGACAGGGACAGGGACAGAGCTGTAAAATGCAGCTCTAGCACATTCAATTTCCTCTAACAAATGATCTCTGAAACGTCGAATCCTGGCATGTGGATGTCTTATCGAGTTGCACTGTTCCAAATTTTGGGAGGGGGCACAGTCTTCCTCTGGTCAGGCAGGGTTGCCTTCATGTCCCAGATGCTCCGGTCCCAGGAAGTCAGGCCCTTCACTGTCCCACTGTCACTGTTTGTGGTTTCTTAATCACCACCCTCCCCTGTTCGCCTGCAAACCTGGAGTTCCCACTGAACTTGAATTTGCAGGCGGCGTTCAGGTGTGGCGACTCTCAGCACCTCAAGTGCTCCCGCTGACAGAAGCACAAAATGAGGAGCCCCTGGCTCCCATTTTTACACCCCCCACCCCCGTGCAGGGAGAGACCTGCGTACCTATTGCCTTTAGCTTTACCTGTTCCTGGATTTGCCCAGTTTCTTCCCCCCACCCTCATGCCCCTCAAGTGCAAGCCCACTCTTGCACACTGTGGACTGGCCCACTGTCTCCCTCACCATCTGAGGTCTCTGCTCAGTCCTGGGCTCGCCTGTGTTCTTTGCCTGGGCCTCTTCCTCAGACGCAGCCCCTTGTTACTTCCAACGGCGCATTTCCGCTTGGCCCGCAGACCTTCCTCCTGTGGGTGCGAGGAGTCCAGTATTGCCTCCAGGACGCGGGCAGGGGGGCGGCTGAGAGCTGGAAGGGGAGCAGGCAGGATTGCCTCGGGGACCTGGGGACCAGCAGCTGCACACTTACTGTCCATTTTGTCTGTTCACTTCCAGTATTTTTATATTGCTTCCCTGCAATCTCCCTCCTCGGGCTCTTCCCGCAGATCAACACTTTCTGCATTTATCTTTTGGAACAAATTGACATGCTATTTTTTGGAGGTTCTGGTAAGTCGTCTACATCCTACTCTTCCTGTAAAGGAGTCTAAAGTTTTGATAAGGGCTGAATGGAATGAGAGTCTGGACAGCTCGGTTTTCTTTGTCCTGAACACTGAGCTATTTCTTGTGTGCACCTGGACAGACAGGGGACCCTGGTCTCCCCCCCTGTGTGGACCCTCCCTTGACATAGCACCTTAGATTCCCACCATGGTGGCTAAAACCTCACCCAGTCCTTACCTGCAGACTTTGTGCAGATTGCTTAACTGTAAAGTTTACTCTTCTCTAAATGAAATAAACACACGGATCTCACAGAGTCGCTGTAAGAATGAAATGAAATTGTACATAAAGAGCTACAGCATAGCTGGTGATCCGGTACTGTTCCTGTCTCATCACACACACACACACACACACACACACACACACACACACACACGCACACACACAACGAGCACTGCTTGTTTGTTAGATCGCTCTCTCTCTGTCTAGCCCCCCTTTCTTCTGCGGGAACCTTCATCTGTGATGTTTATTTCGGCCAGCAACTCTCAACTGAAAGCAAGGAGGTCTCCCTCCCTCCACGCTGGACATGTTCACACAGTCTTCTAAGAATGTTGCCAAAAATTCTTTTTCAATGCTTTTCTCCAGAAGTTTTAGTAAATGGTCAGTCTCTCTCTTTTTTTTTCTTTCTTGTATTAAGTCATCCAGTGCTTTTGACTGATCCCATGGAGGTATTCTTTGCCCCTTTGGCAGCATTTTGCACTCGAAAGCTACAACCTTGTCTTTGCACTTTCTTCCATGTATTGATTGTGAGACTGTTGGTGTTTGTGTTGCAGCTGTTTGTGGGATGACATCGGCTATTTACAGCGTGGCCCGGAGTGCCGCGGCCACTGGCCTGCTCCACGCATTCTGCTTCAGTGCCGTGAAGGTAGGTGTGAGGCCCGAGGGCCTTCTCCCTTCTCCTTGCATCCATTAAATCAACTGGTGGTTTAAGTGAACAGATATTTTCCTCTAATTACAAAAGAAATGGGATCTGAGCACATCAGGAAGAGCAGGGCCTGGTGGGTGGCGCCTCGGTGGTATTGGAAGACCCCTTAAGCTATCTGATTTGCCAGGGAGCACTGGCCCCCTTCCACACGTGTCTCTTGGCATCGTTACTGACCCTGCAGGGGCCTCTGCTGAGCACGGTGGTCAACAGGACCTGTGTGTTTACCTTCTCTGCTTTCTGGAATGTCGCTCAAAAGATGGGAAAGAGATAAAATTGCCTGAAGCTTCGCGGACAGAGAACAGGAGAGGATATGATAGCAACAAAATTTTAAAATCTAGAAAACAGATGGCCCGTCGATTTATCCAGATGGAAAAAGTTGAAGCTTAGGCTGGCAGCAGGGGAGGCCTGAGAGGATGAAAAAACAAGATGAGCGTTAACTTTGGGAAAACACAAAAGTTGTGTCCGAAAAGAAAGGTAACGATTGTGCACGTGTGGCTCAGCTGTGAGTAACAGTTTGCATTTATGGTGCTCTGAATAACGCTTACATCTATAATGGAAGAACAGGGGAGTGTGTGGTTGTGGATGTGTGTTTGTATGTGAGTGTGTATGAGTGTGAGCGTGGGGACCATCTTAATCTAGTCTTCTGTACTGGCAAGTCGGCAAATAATATCTAAAATTGGAAAAAGTCAAGAAATAACAAACAAGCACGTTACTTGGGAATAGGGAGGGTCATAGGTGCAGAAGAAATAGCTGGAAGGCATTGCCTTCAGGAAGCAGGCATTTGGGCCATGAGGTGCTGTAGGCAGGGGACACTCCTGCTCATTTTCAGTGTCATAGTACTGTAGAGTTTCCGTAATGTCTGAAGGTAGTAACACCCATAATGTTGTCAGGGGCATCTTCATTCGGGAAAAACGTTAGTTAATATTACATATATTTCTTGAGTTGATGAACATCCTACATTTACTGTTTTAAACAACAGATACCTCTTTGATAAAATAAAAATCAAACCTAAAAAAAGCAAATAAAAATAAGGCATGTTCCAAAGGGTTTTTAATATCTATCCAATGACACTTCTTAGCTAACTTCTTAAAAAGGGTTCCTTAAAATCCTATTAAACGCATGGTTGTGGGTGGCAGGAAGATAATTGTTTCCCATTGTGCAAAGGAAGGAGTGCAATATGATTGTCTCCCAGGGCATTCCCACGGAATCTCTCTGTGATCATCCACAGCGTGATTTCCTCCTTCACTCCTTCCATCCTTTGCATGTAGATGTTTTCTTTTGGAGAAAGAAAGGGGGAGGAAGATGAAGATTCCCTCTTCTAATACACAAAGGTAATTGATGTGCTATTGGTGACCCTGTCGCCACATTTATCCTATCGTGCAGAACAACAGTTACATAACGAATCGATGTTCTTTTTTTTTGCATGCATTTCTTTATTCTGTCACAGGACCCCAGGTATTTTATTCAGGAAAAGTACTTGTGTAGTTCTTTTCTGAGTCCTTGCACTTCTGAGGACCTCTTTCTACTGCCTTTTGGTAAAACAGCTGCGTATAAAATTTTGGGGTCACAAGCTCTTACTTGCAGGGCCCCTTGTATAGTACTTACTCTGTTGTGTTTCAGTGTTTGTTTACATATTTATTTTTCATCCCCTTTTCATTTTTTTACTTTAAAATTTTTTAAAGATAGAAGTATTTTTGAAGGTTTTTTTATTTTGTTTTAGTTTAATTCCAGTTAGTTAACATACACTGTTATATTAGTTTCAGGTGTACAAGACAGTGATTCAACACTTCCATACAACACCTGGTGCTCATTACAACAGGTGTACTCCTTAATCCCCAGCACCTGTTTCACCCATCCCCCCACCCATCTGCTCTCTAGTAACCATCAGTGTGTTCTCTATAGTTAGGAGTCTGTTTCTTGGTTTATCTCTCTCTCTTTCTCTTTTTCCCTTTGCTTATTTGTTTTGTTTCTTAAATTCCATATATGAGTGACTTATTTCCCTTAGCATTATACTCCTAGCTCCATCCATGTCATTGCAAATGGCAAGATTTCATTCTTTCTATGGCTGAATAACATCCCATCATGTGTAAATACCACATTTTCTATAAACATTTGTTTATAGGTATTAGTGTGGATATATGTTTTTATTTATACATAGATACCTAGGAGTGGTATTGATGGTTCAAATGGTTAGTTAATATTTAGCTTTTTAAGAAACTGCCAAACTGTTCTCCAAAGTGTTCCATTTTTGATCCCCTCATAATCTTTGAGATTTCCAAGTGTTCCAGATTCTTTCTAGCACTTAATATTTTAATAGTTCTTAAAAATAGTACTCCTTCTAGTATAAACTAGTGTCTAATTGTAGTTATAATTTGCATTTCTCTAATAATGAGTGCTGTTGAGTAGGCTTCATATGCTCGCTTGCTGCTTGTGTTATCTTCATTGGTGAAAAATATGTTAAAGTCTTTTGCCCATTAAAAAATTGCATTACATGTTCTTATTGAGATATAAGAATTTTTTACATGTTCTGAATGCAAGTCCTTTATCAAATATATATGCACATATATTTTTTTCTAGTTCTTGGCTCGTCTATCCATTTCATTAACAGCATTTTTCAAAGAGCACAAGTGTTTAATTATAAGGAAATCCAATTTGTCAATTATTTATTTTATGGTTTGTACTTTTTATGTCCTATCTAAAAAATATTTACCTAACACGAGGTCACAAATATTTTTTCCTAAAAGTTTGATAGTTGTAGCTCTTACGTTTAGATCTGTGGTCCAGTTTGAGTTGATTTTTATGTATGATATGAGGTAGAGATTGAGATTCACTAGCACAATTGTTGAAAAGACTCACCTTTCCCCATTGAATTACCTTGGAACCTTTGTGAAAAAATAATTACCGGCTTCTAGTTTCTGGTCCAGTATGTGAGGAGTTTAGAAGTTGTAACTCCATCCTAACAATAAGTAAATAGCTGAACAAACTAAAAAACCAACAACTCTTTTTAAGTCCATCAGAGAAGGCAAGAAGCAAGCAAATTGCTGCTTCCAAAATTGGAAAGACGGACAGGTAGATGCAGGGAATCACATCCCACTGGAACCGGAACCCAGGAGCAGAAACCTCTGTGGGAATGAGTCCCAGGGCAGGAAAACCTGAACTGTCATCAAGGAATTGCTGAAAGCTCAGTGTGGGCAAGTCTCCAGGGGGGACCCAGTCATCAGAGAGAGCCCACACTTCTGTGGGTTTTACCTCCAGGAGCTTGAACAGGTTCTCCCAGTGAATATCAGAGAAAAGTCCTCTCATGCTTTCAGCAGGTGGAGGGTAAGAGGAAAACATTTTGAAATATATCAGAGCATTAGTCTCTTCTTCTTAACAAGGCCTGCCCTCAAGATTTCACCACAGCCTGAACTACTCAGATTTTTTCAGAGCCTAACTGACTTGGAGGAAGGGAAATGCCAAACTCCAGTTGGCTCTAGCCTTCCACGTAGGCAAAAGGAAATACCAACTCCAATCCAACCCATTCTGGCCATTCTGTCCCACCTAAGATGGGGACGGGATTCAGAAACATGAAGTTCATGGTCCAGAGGCACAGGGTCACTAAAAGACTAAGAAGTGATCATAGGACTATAGAATACTTCTCCCCATACACCTTAACACCACATCAGTAAAGGCTGGTTTATCACAGTTCCTTTTACCCAGTAGTAAAAAATTACGAAGCGTACTAAAGGCATAAAACACAGTTTGAAGGGATAGAACAAGCATCAGAATCAGATTTAGATATGGCAGGGATGTTGGAATTATCAGATTGGAAATTTAAAACAATTATGATTAATATGCTAATGATTCTAACGAATGAAGTAGACAGCCTGTAAGAACAGATGGGCAAGATGGAAGAAGGAAATTTTAAGCAACATAAATTTATGTTGCTTAAGATGGAAATTTTAAGGAAGAGCCAAAAGGAAATACTAGCAATTAAAAAACAAAGACAAAAACAAAACACTGTAACAGAAATGAAGAATGCCTTTGATGGACACAGCCGAAGAAAGAATCTCTGAGCTTAAGGTGGTGTCAGTAGAAACTTCCAAAATGAAAAAGCCAAGAGAAAAAGACTGAAGAAACAAAATATCCAAGGACTGTGGGATAACTACAAAAGGTGTGACATATGTGTAATGAAAATACCAGAAGGAGAAGAGAAAAAGGAGCAGAAAAAATACTTGAAGTACTAATGACTAAGATTTTCCCCAAATTAATATCAGACACCAAACCACAGATTCAGGAAGCTCAAAATACCCCAACCAGGATGAATTAAAAAACAACAATTAACAACAAACACAAAAACTAAACCAGTGCATATCATTCAAAATACTAAAAATCAAAGGTAAAGAAAACATCTTGAAAGAAAACAGGGAAATAAATATCCCTACCTTAACTTAGAGAAGCAAAGATAAGAATTGTGTCTGACTTCTCCTCGGGAACTGCAATGGACTGAATTGTTTCCCCAATTTCATATGTTGAAACCCTAATCCCCAGTGGGATAATATTTGGAGATGGGCCTTTGGGAGATATTTATGTTTAGATGAAGTCATGAGGGTGGGGCCCTCATGATGGGATTAGTGCCCTTATAAGATGAGAAAGAGACACCAGAGCTCATTCTGTCACTGCTGTGTAAAGACACAGAGCACGTGACCATTTGCAAACCAGGAAGAGAGCCCGTACTAGCATCTGACCGATTGGGGCACCATAATCTCTGACCTCCAGATTTCAGAACTGTGAGAAATAAATTTATGTTGCTTAAAACAAAATTTATGTTAAGACAAAAAAAAAAAATTCCACCAACCTATAATTCTGTACCCTGAAAAATTGTCCTTCAGAAACGATGAAGGAGATTTGTTGCCAGTAGACCTGCCTTACAAGAAATGTTAAAAGAAGTTCTTCAGGGAAAGGAGAATAACATTGATCTGACACTCAGAATTACAAAAAGAAGGGAAGATTATCAGAGAAGGAATAAGTGAAGGTTAAATAAACACTTTCATTTTTCTATTCTTATTGCAACCATGTATTCAAATAAATATAAGTATATAGTTATTGTGAGACACTTACACTACCTATAAAGTGGTATAGTTTTATTTGAAAGTGGACTTGACTTAACTATAAACGTATATTACATACTCTAAGGCAGCCATTAAAAAGGTTTTAAAAAAAGAAGTATAACTAATGTGTTAATAAGGAGAGAAAATGAAATCATATAAAATCAATTAAAACCACAAAAGGCAGAAATAGAGTGGAAGACAAAAATAGGAACAAAGAACAAGAGAAATGAATAAATAGCAATAACAAACATAGCAGACATTACTCGAACTATATCAATAATCACTGTACACATCAGTGTTGCAAATATACCAAGTGAAAGGCAGAGATTGTCAGAGAGGATCAAAGAACAAGACCCCGCTATATATCGTCCACCAGAAACCCACTTTAAATATACAGACACATATATCTTAAAAGTAAATGGATGGAGAAATATATAGCATGCTAAAATTAATCAAAAGAAAGCAAGAATAGCTATATTAATTTCAGACTTCAGAGCAATAGAGCAGACTTCAGAGTAAGGGAAATTTTCAGAGATAGAGTAGCATTACATAATATTAAAAGGATTAATTTTCCAAGAAGACATAACAATCCTTAATGTGTATGTACCAAACAATAGAGCATCAAAATATGTGAAGGGGAAACTGATAAAATTGCAAGGAGAAAAAGTTGAATCCACTATCACAGTTGGAGACTTTACCACCTCACTATCAGAAAAGGACAGATTCAGCAGGCAGAAAATCAGTAAGGGCATAGTTGGACTCTACCGCATCATTTTTCATCTGAATATATTGACACATGTAGATTACTTCATCGAACAACAGCAGAATACACATTCTTCTCAAACTCACATGGAACATTCACTAAGAGAGACCACATTCTAGGCCATAAAACATATATTAACAAATTTAAAAGAATAGAAAGCATACAGTGTCTGGGCGCCTGGGTGGCTCAGTTGGTTGGGCGACTGCCTTTAGCTCAGGTCATAATCCTGGAGTCCCGGGATTGAGTCCCACGTCGGGCTGCCTGCTCGGCGGGGAGTCTGCTTCTCCCTCTCCCGCTCCCCCCTCTTGTGTTCTATCTCTCTCTCACTCTCTCAAATAAATGAATAAAATCTTAAAAAAAAAAAAAGAAAGAAAGCATACAGTGTCTGCTCTCAGACCACAATGGAAGGAAAAATCCCCAAATATATGGAGATTAAACAACACATTTCTAAGTAACACATAGATCAAAGAAGAAATCTCAAGAAGAATTTAAACAATATTTTGAACTAAATGAAAATGAAAATACAATCTATCAAAACAAGTAGGATTCAGCCAAAGCAATGCTTAGAGGGAAAATATAACATGGAATGCATATATGGGAAAAGAAGAAAGATGTAAAATCATTAATCTAAACTTCCACCTTAGAAAACTAGAAAAAGAAGACCAAATTAATTCTGAAGTAAACAAAAGAAAATAAATAATAAAAATTAGAACAAAAATCAGGACATTGAAAAATAGAAACTGATAGAGAAAATCTACAAAACAAAGAACTGGTTTTTGGAAAAGATCAATAAAGTCAATAAGCCTGTAGCCAGGCCAACTAAGAAAAAAAGAGAGGAGAGGCAAATTACTAATTACAGAAAGAAATGAGGGAATATTATTACAGATTCCATGGACATTAAAAGGATAGTTAAGGAGTATTGTGAATAACTCTATACCCACAACTTTGATAACTTGGATGAAATGGACCAATTTCTAGAAAGACATAATCTACCAAAAACTCACACAAGAAGAAAAGTCCTATCTGATTAGGCTTGCATATATTAAAGAAATTGAATCAATAATTAACAAATTTCCAAAACAAAAAGCAGCAGGCTTAGATAGTTTCACTCATGATTCTATGAAACATTTAGGGATGAAATTACCAATTCTCTGCAACTGATTTTAGAAGATAGAGGTAGAAGGAATACTTTTTGCACATTCTATGAGGTCAGAATTACCCTGACACTAAAACCAGACAAACACATTACATGAAACAAAACACTACAGGTCAATATCATGAATATATGCAAAAGTCCTCAACAAAGTATTACCCAGTCAAATCCAACAACGTATAAAAAAAATTATACACCATGACCAAATGGAATTTATTTGAGATATGCAAGGCTTGCTCAATATTCAAAAATCAATTAATGTAATCCATCACATCAACAGGCTAAAGAAGGAAAATCACATGATCATATCAAAAGATACAAAAAAAAAAAATTGAAAACAAACAGCACCAATTCATGACAAAAACTGGCAAACTAGAAATAGAGGAGAACTACCTTAACTTGATAAAGAACTTGTACAAAAGGGCACCTGGGTGGCTCAGTTGGTTAAGCAGCTGCCTTCGGCTCAGGTCATGATCCTGGAGTCCCAGGATCGAGTCCCACATCGGGCTCCCTGCTCGGCAGGGAGTCTGCTTCTCCCTCTGACCCTCCTCCCTCTCATGCTCTCTGTCTCTCATTCTCTCTCTCGCAAATAAATAAAATCTTAAAAAAAAAAAATTAAAAAAAAAAAAGAACTTGTACAAAAAACCTACACCTCACATCATCATGGTGAGACACTAGCAGTTTTCCCACTAATTTCAGAAAGATGGTAAGGATGTCCTCTCACTACTCCTTTTCAGCATTATTGGAGGTCCTGCCTAATGCAATTAGAAAAGAAAAGGAAATAAAGATACACTGAGTGGCAAGGAAGAAATTAAAGCCATCTCTTCACAGATGTCATGATTGTCTATATAGAAAATTCAAAAATTGACCAACTCCCCCCGCCCCCAGAATTAACAAGTGATTTAGCAACATTGGAGGATATGAGGTTAATATACAAAAGTTAATCACTTCCCTATATACCCAGCAATGAACAAGTGGAATTTGAAACTAAAAGTACCATTTACATTAGCACCTCCTAAAATGAAATACTTAAGTATAAATCTGACAAAATATGTGCACAATCTATATGAGAACCACAAAACTCTAATGAACAACATCAAATAATTAAACAAATGGAGAGGTATTTCTTGTTTATGGATAGGAACATTCAATATTGTCAAGATGTCAGTTCTTCCTGACTTAATCAACAGATTCAATGTAATCTCAGTCACAATCCCAGCAAGTTATTTTGTGGATATTGACAAACTGATTCTAAAGTTTATATGGAGAGACAAGACCTAAAATGGCCAACTCACTATTGAAGGAGAATAAAGTTGGAGGACTGATAGTACCCAACATCAAGTCTTATTATAAAAGTATTATAGTCAAGATAGTGTGTTATTGATGAAAGAATAGACAAATCAATGGTATAGTGCAAAGAGCCCAGAAATAGATCCACATAAATATAGTCAACTTATCTTTGACAAAGGAGAAAAAACATTACAATGGATCAAAGATAGTCTTTTCAACAAGTGGTGCTAGAACAACTGGACACCCACATGAAAAAATAAATCTAGACACAGACCTTGCATTCTCTCATAGATTATCTCAGAATGCATAATAGATTTAAATGTAAAATGCAAAACTATAAAACTCTTAGAAGATAACATAGAAAAACTAGATGACATTGGTATGCCAATGACTTTTTAGATTAGCATTAAACGCACAATTCATGAAAGAATTGATAAGCTGGATTTCATTAAAATTAAAAATTTGTGCTCTGTGAATGACACTGTAAAGAGAATGAAAAGACAAGCTACACACTGAGAGAGAATATTTGCAAAAATCCTATCTGATACGGTTATTCAAAATATATAAAGAACTCTTAAAAATTACAATAAGAAAAATAACTTGACTAAATGGACAAAAACCTGAACAGACACCTCACTGATGAAGAGGTACAGA
Organism: Neomonachus schauinslandi; assembly: GCF_002201575.2. Classification (NCBI taxonomy): domain Eukaryota; kingdom Metazoa; phylum Chordata; class Mammalia; order Carnivora; family Phocidae; genus Neomonachus; species Neomonachus schauinslandi. Next base: position 83,659,108 of record NC_058408.1, read on the forward strand.
TGGCAAATATAAGCATATGAAAATATGCCCAACATCGTAGGTCATTAAGGAATTGCAAATTAAAATAACAATAAGATATTACTACACAGCTATCAGAATAGCACAGATCTGGAACACTGACAACACCAAATGCAGGCAAGGATGTGCAGCAACAGGAACTCTGATTCATTCTACTGGGGATGCAAAATCATATAGCTATTTCGGAAAAGAGTTTAGCACTTTCTTTCAAAATAAACATACTTGTATCATACAGTCCAGCAATTGTGCTCCTTGGTATTTACCCAAAGACTTAGAAAGCTAAGTTTGTGCACAAACCTGTACACAGATGTTTATAGAAGCTTTATTAATAATTGCCAAAACTTGGGTACAATCAAGATGTCCTACAGTAGGTGAATGGATAAATAAATTCAGAAAATGGAGTATTATTCACTTTCCTCAAAATGAGGTATCAAGCCATGAAACAATATAGAGGAATCTTAAATGCATCTTACTAAGTAAAAGAAGCTAATCTGAAAAGGCTATATATTGTAAGATTTCAACTACATGACATTCTGGAAACAGCAACACTCTGGAGACAGTAAAAGGATCAGTGGTTGCCAGCAGCTAGTGGGGAAGGATGAATAGGCAAAACATGATAAAAATGCTCTGTAAGGGCAGTTAAACTACTGTGTATGATACTATAATGATAGATATCTGTCATTGTGCATTTGTCAAAACTTTTACAATGTACAACACCAAGAGTGAATCCTAATGTAAACTATAGACTTGTGGTGATAAAAATTCATCAATGTAGGTTCCTCGTTGTAATAAATGTAGTACGCTTGTGCAAGATTTTGATAGTGGAGGAGGCTGTGTGTGTGTGTGGGTGCAAGGGGTACATGGGATCTCTCTGTATTTTCTACTCACTGTTGCTGTGAGCCTAAAATTTTGCTGTGAAACTCTAAAAAACAGAATCTATAAAATCGGTTATCCAGATACGTGTGGATCTATTTCTGGACTGTATTTTATCCTGTTGTTCTATATGTCTATCTTTACACCATTACCATACTATTTTGATTACTGTACCTTTGTAATAAGTCTTGAAATAAAATGGTTTGTTTCAACATTATTCTTGTTTTTCAGAAACCTTTAGCTATTATAGATCTCATTTCTTTCAGTGTAAGTTTCAGAATGTGTTTGTCAATTCCTACAACAAAAGCTTGTAGAAATTTTGAAGAAATTATATTGAATTTATAAGACAATATGGGGAGAACTGATACAATAATATTGAATCTTCTTATCCATGAACATGATATTGCTCCATTTATTTGAATCTTTGTTAATTTCTTCAGAAATATTTTGTACTTTTCAACCTGCAATTACTACACATATTTTTTCATACTTATTACTATTTCATGTGTTTCATGCTATTGTGATATTGTGTTGTATAATTTAAATTTCTGATTGCTCATTGATAATATATACACTTAATTGCTGTATATTTAGTATATTTAGGGTAGTAGAACCTTGCTAAATACTTATTCTAGGAGCTTTTTTGTAGCTTCTTTGGGATTTTCTGTATAGATAGCCATTTTGTCTGTGAATAAAGACAGTTTTATTTCTTCCTCCAACCCATAGATCTCTGATTTCTTTTTCTTGTTTTATTATACTGGCTAAAATCTCTAGAGCAATGTGATTAAAACTGCAATATCAGATATTCTTGTCTTGTTCCCAATTTTAGGGGAAAAACATTCAGTCTTTCACTATTAAATGTAATGTTAGCTGTGGGATTTTTCTAGATTCCTTTTTTTGAGACTGAGTAATTACCCTTAGATTCCTAGTTTGCTGGGAGTTTTTAATCATTAATGAATATTAAATTTGCCATATGATTTTTCTGCATCTACTGAGAAGATCATATTAATTTTTCTTTTAATCTGTTGACAAGATGAATTACAGTGACTTTTGAATGTTGAATTGATCTTGCATTTGGAAGATGAACTCCAGTTGGCCATGATATATTATCCTTTTTGTACATTGCTCAATTTTATTTACTAATATTTTGTTGAGAAATACTGTGTTTATGATCATGAGGTTTCTAGTTTTCTAGTTTTCTTTTCTAGTGATGCTTTGTTTTGTTATAGGATAATGACCTCATAAAATGAGTTGGCAAGCATTTCCTTTTCTTTTATATTCAAAAACAGTTTGTATAGAATTGGTATTATTCATTTAAGAAGTATTTGGTAAAACTCACAGGTGAAGCCATCTGGGGGTGCAGTTTTCTTAATGAGAATGTTTTTGACTAAAATTCAATGAATATAGAGTTATTCAGATTATCTGTTATTGAAATAGTTGTGTACTTCAAGGAATTTGTCCATTTTCTCTATATTTTCTAATTACTGACATAAATTTACTCATAATATTCTTTATTATGTTTTTGTAAATTTAAATTTAATTAGCCAACATATAGTACATCATTAGTTTCAGATGGAGTGTTCAATAATTTATCAGTTGCATATAACATCTGGAGTTCGTCACATCACGTGCTCTCTTTAATGCCCATTATGCACTTACCCCATCCCTCCACCCACCACCCCTCCAGCAACCCTCAGTTTGTTTCCTATAGTTAAGTGTCTCTCATGGTTTTTCTCCCTCTCTGATGACATCCCATTCAGTTTTCCCTCCCTTCCCCTATGCTCTTCTGTTTTGTTTTTTAAATTCCACATATGAGTGAAAACATATGATAATTGATCTTTCTCGATTGACTTATTTTGCATAGCACAATACCCTTCAGTTCCATCCACATTGATGTAAGTTTGTAGTATTCATCCTTTCTGATGGCTGAGTAATATTCCATTGTATTTATATACCGCATCTTCTTTATGCATTGATCTGACAAAGAACATCTTGGCTTTCCACAGTTTGGCTATTGTGGACATTACTGCTATGAACATTGGGGTGCAGGTGCCCCTTCGGATCACTACATTTGTACCTTTGGGGGTAAATAGTAGAACAATTGCTGGGTCATAGGGTATCTCTATTTTTAACTTTTTGAGGAACCTCCGTACTGTTTTCCACTATGGCTGTACCAGCTTGCATTTCTGCCAACAATGCAAGAGGGTTCCCCTTTCTCTGCATCCTTGCCAACATTTGTTGTTTCCTGACTTGTTCATTTTAGCCATTCTGACTGGTGTGAGGTGGTATCTCATTGTAGTTTTGATTTGTATTTCCCTGATGCCAAGTGATGTGGAGTGTTTTTTCATGTGTCTGTTGGCCATTTGTATGTCTTCTTTGGAAAAATGTCTGTACATGTCTTCCACCCATTTCTTGACTGGATTATTTGTTTTTTCAGGTGTTGAGTTTGATAAGTTCTTTAAAGATCTTAGATACTAGCCCTTTACCTGATATGCCATTTGCAAATATCTTCTCCCACTCTGTAGATTGTCTTTTAGTTTTGTCGAATGTTTCCTTTGCTGTGTAGAAGCTTTTTATCTTGATGAAGTCCCAATAGTTCATTTTTGCTTTTGTTTCCCTTGCCTCTGGAGACATGTCTAATAAGAAGTTGCTGCGACCAAGGTTGAAGAGTTTACTGCCTCTGTTCTCCTCTAGGATTTTGATGGATTCCTGTCTCACATTTAGTTCTTTCATCCATTTTCAGTTTATCTTTGTGTATGGCATAAGAAAATGGTCCAGTTTCATTTTTCTACTATGGCTGTCCAATTTTCTCAGCACAGTTTATTGAAGAAACTGTCCTTTTTCCATTGGATGTTCTTAGCTGCTTTGTTGAAGATTAGTTGACCATAGAGTTGAAGGTCCATTTATGGGGTCTCTATTCTTTTCTATTGATCTATGTGTCTGTTTTTGTGCCAGTACGATAGTGTTTTGATGACTACAGCTTTGTAATAGATCTTGAAGTCTGGCATTGTGATGCCACCAGATTTAGTTTTCTTTTACAACATTCCTCTGGGTATTTGGGGTCTTTTTTGATTCCATATAAATTTTAGGATTATTTGTTCCAGCTCTGTGAAAAATGTCAGTAGTATTTTGATAGGGATTGCACTGAATGTGTAGATTGCTCTGGGTAGCATAGATGTTTTTCCAATCAGTGAGCATGGAATGTTTTTCCATTTCTTTGTGTCTTCCTCAATTTCTTTCGTAAGTGTTCTGTAGCTTTCAGAGTACAGATCCTTTGCCTCTTTGGTTAGGTTTATTCCTAGATACCTTGCAGTTTTTGGTGCAATCATAAATGGGATCAATTCCTTAATTTCTCTTTCTTCAGTCACATTGTTAGTGTATAGAAATGCAACTGATTTCTATGCAGTGATTTTATATCTTGCCACATTGCTGAGTTCCTGTATGAGTTCTAGCAATTTTGGCATGGAGTCTTTTGGGTTTTCTACATAAAGTATCATGTCATCTGCGAAGAGTGAGAGTTTGACCTCATCTTTGCCAATTTGAATGCCTTTTATTTCTTTTTGTTGTCTGATTGCTGAGGCTAAGACTCTAGTACTATGTTGAACAACAGTGGTGATAGTGGACATCCCTGCCGTGTTCCTGCCCTTAGGGGAAAAGCTCTCAGTTTTTCCCCATTGAGAATGCTATTCGCTGTGGGCTTTTCATAGATGGCTTTTATGATATTGAGGTATGTCCCTCTATCCCTACACTGTGGGGAGTTTTAATCAAGAAAGGATGTTCTATTTTGTCAAATGCTTTTTGTACATCTATTGAGAAGATCATATGGTTCTTGTCCTTTCTTTTATTAATGTGATGTATCGTGTTGATTGGTTGGCAAATGTTGAACCACCCTTACAGCCCAGGAATAAATCCCACTTGGTCGTGGTGAACAATCCTTTTAATGTACTGGTGGATCCTTTTGGCTAGTATTTTGGTGAGAATTTTGCTATCCATGTTCATCAGGGATATTGGTCTGTAATTCTCCGTTTTGATGGGGTCTTTGTCTGATTTTGGGATCAAGGTAATGCTGGCCTCATAGAACGAGTTTGGAAGTTTTCCTTCTGTTTCTATTTTTTGAAACAGCTTCAGAAGAATAAGTATTAGTTCTTCTTTAAATGTTTGGTAGAATTCCCCTGGGAAGCCATCTGGCCCTGGACTCTTGTTTGTTGGGAGATTTTTTATTAACTGCTTCAATTTCCTTTCTGATTATGGGTCTGTTCAGGTTTTCTATTTCTTCCTGTTTCAGTTTGGCAGTTTATAAGGTTCCAGGAATGCATCCATTTCTTCCAGATTGCCTAATTTGTTGGCATATAGTTGCTCATAATATGTTCTTAAAATTGTTTGTATTTCCTTGGTGTTGGTTGTGATCTGTCCTCTTTCATTCATGATTTTATTAATTTGGGTCCTTTCTCTTTTCTTTTTGGTAAGTCTGGCTAGGGGTTTATTGATCTTATTAATTCTTTCAAAGAACCAGCTTCTAGTTTCATTGATCTGTTGTACTGTTCTTCTGGTTTCCATTTCATTGATTTCTGCTCTAATCTTCATTATTTCTCTTCTCCTGCTTGGTTTAGGCTTTATTTGCTGTTCTTTCTACAGCTCCTTTAGGTTTAAGTTTAGCTTGTGTATTTCAGACTTTTCTAATTTTTTTTGAGAAAGGCTTGTATTGCTATGTACTTCCCTCTTAGAACTGCCTTTGCTGTATCCCAAAGGTTTTGAACAGTTTTGTTTTCTTTTTCATTTGTTTCCATGAATTTTTTAAATTCTTCTTTAATTTCCTGGTTGACCCATTCATTCTTTAGTAGGATGCTCTTTAACCTCCAAGTGTTTGAGTTCCTTTCAAATTTCCTCTTGTGATTGAGTTTAAGTTTCAAAGCATTGTGATCTGAAAATATGCAGGTAGTAATCCCAATTTTTGGTATTGGTTGAGACCTGATTGTGACCCAGTATGTGATCTATTCTGGAGAATGTTCCATGTGCACTCGAGAAGAATGTGTATTCTGTTGCTTTAGGATGGAATGCTCTGTATATACCTGTGAAATCTATCTGGTCCGGTGTGTCATTCAAAGCCCTTGTTTCCTTGTTGATCTTCTGCTTAGATGATCTGTCCATTGCTGTAAGTGGTGTGTTGAAGTCCCCTACTATTATTGTGTTATTGTCAATGTGTTTTTTAAATTTGGTTATTAATTGGTTTATATAATTGGCTGCTCCCAAGTTAGGAGCATAAATATTTATAATTGTTAGATCTTCTTGTTGGATAGACCCTTTAAGTATGTTTTGTGTCTCTCTTAATCCCTTACTACAGTCTTTGGTTTAAAATCTAATTTGTCTGATGTGAGTATTGCTACCCCAGCTTTCTTTTGATGTCCATTAGCATGATAAATGGTTCTCCACTCCCTCACTTTCACTCTGTAGGTGTCTTTAGGTCTATAATGAGTCTCTTGTAGACAACATATGGATGGGTCCAGCCTTGCTGGATAAAGTATTCTTGGTTGCATGTTTTTCTCATTTAGTACCCTGAATATATCATGCTAGCCCTTTCTGGCCTTCCAGGCCTCTGTGGATAGATCTGCTGCCAGCCTAATATTTCTACCTCTGTAGGTTAAGAACCTCCTGTCTCGAGCTGCTTTCAAGATTTTCTCTTTATCTCTGAAATTTGCAAACTTCACTATTATATGTCAGGGTGTTGATCTATTTTTATTGATTCTGAGAGGAGTCCTCTCTGCCTCTTGTACTTGAATGGCTGTTTCCTTCCCCAAATTAGGGAAGTTCTCAGCTATAATTTGCTCAAATATACCTTCTGTCCCCCCCTTTCTTTTTCTTTAGGGGCCCCAATAATTCTAATATTGTTTTGCTTTATGAAATGCTGATTTCTCAAAGCCTCCCCTCATGGTCCATTAGTTGTTTTTCTCCCTTTCCCTCAGCTTATTTCCTTTCCATCAACTTGTCTTCTATGTCACTGGCTCTCTCTTCTGCCTCATTTACCCTAGCCGTTAGAGCATCCAGTTTAGACTGCATCTCAGTTAAAGCATTTTTAATTTTGGCCTGATCATATTTTATTTCTGCACAAAGAGATTCTCTAGTGTCTTTTATGTTTTTTTCAGGGCTAGCTAGTAACTTTATAATCATTTTCCTGAATTTCAGCTCTGACATATTACTTATATCCATATCCATTAGATCTGTGGCAGAGAGTATTACCTTTAGTTCTTTCTTTTGTTGTGAATTCCTCCTTCTAGTCATTTTGCCCAGAGATGAATGGATGAACAAGAGGACAAATTAAAAAAATATCAACCATGCCCCAAGGGAAATACACACTAGACAAATCTGAAGAGGTCAGAAACCGAAAAAAAGGAAAATAAAAAGGGGGAAGGAGAGAATATAATCTCCCAGGTGGACAAAACAGGGTAATCCACTTGGTCCTGGGTGTATTTTGGTCTGTTTGTTAGAAGACACTAAACCCCAAAATTGTAAAGAAAGCAAAACTTATATATATATACAAAAATAAAATTGAATACAGTGAAAGGAAGCCAAAAATGAAGAATATATCTATAAAATGTACATGTAAAAAAAACGAAAGTTAAAGACTTAAAAACAAACAGATAATAAAATAAGAAACTAGTTGAAAAGGAAGAAAAGAAAAAAAGAAAACAAAATTTTAAACTGAAATATATACAAATCATGAGGAAAAAACCTCGAATTCTATATACTATGTTCCCCCTAGTCCTGGAGATTTGCAGTCCTGTGTGCTCTGTAAACTTGGTGTTTGCCTGTTGTTCCAGCTTGTCTTCTGGGGGAGGGGCCTACTGCACTGCTTCTCAGGTGTCTTTTTCTAGGCGGAGTTGCACCACCCCTTGCCAGGGGGCCAGGCTCAGTGTAAGCTGCTTCTGGTTGCTCTATGTGGCTTTTGTTCCCTGAAAGCTTTCTGCACCTCTTTAGAGGATGAAAATAAAAATAGCCAAGCCCAATCTCCAGCCCTAGAGTGGAAAGACTGTGGTCCTCTCTCTTCAGTAAACCCTCAGGGATAAGCCATCTTCCCTTTTGTTTGTGTCAAACTCTGCAGACTCCTGCAGTGCATGCCCTCACCGATCCTCCCCTGGGTGGGGGGGAGGCAGAGAGGGTCACCGAGTTTCTGCCCTTTTGCAGGACCCCCACATGGAGAGTGGTCGTCCGCATATCCATCTTTCTATTTCATGTCATTCTCCTTTCATCTGAAGAATTTCCTTTAAGAAATCTTACAGCACAAATCTACTGATAGTGAATTCTTTCAGATTTTGTCTGAAGCATTCCTCATTTTGATTTCATTTTTTGAAGGTATATTCATTGGTATAGAATTCTGCTTTTCCCCCTTCAATACTTTAAATATGTTGTCCCATTTTCTTTTGGATTGTATAATTTTTTTTTAATCAAAATCTGTTATTTTAATATTTGTATCTCTGTTAGCAATGTTTCTTTTTTCTTTGGCCATCATGAAGATTTTCTGGTTTCTTTGATTTTCAACAGATTGACAGTGATGTGACTAAGTTTATGGTGTTTGTTCTTTATTTTACTTTAGGTTCCCTGAGCTGTTTTGATCTGTTTTGTTTTTTAATTGATTTTTTCCAAATCTTCTGCCGTTGTCTCTTCAAATATGTCTTCTGCCTCATTCTGTTTCTTGTTTCTTCTTGGGCTTCCAATTATACAAATGTTAGATGATTTAATATTGTTCCACATCTTTTGGATGCTATGTTCTTTTTTTTCCACTCTCTTTTTCTTTGGGTTTTCTTTTGAATAATTTTTATTGGCCTATCTGGAAGTTCATGAATTCTTTTCTCTACTGTGTCTACTCTGAGTTTAAGATCAGCAAAGGAATTTTTAGATCTTGTATGGCCTGCTTTTTTATCCATAGCATTTCCATTTGACTCCTATATATAGTTTCCATATATATGGTTGTAATTACTCATCTGTTTATACATATTTATATTCATATTTTTGAATATTGTCTATCAACTCCTAGATCCTTTAGCACATCAATCATAGTTACTTTGTAGTTGAGATTTTATAAATTACCTGGTGTTTTCTTGTTGTCAGAGTGTGAGCCATACTCTTGTGGATTCTACATCTGAAGTGGAGGCATCACTCTTCAATATTTTGTTTTGGGAACAAGAATGAGACCAACTTGAATTTTTCCTGAATTCTTAAAGAATTCTTCCTTTTCTTCTAAGGTTTCAAAGAAAAGCAATAGACTTTGAATAGACTTGGTTCTCCTTTGCTGGGTTTTCTGGACATCATGCCCCTTCTCACTTTTCATATGGAAGACTTATAAATGGGAACAGTTTCCTGCTCTTCTTTTTTGATTAATGACATTATTGATTTTATTTACATGACCTGTTATTTTAATTTTCATTTTTGTTTGTCTTTCATTTCTCTCCTTCCTTTTTTTATGGATTTCCTCTTTTTATATTTTTCCTTTGTTGTCTAGTGCAGTTTCTAGAGTTTCTCAAGGCTAAAGCAACAACAACAACAACAAATATTTGTTAAGAAGTTATTATGAACTAGAAACTACTACTTATTTTACATACTTTATATAATCTACACAGCATCCCTGTGAGATGAGTACTATTATTATCCTAATTTTATTGAAGTTTGTAATGTGGTTGTTCATGTTGTTCCTTGTTCATAATTGCTTGTTTGCTTTTAATGTGTTCATATACTTTTTAATCTTTTGAATCAGATTCTCTCTAAAAAAATTCTTGTTTTATTTTTTTGAAGTAAATGTTTCAGAAAGTATCTTTAAGTGGTTCCTTAAGAGAAATATCTCATTTGAAGTGTGCCTTTTGTTTGTTGTATATTTTCTCTTTTCTTCACCAGGTTTTCTTTGACAACCTACTATTGTCTTTATTCCATCCACAGACGTGTTTTGTTTTTGGCCTCTTGGTGTTAAAATTAGTTTAGAGCGAACATGTAAAATTAGGCCACTTGATAGAAAAATATGATTCTCCTACTTAAGGAATTTGAAGCTCTGACACCACTGGGCCCATATTCCCACCTTGTAACACCCCACTGAAACGGAATAGTGAGTCACTGCTGCCCCATACTCACAGATCTCATCATGCCCTCTCATCCTCTTACACCAGACCCACATATTGCATTTATTTCACCTGTCTGCTTGGGCGGACATTAGATTCTGTGATCTCTGTCTTATAGCCAGGTAGGAATCACGCTGATTTCTGCCAGAAAATTTTAAGGCTCCCTGAACAATGTTTCCAGAGGTACCTCAGGTCTAAAATATAGGAAGAGAAGAAAGCAAAGTGAAGTGTGTTCCAGGAACATACTACTAGTTCAGATATAATTTCCCCTGGTCAAGTGTCCTGCAGATGGAGTTTAGGTGGTGATATCAGGAAGCTTCATCATAAGCAGTAGATGTGCTTGTAGAGTACCTGGGACAATGCTCTTCTCTACTTCACGCTCTTTACTCCATTATCCCCACCCATGAACTGGTCAAATAAAACCTGCTGCTTGCAAGTCAGTGGGGGTCTGCAAGTACTGCCAGTCCACAAATGTGCAAGTCCAAGTGTCAGGTGGCCTCCCAGCCCCATAGCTGACCTCAACTCCAGGTCTCCTACTTCTGATTTAGGTGATACCAGCAGAGGATGATCAAGATCTTTTCCTGCTTACTTCCCCCAGTACACTACACTCTCACTCTCTCTCTCTCAAGTGGAAAGTGGGAGCTGGGATCATATGTCGACCTCCTGACCTTTCTTCAGTGTAGTCCCCTCTATAAGATGAGGTCTGGCATAACTGCTTAGAGCCCATGGCTTATGCACAGGTACCTTCTCTGGTTCCTGGTGAGGATTTATGCTTTTCCCTTTTTGATTATTTTACTGGACATTTCATGGGAGGGGGAAGGCTAGTTCTCTGTGTTTTTAATGCCATTTTGACCAGGACCCCACACGTCTATACCCTTCTTTGCAACCCTGATTAACAAACAGCATGTGATGTACATGTAATTTTCTTTGGTTGATGGAAATGGGAACATGCAAGTTTTCTGTAAGTGGTGTAGGAGCTAAAAAGTTCACATCCAGTGCTGGCCAGCATATATTTATTTCTTTAGAAATCACTGGGCCAGGTCCTATAGAGATAGGAAAGGAGAAGAAGTCAGTTCAAAGATGATGATACACTGTGGGTGATCAGAAAAGAGAAAGTTGGTCAGAGAAGGTGGTTGTTCAGCACAGCCTTCAAACATTTTGTCTTTGGCCTAAGAACTTCGCCATAAGAGTATGCAGTTAAGCATGTGAACCATTGTCATTAGAGTTAGGAATGAATGAGCATGTCAGGTGGACGAGGTGATGAGGAAATTAACCTACTAGTGGTGAATGAGAGAGGAGATTGGATCTCTGGGCAGTTATCAAAGTTACTGAAAATGTTGAATATAAGGCTAAAAATGCATGCTTTTGATTCAGTGGGCATGTTGTGCATCCTAAGAATAGTGGTTACATGAAGGGAACTTACAGAAAGTCATCCGCCTGAAGATGTTGAGTGCTGTAGGTAAGCTTATGGCCCCAGTGGAGATGGAAACAAAAGATTAAAACATCCCACCAGTTGAATTTGTCTCGTGCCTCATGCTTTTGGGCAGGTAGGCCTCCTTTGATAGAGAAAAAGAACCCATTGATAATAGAATCATGGTTGAATCTATGGAAGACAGAATATTCTTCCAACCTCAGAATGCTCTCTGCGAAGGAACAGCTCATTGGACTTCTTAGATTAATTTCTAAAGGAGAAGTTTTATGCTCTGAAAAACCCATTTCATTTGACAAGTGCTGAAGGCTCATTATTACCAGTTCAAATATTATCCAAAGTAATGTACACTCTTGGGATTATCAAATGACTTTTTCCTGCAAAATTCTTGGAGGGTTTCAGAAACTGTTGAATAATCTGGCACTCAAAAAGTCAGAAGTTTTTGAGTTTTTACCTAGTTGTGATTCATTTGTTATCATCCCCTCATCTTCTTCTGACTTTTTCATATCAGACATTGCTAACTGATCACAGCATTGTTCTCACTGAGGTCCATGGGGCCACAGGCTGTCCGGATGGTGCAAAGGATCAAAACTGGCCCAAGAGACTGAATTCATTTACGATCCTGGGCCGAGACTTTGTTTATTTCTCTTTCCCTTTCTGTTGATGGCATGCTATAAGCTTAAGTCACTGTTGGGTCGGAGTAAATAGATTCCATTTTGCAAGCACACTCTTAGCTGTGTGATGGGAATGAACACTCCAAAGGCTCTGGGGTTTACTTGGATGTGGAAACAGGCTTTTTACCAGGTGGAACTGGGGTACTTTGGAAAGGTTTATTTCATCGTAGAGAGGTATTGACTTCCCTTGCTCAGCATAGAACAAGCATCTCTTGTGATAAATAGTGTGATCTGTTGTTATGGAATCTTAATGTTCTATCTCTACAGTATTTTGAAAAGACCTTTTGGTAAAAATAGAGCAGTTTGCGTTTCTCCCTTCTTATCTGTAAGTCTTGAGTTTACTGATGGTCACAGATTGACTCTCCACTTTAAAATGAAGCATCTATTAAAGGCTGTGAATTGAAAGAATGTGGTTAGCAAATTGGCAAGGGAGTCATTCAGAAAAAAAAGAAAAGTTCACCCATCTTCAGCCTAACACACTTACCCAAAGCTGTGATTCCACTTCTTGTTTAACGATGCTTTTGTTTATGCTTTTTATGCTTACTCTTTGCATTGCTGGAATTGATTTTTTTCCCCCTTTTATCTCTGCTACACCATGATGGATTGATGAGCTCTTGTGAACAGTTTTAGCATGTCACCTGCCTTGCCAGAGCTATATTTCTTTATATGGGTCTTGGTGTATATTTATGCCCTTGATTTTTATTATCCTCATTTGATAGAAGGAGATTGAGGGAGTGTGAGTTAATTTTGCTTTCTGGAATATTAATTAGGGGAAAAATTTGATTCCTTCTTTAATTTCATATTCTCTTTGAATCATCCAGCATGGTAGCAAGTAACATAGAAATGGACTCTTCATTGACTTAAATATTTGACAGTGACATACAGAAACAACCAGAATATTTGCTCCCTGGAGAAATGGCTCAGTAGTTAATTAGCCGGGTTTTCTATATGTCTGGATAAACCATGATTTCTGGTTTTTCTTACTATCCCTTACAAAGAGATTCTATTTTATTGATGGCAAGGGGACCCAGAGGTTGAGGCACATTATTATAATTTAATGTTTCCTAGCATCATTAACAACTGCTTGTGGGAGAGGTTTTGCCATATTTTTCTAGGTACCACAGGGTTGCAGCTAAAACAATGACATTTCCCCTGTGTTCAGGATTTAAAATCTAATTGTAGATGTAAAACAAACAGAGTTCTAGAATAGCTTTAATTTTGAATGGACCTTAGATGTCCTCTAGTCCAGCCCCTTCATTTTATTATTTAATATGAGAAAGTGTGGGTCCAGTGAGAGATCAAGTTTCTCACTCAACATCACACATCCCAGATCCCAGATCTTGTATCTTTTTAGGCTTACTTCTGTGCCATCCTCTTCAGCACATTTGAAATGTAAATATATTTTCTAGCCCAAAGAACAATTCACAGGCATATAAGATACCTTGCAGGTCTATGGGACTTTAATTTTTGAAATAATTTCCCAAGCGTTTTCTCATTTGCCCTTTATTATAGCTCTATGTAATACATGAGGAAGATAATAGCATTTCTATATTCCAGCCATAAATGTGAAGCACAGAGTGCTTAAGTTATTTGCCTAGGGGCACATTGCTAATTCACATTGTTTTTTCAATTGTAAAATGGATTAGAAATACCTACCCTCATATGAATGTTGTCAGAAGTAAATGAAATTAAATTGATAATGTATATAAAGTACCTAGCTCAAGGGTTCTCATTAAATGGTGTGGTGGGCAGAATTCTAAATTTGCCTCAAGACTCCTGCCCCCTGGTGTGCCTATTCTCAATAATTTCCAGCCCCCGAGTGTAGGCGGGACCTGTGAGTATGATGGGATGTGATTAGGTTACATTATCTGGCAAAGTTGGAGGGATTTTGCCGACGTAATTAAGGCCCCCTAATCAGTTGACTCATTCAAAATGGAGGTAGTCTGGGATGAGTCTGATCTAATCAGACTCGTCCCTTAAAAGAGGATCTAGAGGTCAGAGCCAGAAGACGCCAGGAGAGCCTCCCTTGTTGGCTTTGAAGAAATGAGCAGCCATGTTGTGAACTGCTTCCAGAGAAGGCCACATGTCAAGGACCTGAGAGTGGCCTCTCCAAGCTAAAGTGGAGCTCAGCAGATAGCCAGCAAGAGAACGAGGACATTAGTTGTATAGCTGCAAGGAACTGAATTCTGCCAGCCACTAGTGAGCTTGTAAGAAGACCCCAAGTTTCAGGTAAGATTGCAGCCTGGCCAACCCTGTGATTTCAGCTTGGGGAGACCCTGAACAGAAGATCCAGCTGTGCTGTGTGCGGACTCCTGACCCCTGGACACCAGGAGATCGTACGTTTGTGTTGTTGAAGCCACTAAGTTTGTGGTCATTTGTTACACTTCAGTAGGAAACTAATACAAATGTTATTATTAGCATAACCAGTTGATGGTTATGAAGATGATGATGAACATAATGACCATAATGTTAATAGTAAGAAGTTTGAAAGTGGAATCCAGGTTTTAATTTGCTTTTATTGTACTGGACTTCAGATTATGTTTTTTGGTTAGAATCATGTCACTTCTAGCTGCAGGTGAGTGAGAATTACCAGTCTTTTAGCTGTCTGAACAACTGGTAAGGAGGTTATTGCTTGTGGGGAAGAAGGGAGAAATAAATGTGTATCAGGTGGGCAGCTAGTGCTTTCTGTCACACTCCTCTTCCTAGGAAGTTAAACAGGTATGAATGGTCTAAACCCTTCAAACTTGGGTTGGTTGACCTTGACAGTGGCAATTGACCCTGATGTGGGGAAAACAGGAAGAAGAATAATGATAGCTCAGTTGTTCAAAATGGAATTGTAGTTGTTGAGTGAAGATCTGGACTCAGGTTTTGGTAGTAGGCACAGAGTATGAAATGGTCAAATCCAGGAAATATAGTGAAATCAATATTGGTAGGATTCAGTGACTGTCCAATTTGAAATGATAGAGAGAGGGCCAGGCATGGGCACGTGGTACAGAAAATGCGAGGCGTGGAGCATGAGCCTTGGCCATCCCAGTAGACATGGAAGTCTATACTTGTCCCAGCCATGCCAGCAGAAGTATATTTTTCTCTCTTCCAAAGGCCTGTGGACAATATTGTCCTTTGTTGTTCACTCAGTGTTCCTTGCTTCTGTATGTAATCAGTTCTATGTGGAAAATACAGATACTCACCATAACAGCTAGTAAGATACAAGGTTCTGTTTCCTCCTGTTTAAAAGGAGCAGCACTTACCTTTAAGGTGTGCTAAGAACTAAATGGGATAATACATGTGAAGTGCCCAATTGCTGTTGGTGTGTGCATTCCAGCATTCCCAGCTTGACCATGAGCTCCTCAAAATCACAGACTGTGGTTTACGTAGGCTTCTTTTTATATCCTATGCAAAGTCACTATCTGTTACATAAAAGGAATTCTGTAAACGTTTGGAATGAATAAATATGGGTAACAGAGAAGAAAGCTATGAGGAGAGTAAATGTTGATATTTTTCAAAAAGTATACATATTTGTGTGTGTGTGCACGTGCGTGTGTGTATTTATCTATATTTATCTATGTTGATATGGACAGGTTTGGATGAGTGGCACCTATCCATCTATCTTGCTAGCTCATGATCTCATTTTTCCCTAGTGCCTATTCCTAAAACTATTTTCTTGAATCGTAAACATATGACGTTTTTCACCAAAATGAAACAGAATGCAAAATAAGAAAACTCAACTTTTAGTAAATCGTGAAGTCTGATTTGTCACATTTGTTCGTAGGATTGTTCATTTGTTTACTGAACCCACAGTGATTACTGACTGTGAATTAGACTCAGTGGGAGGCTCTGGGGGGAAAGGGGGCACAGAGTGTTGGGGATCTGAGAGAGACATCAACAAGGGTTGCTGTGAGGTGACCTGAGAGTGCGGGGGGAGCCCAGATGTGCCCTGTGTGAGCTCACAAGTGCTGGTCACATGGTCATCTGTGAGCTGTACATGGAGGATGAGCAGGGCACACAGTACAAGGACTAGGAGACATATCTGATCTTACTGAATTTCTGGAACATTAGGTGCACAGAGTTCCTTCTACTTCAAGATGAGATTCTTGTCAAAAAGAGATGGAGAAACAGGACTTGTATCAAAGTCAAAGCAATATGATCTAATTCTTATTTTAGGATGTATGAAAGCCTGAATCTTGGAACTGCCCCCATGTTTAATGGGCTAAGAAAATCCATTCATTTTTTTTCCTTAAAAAAGAAAGTGTGTGAGCCTTATATATAAAGGGCTTAGCAGAGTGAATTTGGTCTGTTTGCATTCATATAAAAACCAAACCCTCAATCTTCTCTGTAAATTCCATCATAGAGATGTCTGACATTCCCGAGAAAAAAAATGTTGAAACTAAGACTCTTCAGAGAGAAGCTGAACTTCCCTATGCATTTCATCAAAACAATTCCCAAATGCATGCGAAATCTACCACAGAATTGTAGGACTATTAGACAGTTTTATTTCTACCTCATAAAAATATTTCAAAACCTGTGGGAGTTTTATGAGCCAGCACTCATCAATCCGTATCATTCCCAGTTCAGGGGCCCTTGAGACACATCTCCAGGCAATTAGGGATGTTAATTTTGAAGCAAACTGTCACATGGTATATACTTCATTATCAGTGAGTGATAGATTGTTTAAAACCTTATCTCCCTCCAAAATCATATATATATGTATGTATATATATATGTTTTATATATATACTTATATTACATAAAGATATATATATGTTATATATATAAAGATTTATATTACAGAAATATATATATAGGGTATAATATAAGGTATAATACATATAGGGTATAATATATATTTTACATATAAAACTTACATGTATATAAAGATATATCTTTATTATACTCACAGATAATATCTTTATGTAATATGATAATATATTTGTATTACATAATACATAATATCTTTATGTAATATAAATCTTTATATATATATATATATATATATATATATAGGGTGTCCATGTACATATGTGTGTTTGTGTCTGTGAATATAATGAATAAATAACATATATAAAATTTAAGACTAATACGTATATGTTTAAAATAGAGAAGTTTACTGACAAAAATCCATTAGCAATGTGAGTCAGTACTTTACCTCTTCCGTCCTGCTTCTCTTTGTGGAAATGAAACTGAACTAACCTTACAGATAAAATGCACAGTGCATTTGATCATTTCCTTTCAAAAGCCCTCTTCAGGTCAGTTGTTCTCTTCTTCCTCAAATGTCAATATTCCCCACTCTATCCCCCAAACAAAGATTAAAATAAAAACATCCACAAGTGCATTTCTTTTCTTACTGTATCTCTGACTTGACAAGCTCAGCCCTCTAGAAATGTGGCTGGGATTGCTCCCGATGCCGGGGAAAGCTGTTATTCATCTCGCTGTTGGTCTTCCGCAGGGCAGGGCAGTCCTGCCTGTGAGACTGCTTTAAAGTAAGGTGTGAAAAGGAAATGCTAATGTCTCCCTAATTGTAACTTTATGTATTCATCAGTTTCAGGAAGTCCTTCCTTATATCACATTCAAGTTCCACTGCTCATGCAGGAGCATATGTCCTCTTGTTTGATCTTCAGTCAATGGCACCCAGCTGCCTCTCTTCCTAGCACGGAGAATTATGGGATGATGAACTGTAAAGGTCCTTTCCCTCCCATGTATTTCCTCCAAGCTTAACTATTTCCCATTCTTCTATCTGTTCCTATAATATTCACCTGTGCTTTAGGAGCTGTACCTTTAGAACGACACCCAGCTCTACCGACCCTGTGCCGTAGCCAGGCCCCTAGAAACATCACAGCCCTCTGTGATTTGGAGCACACTCCCCAGATTCATTCCTTGTCACCTTTTGCATCCCGGCTCCTTTCTTAGTCCTCCATGAGGCTGCCCTGGAGCTCCCCCCAGATCACTTTTCTGGGCCCTTGCTCTGCTGTGTGTTAGAATAAGCCCTCAAACAGGCAGTTCCCTCAGGAGATGTCCAGCACTGTTGAATGGGGGATGAATACACAAATAACACAGCCTGTAAAGCCAGGAACTTTTAATTTAGTGACATACAATAAGTACTAACCTTTTTTTATGGAAGATGGTGAGATATGCACATATTTTGCACAATGAGCTGTATAAACATTTAAGGCACTGAACTAGGGTCTTCATCCTCATCTTGCCACCTTGGATAAGTCTTTTCCCTTCTTCCTGTCTTCTTACTTGATCAATAATTGGAAGGGTTGAGTCTTGCTCAGGTATGAGATCTCTTCTAAACCTAAAATAATCTTTTCTGGAAGATGGCATGGTTTTGCAAATTTTGACACCCTGCAAATGAAAGAATAACTCATTTTAATATCCAAGTAGCCAAGTAGCTATATATATCTAGCGAGAGTGAGAGAGATAAGAGTGAGAGAGGAATACATAACTATATATCTATATTTATATCTGTATCTGTTGAAAATACAAACAAGGTTAAGAACTTGGAGTTGAGGCTCTTCCTAGTAGAGAGCCGAGGAAGATCCAGGCGGTCTGCCTTTCTACAATCTGTCAAAGTTCAGGTAAGCCCGGGTTTTAAGACTCAGTTGTGTGAAGAGCTGAAGTTGGGCTGGAAAACTTGCAAAGCCATGCCTGCAATATGGACACCTTGCCATCCTTCATCCGACCCTTGCTCTGGGAAGGATATGGATGCCGTTTTGGCATCCTGTCCTGCCCCCGTGGCCATACTGCTGTCTGTTCGGTTTGGACAGGTTAGCCTGAAGCCATTAGTTATGCTTAAAAGAGATCACATGGATGGAGGAGTGAATACAGACGTCTACCACCAGAAGATTAAAGTAATAGATGAGAGTTACCTGTCCGTTCAGACAGTGTGGCCTGGGATACTCATGCCACGTCTTGGCAAGGTCCCATTCTCATCTTGTGGAAGGGTTTCTCTTTCCCTATTTTCTGTCTGGAGTCTAGAAACAGAAGGAATCTACAAAAATCATTGTTCTTTTTGCCTCGTGGAGAAGGACTGAAGGTCCGTTTTAATTTTTTTCAGGAAATGTGATTTTACTGCAATTCTTAGTCCTCTTATGTATCTGCCATGGTCTGAATGTTTGTGTTCCTCCAAAATTCATATGTTGAAATCCTGGCGTTCAAGGTATTAGGAGGTGGGGGGTGTAGGAGGTGCTTAGGTCATGAGCCCTCATGAAAGGGACTGATGCTTTTCTCAGAGAAACCCGAGAAGCCCCCTTACCCCTTCCACTGTGTAAGGACACAGGAAGAAGGAACCCGCTCTAAAGGGAAAGTCGGTTTTAGTCAGACACCACATATGCTGGTGTCTTGATCTTGGACATCCCAGCCTCCAGAACCGTGAGCAATACCTTTCTGCTCTTTACGAGTCTGATATTTTGTTATAGCAGCCCAATTGGACTGAGACAGTAACTTAGTAAAGATTATAGTAATAGCAGACATTTATTGAGCATTTTATACTGGCTACTCTAAGTACTTCACATATAGTATTTCATATGATATTTACAACAACCCTAGGGGGTGTGCACTATGAAATTATCTTAGATAAGGAAACCGAGGCTTTGTGGCTTGCCAGTGTCTTAGTGCAAATAATGGGCAGAGTTAGGATGGAAGAGTCCTACGCCAGAGCCCATGCTTTCCACTACCGTTGCCCACTCTACAAGATGGACCTCCTGTGTACTTGTACATACTTAAAAAGATCCGTGCTGTTCCCCTTCTTAGGTGTGCATTATACAGTAAGGAAGTAACAGTTGTATTGGTTCCATCCATATTTATTAAATGTCTTTCAGGGCCGGGGGCTCACACGAGGTGTTGAGAACACACTGGGGTAAGGCAGATGAGTCCCTGCTGTCAATGGCTGGGCCCAGTGGAGGGATCAGATGTCAATCCAGTAGCTACTTACACAGATACGTAATCACAGACTGAGACAAATGCTGGGAAGTGGAAGATCACTCACCTCCTACTCCACTGTTTCTGACTTGATATTGGCTTTTCCACCAATGGCTATTTTAGAAGGTAAGGAGGGAGCGTCCCTCAGTGCTGACCTTTCCTGTTTGCCTTGGAGAGATTTAGTTAAGTCTAGAATAAATGAGACAAGATTAGGTAAGGGATATTCGGTGGGTAAAGGGGGTAAATGTGATTGTTTAAATAGATTTCGTCCGGATTTAATTTACTGTCTGTGAGGACCATCCATCATGGTATGGCTTCTTTTCTAGTTAGTAAGAAACTGACTCTGGCACGCTACTTTGCAATGGGCAAGGCTGTTTCAGATCTCATTAGGTCATTACAGCAATACTTTAAGACCGGTGCCATTGTTATTTCACAAAAGAGGAAGCTGAGGCCTGGGGAAGGGAAGGACCTTCCACAGAATCATTTCTTCCAGGAAGTGAGGAGTCTAGAATCACCTCCTGCCGGTGCTTGCTCCCTTGACTTTTTCTCCGTTCCATGCAGTGACGGTTATTTCCATGGTCATGGTTACTAAATCCATTGCAGAGTGATTCTGCCCCCCCCCAGCATTTGCATATTAATGGACTGCATGTGGAAGGAAGGCCTCTACCTTCACAAAATTCTGAATTAAATACACAGCATAGGCAAATTCAGAGGACTTAATGGAAGGAAGTAGAATCTTGCAGGTTTTTCCCTTTTGGAAAACTTTTCGTGTTTGTTTTTGTGACAGCCCAATATGAAGCCCTAGGTGGGTGGCCAGAGCAGGGAGCGGAGGAGTAGACGGGAGGATGGAGCAGGGCAGCTCTGTCTGCACACAGGTGCCCAAAGAGCTGAGAGCTTGGCCTGTCTAGAAGGCCCTAGAGGGGAAGGACCACACGCTCCTGCATTTCTTCTGTGCAATTAAAAGCCACTCCCTTGACTCACTTGAGCCTCTGCTTCCTGCTCCATGAGTGCCGAGCGCCTCCCGCTGCACCATCATGTGGCCACACCATCACGTGGCTCGTCATACCTTACTGCAGTCTTCTTCCTCCCATGTCCCTGTGTCCACCCTCCTCACAAGCGTGCACCTTGGCGCCTGGCACACAGCAGGGGGCCAATACATGCTTCATGAATGGACTCTTAGGAAAGAAGAAAGTTCTCAAACTTCAGAATAACTTTTCTGGTATTGGGGCCGCGGTTTGAAGGAAAAATGAGTTCGAAGGTCACAGAATCACCTTTCCTCTGAGAGTCTAATTATGTCAGTGGCACTTCACTGCCTGGTCCACATTTGATCTAAGCTACTTAATTTCTTCACCCTTTTTTCTTGCTGAAAATTATTTTCCACACAGGTCACAGAAAAGGGACCGATGTAATGATGAAAACCGACACCTCGCAGTCACTCACTCACTCATGGACACATTGATGTCCTGACATTTGCGCCAAGTACAGGGGAAAGAGAGAGGCAAGGCTGCCCCCCTCGGGAGACTGTTCTAAGCACAACTGTGACCAGCGACTCTCAGATGAGGGACCAAGTCCTACCCATGCCTACAACTAACAGAAGTGAGATATCTTAAGTGTTGAAGTAGAAGTGTTTAAAGATGTTTTTGATGCATCTTTGACACATTTTGGTGCTGCGTCCCAATCTGCCTGGGAAGAGGGGATGCAGCACCAGGCAGGTGGGACTTCTTATACTGGGTACTGAAGCATGGGTAGGAGTTCACCAGGTAGAGGAGAGAGGAGTAGGGCCAGAGCACAAGAGCCCTTTGTGCAGACGGAGCCCTGTGTGTGAAGGCAGGAGGGAGGAAGCAACATATCTTTATGGATTTGCTGCTGTGCAGACTCTAAATATGAGGAATGAGGCTGAAAAGTTGGGCTATGGTCAGATCCTAATTGGCTTATGTAGCTTCCTGTGGAGTAGATTCATTTGGTAGGCAATGAGGAATCATTGAAAAATACTGAGTGAAGGGCATTAATGCGATTGAAGTGCTTTTTAGGTGAGGAGGACTGTTCTTTTGCCAAGTGGAAGACACATTGGGGGGGCTGCAGAGTGGGGGAGCGACATGGAGACTGGTGTTCAGTCCTCCCGCAAGAAGCTATTAGCAGTAGAACTAGAAAGAGAGAGGCCGTGGAGGCCTTACCCGATGGGATGCAGTGGAAGAAGTGAGGACTGGACAGGGGTTGAAGGATGTAACGGTGACACGTGAAGATCAGCTGACTGGGGACAATGAAAAGGAAGCATCTCAGGAGAGCCGGCTTTCTGGCTGAGAGTGCTGGGCGTCAGTCACCTAGTAGGGGCTGCATTGGACCCTCCTGTGTCAAAAACTGGGGTACAGAAGAGTACCTTGCAGCCACTCTTGAATTGTATTGTGTTTCTTTTCTAAAGAAGAGGAAGATAACCTAATGCTCAGAGATGTTGAGTAACTTAGCCAAGGCCACACAGTTCATCTGTGGCAGCACCGGGGTTCAAATCCAGGTCGGCCCAGCTCGAAGCCCACCCTGTGAAGAAGTGCTGCCCCCACGGGGAGGTGCCCCCTGTGAAGGAAGCTCAGGGGTCACTTGCAAGACCGGGCTGGCACGATGGAGAGATAGAGATAGTGGGCTGGTTTGCCAGGGTAACTGGGTGAAGGGGGCCTTTTTTATTTTTTAAAGATGTCAGCAAAAGCATATTTATTGGCTGAGCAGAAGGAACCAGTGCAAAGAGAGGGTTCCATTTCCTCCAATGAGGGGAGGTCTGTGGAGTAAGAGGACTTTGTGGGCGCGAGCATAGGGCCAGCCTGAGGACACGGGAGGCTGGGGCTTTGCAGAAGGAAACTCCAAAGGGAGCAGAGAGGAATGGAGGGCAGGAATTCCGGCGAATTGGTGGGGCAGGCATCTGCAGGGAATCAGGGAAGTCTCGAAAGCTGCCGTGGTGCCTTCAGGACGCTGGGAAAGTTAGAGCAGCACGCTAGGAATTGGTGTGAGAGGCGGAGGCCGCTTGCACAGGGGGTGTGTATGGGACCGGCCAGTGTCACCTCCCGCCTGTCGGGCTGTGAGCTCAGCGGCCTGCTCCACGGCTGTTCTCTTCATTTCCCTTCCACGTGCTGCTCTCCCAGGCTGCTAGACCCTCACCCTGGGGGAGAGAAAGAAATGCATTTTAATTTCTAGGAAAGTGAGGCCCATGAAAACAAAACCGCTCCCTCTACCAAGTGCGACACTTGCTTTTCCAGCGTATCTTAGCAGTCACAAATAGAAAACCAACATGGGTGGCTCATCCATTTGTAGATTTCATTTTAAGCCTAGTGAACAACTTCTGCGTCTCTGATGAAACACTTGGTGAGTTAGAGGATCAAAACCTCTAGAGAAAAGCATCGAAGTCCTGTGCTAGGTTCAGCTTTCGGAGGGCGCCAGTAGATTCTGTCAGTGGTCACGGGAAGTCTGAATATGTTGCAGGTTTCCAAGTGTAGGAAACCATGTTTGTGTTGGAGGGTGTGCCAGGTATGGGTTGACGATTGTGGGGTCCCGGGCCCCCCCCGCACTGCTCACAGTGGGGACACGTATTGTCTGTGCTCTTTTCTCTTCCACCCCAAGTACAATGTATTGATCTCTGGCGTCTGTCCTGCTATCATGTTAAGCCTGAACTGTCAGGCTCTTTTCATTTTGAACCATTTTTCTCTTTCTTCAGGGGTCTGTCTAATTTGTACTGAGTTTCATTCAGTCTCCTAGTTGATCTTTAATGCCATGTTTAGATGGCATTTTATTTTATTTTATTTTATTTTATTTTATTTTTTTTAAAGATTTTATTTATTTATTTGAGAGAGAGAGAATGAGAGACAGAGAGCACGAGAGGGAAGAGGGCAGAGGGCAGAGGGAGAAGCAGACCCCCCGCTGAGCAGGGAGCCCGATGTGGGACTCGATCCCGGGACTCCAGGATCATGACCTGAGCCGAAGGCAGTCGCTTAACCAACTGAGCCACCCAGGCGCCCTAGATGGCATTTTAAACCATTGATTCAGTAAACACTAGGAAACGCAATTCTTATCATTACCATTACAATGAATTCAGAGGAGGCAACAGATGTTTAATGTTACATCTTATAAAAACTTAAATTTTGGAAAAGATGAAGTAAAAAATATTCTCAGAAAAGATTAAGTAAATAGACTCATAAATATGTACAATTAGTTTGTAATGTCCCTACCCCTATCCTATCCCATGTCAAAGTCAATGTTTGTAAGGCAAGGGAGACCAAAGCAAAAATGAACTATTGGGACTTCATTGAGATATAAAGCTTTTGCACAGCAAAGGAAACAGTCGACAAAACCAAAAGACAACAGACAGAATGGGAGAAGATATTTGCAAATGTCTTATCAGATAAAGGGCTAGTATCGAAGATCTATAAAGAACTTATCAAACTCAACACCTGAAAAAACAAATAATCCAGTCAAGAAATGGTCAGAAGACACAAACAGACATTTCTCCAAAGAAGACATACAAATGGCCAACAGACACATGAAAAAATGCCAACATCACTCGGCATCAGGGAAATACAAATCAAAACTATAGTGAGATACCACCTCACACCAGTCAGAATGGCTAAAATGAACAAGTCAGGAAACAACAAATGTTGGCAAGGATGCAGAGAAAGGGAACCCTCTTACACTGTTGGTGGGAATGCAAGCTGGTGCAGCCACTCTGGAAAACAGTATGGAGGTTCCTCAAAAAGTTGAAAATAGAGCTACCCTATGACCCAGCAATTGCACTACTGGGTATTTACCCCAAAGATACAAATGTAGGGATCCGAAGGGGCACCTGCACCCCAGTGTTTATAGCAGCAATGTCCACAATAGCCAAAGTGTAGAAAGAGCCAAGATGTCCATCAAAAGATGAAAGGATAAAGATGTGGCATATGTATATACAATGGAATATTACTCAGCCGTCAGAAAGGATGAAATCTTACCATTTGCAATGACGTGGATGCAACTTGAAATAAGTCAATCAGAGAAAGATAATTATCATATGGTTTCACTCATATGTAGAATATAAGAAACAAAACAGAGGAGCATAGGGGAAGGGAGGGAAAAATAAAATAAGACAAAATCAGAGAGGGAGACAAACCATAAGAGACTTAACTATAGGGAACAGACTGAGGGTTGCTGGAGGGGAGGTGGCTGGGGGGATGGGGTAACTGGGTGATGGGCATTAGGAAGGGCACATGATGTAATGAGCACTGGGTGTTATACACAGCTGATGAATAACTGAACTCTACATCTGAAACTAATGATACACTATATGTTAATTAATTGAATTTAAATAAAATAAGATGAGAAAATTTTTTAAAAAATCATTGTGCATAAATAGGCAAAGTTTCTGTGTCCCTTAGGTGTTGGTATGTCCACTGGCAGGAGTAATCACAGGACACCATATCCATCTGGCTGGACCTCAGGGCCGCACACCCAAGTGTTTCGTAGGTAGTGATCCTGACGTTTTGCACCGCCCCGTGGAATGACTTGGTATCTGATGTCTTTTCCTTAGGAACCGTGGAGCACACAGCACATCCCGGCGCTGTTTTCAGCCTTCTGTGGCCTCTTGGTTGCTCTTTCCTACCATCTGAGCAGGCAGAGTAGTGACCCCTCTGTGCTCCTGTGAGTAAGGGGCACACACAGCTGTGCCTGGTTCCCGCTGCCCCGCCTTGTCACAGAGGGGAGAGGGCCGAGCGGTGCTCGGAGGGGTTGAACTTTTGGCTGCTCACCTAGCCAACCACTGGGGGAGGGTGGGAGAAAAGCAGGACGGACCAAACACTAAGAAAATCAAGGGTCGACTTTCAGCACGTATTTCACCTTTGCTCTCCTGCTTTGGGAGTAAAATGCACAATGTTGGGAACAGAGGGCTTTTAGCTCCCAAGTGCTGCTTTTGACTTTCCCTTGGGTGAACTGTGTGGGCAGCTCCCACCTCAACCAGGCTCCTTTCGGGGTCCATTAAGCAGCATCACTAGGCGGTTCCTCTGAGGACACACTAGACTGGCAACTCTGAAAGGTTTGTCTTTTGTTCTGTTGCTTTGTGTTCCCAACACGGCGGGGCCCTCTGGGTTCAAAGTGAAGTTTGCGCCTACATTTAAAATGTATTTAGGGCACCTGGGTGGCTCAGTTGGTTAAGCGACTGCCTTCGGCTCAGGTCATGATCCTGGAGTCCCTGGATCGAGTCCCGCATCGGGCTCCCTGCTCGGCGGGGAGCCTGCTTCTCCCTCTGACCCTCCCCCCCCTCTCATGTGCTCTCTCTCTCTCTCATTCTCTCTGTCTCAAATAAATAAAATATTTATAAATAAATAAATAAATAAAATGTATTTAATAATCATCTTCAGTCACTTGAAATATACTTTCCTATCTTCCCTTTAATCTTATCTTTTAAATCTTAGAGAAATATGCACTTTGGAAGTGGAAATGCTTGGAAATGTTGCCAGAGTGTCCGATATCAACCAACTGATTGTGATCAGATAATCAATCACCTCGTGTGATTTTTCCACACTTACAGAAGATTTGGACTTAAGATAGCCATAGCTCTTTGGGGGCCAGAGAAACCATCATTTTAGGCTGCTGGCGTGCAGCAAAATGAAAGGCACAGGAAATGGACAAAAATTAAATATGGTTTGCATAGCTTTTCCTGTCAAATATTTTGCTGGAGTTTTGAATTTTCTTGCCATTTCTTTGTGAGGATGAAGCCCTGGCGGGCTGACCAAAACAGAGAGTCTCTGTGAGCTTAGCTGTTGGCAGTTGGGGTGCCCATACCCCGTACTTGACTCCTTTAACGAGGAGGGAATCTGAAAATCAAAAGAGAATATTTGTGATGACTTGACTCTGTACCTCTTCTCCTTTATTATGAATTCATTAAAGGAGAGAGCCCTTGCTCTTGCCATTTGGGAGTGTGAGGTATCAGGTGAGGCGGTTTACCTCGAACACTGTAATATGCACATATTTTAAAAAGTAAAAGCTGTGCCTTTGTTCCTTTTCAGGTCCTTTATTCATTGTAGATTGCTTCCTAAATGTTTACATCAAAACCTGGAAGAACTGGCCGCAGACCCTCTCCCCAAGAAGATGAAAGACTCAGTGGTGAGATATTTGTGTTGTATAACGTATGTAAGGGTTTTGCTTAACACGGCGTGGAACCTGTGGGCAAAGCTCAGGTCCTCAGTGGGGCTCCGGCTAGCCAGGAATGAGAGTCACTAGTGCATCTACAGCCGACATGTGGACTGTTGAGCAGCCTGGCGAGTGTGGACCCTTCTAGAGCCTCTGGAAGGCAGATTGCTGTGCCCGCCACAGGCACTCCCTTGGTCCTCAGTTGATGGCAGTTGCTTGGATATTCCAATGAAACAAGTTCAGTCAATTCAGCCCCCTTCTGGCACCAAGCCGCAGGCCCGCCGTGCACAAGTCAAAGCTTCTCAAATAGGGGCGCCTGGGTGGCTCAGTCGTTAAGCGTCTGCCTTCGGCTCAGGTCATGATCCCGGGGTCCTGGGATCAAGCCCCGCGTCGGGCTCCCTGCTCGGTGGGGAGCCTGCTTCTCCCTCTTCCACTCCCCCTGCTTGTGTTGCCTCTCTCGCTGTGTCTCTCTCTGTCAAATAAATAAATAAATCTTTAAAAAAAAAAAACCAAAAACTTCTCCAATAAACCTTCTGCCAAGCTGGTTCCTGATGTGCTCCAGGCAGTCCTCTCCACCTCTTCTGGCCTCAGCCTCATGCTAAGCTCAGAGTACTCTGCCCATGTTGAAGGCTGACATTGGCACAGCCTTTGTTAGGAGACCTTGGGTTTTGGAGAAGGGAGCAACTATATTGGTTGGAGCACATGAAGGGAAAAGGAAACAGTAAAAGAAGGAAGAACAGAGCACAAAGACTGTTAGAAGAAGGATGCTCTTTCTTTGTCCACCAGGAAAACGGCTTGGGGTGGTTTCGACCATCCTTTGAGCAGGTGTAGCCTCTTTGGTATCAACTTCCAAACATTACTACTTTAAAAAGTAATTGTTCCTCGATTATGTAATCTCCCAATCATTTGTGTGTTGAGCTTGAAGCGGACTGCTGTCTGGACGGCATGCTTGTCCTGTGTTTTTTAGGAATGACAGATCAACAGAACAGCAGTTAATGACCCATTGATTGCAAGCTCCTCCAGCCAGGAGCTGCAGTCTTGTTTGGCTTGGTCTCCACAGTGCCTGCACCCGAAGCTTAGTACATTGCATTGAATTTAGACGAGTTAAACTGCAGTCCGCAATTTCAAGACAATGTGCAGGACTCAGTCAACATGATAATATTGTAA